>NC_081562.1:107418563-107523900 GCF_022355385.1 Mustela nigripes
GATGGAGAGGCAGGCAGAGAGAGAGAGAGGGAAGCAGGCTCCCTGCCGAGCCGAGAGCCCGATGCGGGACTCGATCCCAGGACTCTGAGATCATGACCTGAGCCGAAGGCAGCGGCTTAACCCACTGAGCCACCCAGGCGCCCCAGGACCTTCATTTTAATAGACCAGCTTTTCATAAATGATTTGGTTAAGGCAGTACAAACGTATTAGCTCTTCACAGTCTTTACTGAACTTGGCATAGAACATTTAAGGCACATGTTCAGCAATAGTAAGTTGTAATGTTTTTACAAACCTGTTTGTGTCTGTTTTACTTGTTACAGTAATTACAGAATTAAATATTATGAAACCAATAAAATATGAGCATAAATATTTCTTTAAAAAGAGAAAGAAAGACTTGTTTAGAGAAAGAGAGTGTGTTGGGGGAGGGGCAGAAGGAGAGGCACAAGCAGACACGCTGAGCAGGGAGCCAGACTGGGGACTCAATCTCCCAACTCTGAGATCATGACCTGAGCTGTAATCAGGAGTCGGACACTCAACGGACTGAGTCACCCAGGTGCCTTTCTGAATTTCTTTTTATTAGTAAAACGAAAGCTCTAACTTCACAGAAGTTTTTATGGGCATTAAACAAAAGAAACCATGTCAATGTACCTGGCACAGGACTTAGTTACCAATAGGTACTTGGCCCTTCACACTGTTATGGCTGTAGATAATTGATAAGCTCAGTAGAAAACTACATCCATATTTCTCACCAAAGTAAATGCAAGTCCAAAGAAAGTTAAAACAGATAAAATAAGTCTTGAGAGATAGCAATAGTCCCCTAAATATTGAAATAATAAAAGAATCAGAAAGCCTGCTCTGACCATATAAAAGTTAAGCTTTCGTGGTAAGGTTCAAACGAGGATGTAAGCTAGTAAAAGTATTTGTTGCTAATGTTATAAGCTGTACTTTTTAGATGGCTTGCAAATACTAGATCTTCAACAAATGAATTGACTAAGAGTATGGATAATTCGCACAGGAGTATTTAGTAAAGTTGCAGGGAGACAAATGCACCTTCTATAGCAAGAATACCACTTTGCACATTAGTAACTTTTGTCTGATTTGGTCAAGTTTGGGGTCAAGTTGGTATTGGCCTTTGTCACTGCTCGTATGGTAAATTGCCACAATACTTTGGAGAGTCCGTGGTAAATTTTCAGATTCGTTTAAAATTGAAGAGCTCTTCCTCTTGGGGTCTTGAAGCTCATAAAGGAGTTGCTTATAGGCGTATTTGAGGAAATTACTGTGGTAGCTTTTGTGAAAAAGACTGTGACAGTTGGATTGCTTGCATTTGTACAGAGGCCTAGTCAATCTAACATGAGTGCTTTCTAAAGCTTCTCTTTAAATCTACCACAGTTGATTTGCACTGTTTTTATGTAGTATAAATGACACCATTTTGTTGTTGCCTTTTTTGTTGTTGTTGTTGTTCTGTACTTTGTGCCTTTACCTCACTGATTCTTCAAGTCTCAAGACTTTGGATTGAGTGGTGCCAAAACCAAGCCTGGGTATTGCTGATACTGGTACTGAAGGCCCAGAATTACTCAACTGCAAAGGCTTTGCTGACTACCTCCATACAGGTCACAGTGATGAAGCTGTGGGACTTATTCCACAAAAATTCTAAAACTTAAACTGACCTTAAATAATTGCTCTTGGATAATATGCAAAACTCCTTTCTTGGAAAAACAAAACAAACAAAAAAACCCTTTCTTGAAATGTCCTATAGAGATTGCCTTCAAGCTCTTGAATTTTCTCAGGGCTCTCATTTTCTCAGGCAAACTATGATTTCTAGTCACTGAGTCTTTCTCCCCATTTCCATCTTGCTATTTGGTTCTCAGCCTGGGCAGCTCCTCTCACTTCTCACTACTGCCACTGAACTGCCTTTTAAAGGGGAGTTCTACCTCCAGCTGCTCATAATGCCCTCTTAGAGCCCTTCCCTTCAGCAGAAGGTGGTAAAACATGGCTTTCACTTAATAATTTGAAACATAACATTTTTTTTTTTTTTAATGTTTAAACAGTTAAGGGAGTGTCCTGCCAGTGTTAAAGATTGACAGAGGAAACCCTTCGTGTCTATCAGGGGTTTTTTGTTTTATTTTTTTTTTTTTAAGAGGATAAACTGGCTTGTTGCCTTGTGGAGTGGAATAGTCATTTTTACTGACTGTCCAAACAACGCCTTTGGCTCTCATCTTTGGTAAAGCCATCACCTGTGTGCCTTAAAGGCTACTCTTCTCCTGGCAGCAGCAGCAGCAGCAGCAGCAGTAGCTGAGAACACCCTAATCTGTCTTTTCCTTTCTTTTCCTCACTTCTAACTATAGGGAAAGCGTCCACAGCGCACAAAGGCAGAGTTGCAACCTAGGTGGATGTCTCACCACCTGTCCGTCAAATCCATCAAGAGAGAGGTGAGTGTGTGTGAGTGTAGAGAGGAGTTTTCATTGTTCAAAAGAATGCTCCATTTTATTTCAGGTACTCCTTTTATTCCTACTTTTTAATTTAACTCTGCCTCTATTTTAAAATCCCAAACCTTTATGGAGCATTCTTATATGTAAGATGCATTTTTAGAAAGGGAAAGGATTAAAAAGTATGACATGAAGTTTTGCTCTTTTGGGAATATAAGCATATCCATGTTAAATCTAGTATAAATGAGAAGGATAAATACTATAATAGATGTATAGGTAGTAGGCCTTCATGAGTGCAAAGATATTAGTGGTTTGCAAAGAAAGGGGAGTTGGTGCAAGCAGAGCTATATTTCTCCCGAATCTTTTAGGATGGCTAAGATTTTGGTGGTGGAAGAGTAATATACAAGAAATATAAACAAAGCACAGAGGCAGGTTAATATATCATGTGGTCAAAGAACAGTGTATATTTGGATTTGTGTCTGGTATATAAGATATGTTATAATATATAGTGGAATAAGATGCTGAAATAATCCAATTTTGGAGTTCCCTGACTATCAAGCTTATCTTCAATACACTGGCAGTAGTGGGTGAGTTTATCTCATTTGATATTTGTTTTAGGAAGGTACCTCTCTGGTTATATGATGATAAATGATTTTTAAGGAAAAACTGGAAAGTAAGAAGTCAGTTAGTGAGCAGTATACTTGCAGCAGGAAAGAGCAGTAGAGTCCCTGCTGTTGGAAATGTGGGTCTAAAATGGAAGAGGATGGGGCAGGGATGTGGCAGGAGCAGTCATTAGAGAATGGTTGGTGTGAGGGTCAGGTTGCAGGAGGATGAGTAGTGAATAAAAGTTCTCATGGATTATCCTGTTGTGGTTTTGAGAAATATGACAATGAAAGAAAGCAAATCATGAAAAAGTAAAGAGGAAGCAGGATCGAGGAGAGCTTGTGGCAGTTCCTTTTTTTATAGTTGGAGATGTAACATAGACATGAGCAGTGTCCGTGAATGAGAAAGGGAATGCATGTAGCTGAGTCTGGTAAGATGATGTGCCTAAGAGGCAGGGCCTTGCTAAGGAGTGGAGTTGCTCCCATATCTCCAAGGTTAAAGACACAAACTTTTGATGGGACAGGAAGATACTAGGTGTTCATGTGGGATGTTCCTGTGTCCTCTTAAGGTAAATAGGGCATCAGGTGGGAGTGGAGATCTAATGAAGACACGATATTTGGGTCAACAACTAATGTATTATAAAATGGGTTTTCCAGCATTTTCATTTTATATTTTCATTTTGTAACTAGTTTAGAGTAGTTAAATGACTTTAGCAACACACTTGGAGGAAGGGGCAGAATTGATACTTACATTTACTGAGACTGAAAAATTGGCAAGATTGTAATGGAATGAGGCCTATGTAACTGGATTGCAGGTGGTGCCATATTGGATGCTGGAAGTCAGATAGGAGAGGGAACTGAAGGAAGGAGCCAGGAAGAAGCGAGAGGTGGTGACAGTGGAAGTGCCTCAGTAGCGATCTCTCCAGATCCCTCATCCCATTCTGTGAAGATTCTAGAATGCACCTCATGCTCAGGGCCCTCAGACCTTGAAGACCTCCATTTCCTGACTCGTCCTTTGCCAGAGGTTTTATTTGTTGCTGCTTATCTCCCTCTCAAGTCCAGACTCCGTGTTGGCCAGTTCTCATATTCTCTATACTTGTCAACCTTTTAATCCTTTTAGCCTCATGTTTCATTGACTATTACAGAGTTTAGTGATATTAGGAAGTATAGTGCCTTCTTAGTGCCTTGGAGTGATGTTTTCATGACTCTAAAATTGAAGTGACAGCATGGCCCTTTATTACAAGGATCTTATTGTTCAGTGTATTCTACCTTGAGCCTGAAGAAAAGAAAAAATTAGTTTATAGGTTTTTATTTACTTAAATAATTTGCATTTATCCTTTATTTCTCTTTTTAAGCCAATAGGTGTATTCTTACCGGTAGATAAATTTGCCTAACACTTAATTACCTTTGGATTGACGATTCTGTAATGACTCACTTCAGTCTCCCCAGTCTCTTGTTTCCTGTAACAGTTATTGGTAATTGGTATCCAGCCATAGTTCTCAAATGGTTTTCTAGTTCCTTTTGTTTGGTTGTGTCCTCTCCACTTTTCTTCAGTACCTTGACAGTTAATACCGCCTTTAAAGTTCCCTTTCCTATTTTCTGTTCATTCCCTGGACTGACTCGTTAATGCCCTAGTGTACATTTCAGCTGCATAGTAATCTGAATACAGACCAAAAGGTTCTTCGTGGCTATAAGCAGAGCTTAGCTGCAGACACCAGAATTTCTTCTTTCGTTATTCTCAGCAGCGTTTCTCTCTTTTTCTTTTTTTTTTTTTTTTTCTGTTTTTAGTTTTAGATAGAACTAACCATGGTATTGCAGAGATCCTGAGTATCTGCTCCAATACCCAATTATCCCAGAGAAAATTTAGATGCAGCACAAGCTTTGTGCATTTGTTTAAGCAGCAGAAAATCTTCAGGCCATTAAAGCCTTATAGGCAGGGTGCCTGACCTATATTGGTCACCCAGGGGTCCAACCTTTTTGCCTCAAAAAGTCTTTTAATTGTGACTCCTGGGGAAAATACGAGGGAAGGGAGGTAGTCTTTTTGAACCTCAGGATTAGGGCTGCATTGGCTATTTTTGTCAGGAGACTCTGGACATTATTGTTGCTAGGGAGCTCTTTGTGGTTGTATAGTCTCAAGTGTGCTACTAACATTGGCAGGGGTGCCAGGGTGTCTGGTAACCTGCCCTGGGTGAGGAGGGAGCATGGAAGAGGAGTCCTAGACACCGCTTCAACCAGATTCTATTTATAATACCTTAGAGGATTTCTGAAGTATGTTTCTAATTAGCTTCTCATTAAAATCCCTCCTTGATTCTAGCAGGTCTCTTTCTTAATCTATAAAAGATTTAGATGTCACCCGTTTTACAACAAGAAAAAAAAAACTGCATTCCCAAACAGTGTAAGAATTTTTTTTTATCTGTTCAGTTTTTTGTTTTGTTTTTGTTCATTTGGTTGTACTTGTTCTTTAAACTATTAAAGTTTAACACACCACCAAAAGTGTCTCAGGCAGTGAATCCTGTCTTTTAGTGATATGTTCTTTGACAATGGCTTTACCTAAGGTGTTGTACTGCTGGAAATGAAAATAGTAACTTGAAAAACTCTCTTGATGCACTACATGGACTTTTTTTTTTTTTCCCAGATGTATCTGATGCAATTTAGAGAATTCACATCAGATAAAATCAGCTGAAATTATACCACATGATGAAAGAGAACCACACACCAATTTACATTCCCACCAACAGTGCATGAAGTTTTCCTTTTGTCCACATCCTTGCCAACACTTGTTATTTCTTGTCTTTTTAATGATACCCAATCTAGGGCGCCTGGGTGGCTCAGTGGGTTAAGCCGCTGCCTTCTGCTCAGGTCATGATCTCAGGGTCCTGGGATCGAGTCCCGCATCGGGCTCTCTGCTCAGCAGGGAGCCTGTTTCCTCCTCTCTCTCTCTCTGCCTGCCTCTCTGCCTACTTGTGATCTCTCTCTGTCAAATAAATAAATAAAATCTTTAAAAAAAAAAATGATACCCAATCTAACTGGTGTGAAGCAATATCATCTCACTGGTTTTGGTTTACATTTCTCTGATGATTAGAAATGCGGAACACCGTTTCATGTACCTGTTGACCATCTGTGTGTCTTTGGAAAAATGTCTATTCTGGTCCTCTGCCTATTATTATTTTTTTTTTTAACCAGACTGGTTTTTTGCTATTGATTAGTTTTTTTTAAGATGCTGTAAATTTAAGTTAGTCAATTACTGTATCTTAATGTTAATATTAATGTATTGGGGGAAGAAAAAAGCAACTAAGTAGATATTATATGACTCCATTTATGTGAAGTATCCAGAGCAAGTAAGTCCACACAGAGAGGAGATTGGTGGTTGCCAGGAGCTAGAGGAGTGGGGAGTAAGGACTGGCTGGTTATGGGTTCAGCAGTTTCTTTTAGGATGCTAAAAATGTTTTGCAACCTAGTGTAGGTGGTGATTACACAACACTGTGAATGTACTAAATGCCACTGAGTTATACACTTCAAAGTTGTTAATTTTATTTGAATCTCACGTGAAGTTTTAACAAAAAACTATATGAATAAGTTTTACATATTTTTTAATGATATAGGGCCTCTGATTTTACAGCAATTTTTACATCTATAGTTATCTTAAACTTTAAGATTCCTGCTTCATTGTTACTAAAATAAACTATTCGTAATCAGTTTTTAGTACTTCATCCTAAAAATCAACAGGTTCTAACCTTTGGGTACTTTAACATTTCTTTTTTTATTTTATTTTATTTTATTTTATTTTATTTTATTTTTTCAGTGTTCCAAGATTCATTGTTTATGTACCACACCCAGTGCTCCATGCAGTTTGTGCCCTCCTTAATACCCACCAACAGGCTCAAACATCATATTTTAATTTTAGACTTTTAACAGGGAACATACAGCAGAGGATGTAAAAAGTTAATAAAAACTACATCATTTTAGGGGCACCTGGGTGGCTCACTGGATTAAGTCCTCTGCATTCTGCTCAGGTAGTGATCTCAGAGTCCTGGGATTGAGCTCCACATAGGCCTCTCGGCTCAGCAGGGAGCCTGCTTCCTCCCTCTCTCTCTGCCTGCCCCTCTGCCTACTTGTGATCTCTGTCTGTCAAATAAATAAGTAAAATCTTTAAAAAGAAAAAAAAACTAGATCATTATAGAATATGCCATATTGGCTCATTTCTCCAGTTTAACTTGGGAAGAAACTGTTCTAAGTTCCAAAGAATTTATGTGCTCTTATAGAAAACTTGGGGGACTATATTAGAATACAGTGGAAGACACAGTAATCTCCCAACTTACAAATCATTACTCCTACATTTTTACCTATTTGCTTCAGGCCCTCTCTCTATGCATTTATTACAAAACTGGCATCTTACTGAATATTTTTTTTCAAGATTTTATTTATTTATTTAACAGAGATCACAAACAGGCAGAGAGGAAGGCAGAGAGAGAGGAAGGGAAGCAGGCTCCCCACCAAGCAGAGAGCCCGACGTGGGACTAGATCCCAGGATCCCGGGACCATGACCTGAGCTGAAAACAAAGGCTTTAACCCACTGAGCCATCCAGGCGCCCTTGAATATTATTTTTTCATCTGTGTTTTTCATTTAACATTGTGAGCATTTTCATATTTCATTAAAATTCCTCAGAACTGCAACTTCTGTTGGGGCTCCTGGGTGGATCATTTGGTTGAGCATCCAGGTCTTGGTTTTGGCTCAGGTCACCATCTCTTTGTGGTCAGGCTCCATGCTCAGCGGGGGTCTGAGATTCTGTCACCCTCTCCATCTGTGCCTCCTACTTGCATGCACACTCCCCTCACGCACTCCCCCCCCCCGCCCCGTATTTCTAAAATAAGTAAATCTTTTTTTAAAAAATGACTAATATTGGTTTTATAATGATAACTATATAAATTTACCTTTTATTAAACATTTAGTGTATTTGTAAATTTTCACCATTTTAAATCATGTTGACTCGAACCTACTTAGAGAATCTTTGCCTTTCTATTCCATTTTTACAATAAAATCATAAAAGTGTAATTACTCTGTTTAGGGTTATATATATATTATACACACACACTCTCTCTTGCTCTCCCTCTCACTCTGTCTCTCTCTCTCTCTCTGTCCTCCAGGGGACCTGTGCTGCAACCAATTGATAGCATTCATTTTACCACATCTTTACAAATGTATTACTTCATATCTTTCTCTAGTTTGTAAGTGAAAGGCGTATTTTACTTTTGTTTTTGATCATAAACAGTGGGTTTTGTTTTTGTTTTAATATTTTTATAAACATATAATGTTTTATTAGCCCCAGGGGTACAAGTCTGTGAATCGCCAGGGTTACACACTTCACAGCACTCACCATAGCAAATACCTTCCCCAATGTCCATACCCCACCCCCCTCTCCCTAGCTGCCCGCCCCACCCCCCCCACAACCTTCAGTTTGTTTTATGAGATTAAGAGTCTGTTACGTTTGTCTCCCTCCCTTTGTCTCCCTCCCGATCCTATCTGTTTCATTAAGAGTGGTTTTTATCTTCTGTGAATTTTGTATTCACATTCAGTCTTTTGTGGGTGGCTATTGTTAACTGATTTGTGTTGGTTTTGGTTTTTGTTGTTTTGTTTTTTGGTTTTGTTTGTTTGTTTTGAGAGAGTGAGCGTGTATAAATGGGGGGGGGTGGGAACAGAAGGTAAGGGAGCATCATATGCAGGCTTCACGCCCAGCAGGGAACCCAACACAGGAGCACAACCCTGATCAACCTGAGATGAAGACCTAAGCTGATACTTAACTGACTGTGCCACACAGGCGCCCCTATTGTTAATTGATTTGTAAGGTATCTTTACATATTAAGAATAATAAATCGTCCAGGCGCCTGAGTGGCTCAGTTGGTTAAGCCTCTGCCTTTGGCTCTGGTCATGGTCTCAGGGTCCTAGGATGGAGCCCTGCATCAGGCTCTCTGCAGCAGGGAGCCTGCTTTTCCCCCTCTGCCTCTGACTGCCTCTCTACCTACTTGTGATCTCTCTCTTTGTGTCAAATAAATAAATAAAATCTTCAAAAAAAAAAGAATAATAAATTGTCATATTTGTTGCAATAATAATTATATAGATATTCTTAAGATTTATTTATCTTTTTTTTTTCCTTTCCCCCCTTCCATTGACTTCAAACATGAAACACCTCCCGTGTTTATTTACAGATGACTCTGGTGACTTAATACTTCCATTTATAAGTTATTAGCTTGAATTTCTTTAGTCTTTATTAAAATGTTGACTCTATTTAATATCCCCTTGTACTAGTTGAAAGAAGAATATTTCACATGTTCTTACCTGCTGTCCTTTGGAGGGAGGGGCAAAATATACATACATTATCTTACTATGTATGTGTAAATGACTTATGGCCTGTACACCTGTTTTTTTCTCTCTTTTTTTATTGCATCTGACATATATGTAGAAAGCACTCCGATTTTATTCAGATGAAATAATACCTTTGACCAGGCCTACCTTTCCTCTGTCTCCTCCCAGTACCCTGCTGGGAGTCACTGTACAACTGAAAGGGGCAAAGGCAATTTGTTTTGGTTTATTGCATAGTTCCATCATAACTTGTGAGCTGAGTAAAGATGTTGCCAAGAAGTTGGAATAATGAAGGATTTGTGGGTTGGGGGTACTTGTGTACTTGAGTATTATTTAGGAGGCAAATCTAGAGATACATTCTTTAGAAGAATTTTCCTTAATGTCAGTAGCCTCCCCATTTCAGAAACAGTATCTATCATATCTAAACTGCCTGCCCTGCTTATAGATAAAGATTTTCGGGAACTTTCTTTAGTTTCACAGCGTTACCTGTGTGATAATGGTTTTTTGTCTTTTGGTTTATTTGGGTATTTTGGGTTTGTGTTTTTTGTTTGTTTTTCATTTTCATCTCATTTCTAACTCATTTCAGGTTTTTACCTTGTAGTAACAAACTTTTAAACTCAGGCTCATAGAATTTGAAAGGTCAGGTGGCTTTCACATCAGCACAAAAGTCAAGGGAAGAAATGAAAATAAGTAATTTCAGCCCTAGCTTCACAATTCTGGTTCACAGAATGGCTCAGAACCAGTTATATTGGAAAGTATGCAGAGTAAAATAATAGGTTATGATAGTAATGGTCCTGTTGTCCTTTATCTTTGGTTAGATTTCTTAGGCAATCACTTCCCCAGTGACCAACTGAAATCTTTATGTTAATGTCATTTGTGTGGAAAAATAAGGGAAAGTGCTAGCCAGTCTTGAGTAATTTTTACAAATTTCTATGCAGTTGCCTTTTTCTTTTCTGTATCTTAAGGCAAAACGGTGGCCCCTCCCACCAAACACCCAGTTTTATTCATTGTTTTATTTGTAAAGTATAAATGTTAAGGTTTCAAAGTCTTGCACATTGAAATTGTGACCCTCTGTTCTTGTATCATTTTTAAAGTTTATTGAGATGAGAGTACTTTTTAAGATGTCACTTTTATTAAATATTAAATCTATAATAGTGGTGTCTCAACTTCCTCAGTTTCTCTTCTCTGGTCCAACATATTCATAAGATTACCTCCCAAAGACCACAAATTATGTAAATCATAGGGACCAAAACTTCTTAGCTTATTTCAAATTGCCATTGTTTTAATGTTAGTTATATATTCCCATACGTTTATGCTGTAGATGATAAAATCGACTTGAGGTTATGATATAAATTCCCTGCCTATCCAATACTATTTGTTGAATAGATTGAATTCAGTAAAAATTGGCTCTTAGAGCAAAAAACTGATCTTACATTATTGTGTATTGACTCTATACACTTAATTGGCTTTTTATAGGAGACCCCTGTGCTTACCAGAATAGAAAAACAGAAGCGCAAAGAGGAGGAAGAAGAACGTCAAATTCTTCTCGCAGTGCAGAAGAAGGAGCAGGAGCAGATGTTAAAGGAAGAGAGAAAACGAGAGCTGGAGGAAAAGGTCAAGGCTGTAGAAGGTATGTGGGCTCTCTGAGCAGTACATGTGGTATGAGAATAGCCCTCCTCTGGCCAAAGCCAAATCAAACTAGGTTCTCTCCGACATCTAAGCTGCTATTGGCAATTTCTATTTAAATAACTTGTTAATTGCACTCTTTCTTGTGTATTCTGCTGGATCCAATCTCATTGTATTATGCAGTCCTTCTACAGCACCTGTATTTTTTATTCTTGGTGTTACTGTCAGTCTTAATACTTATTGCCCTCATCTCTGTACATACTGCATGTGAAATGGAAAAAAAAATATTGAGGTATTAATGACATGTTTCATAGAAATAATTTTAACCACAATTGAAATGTGCTAAAGAAAAATCTTTTTTTTTTTTTTTTTTAAGATTTTATTTATTTATTTGACAGACAGAGATCACAAGTAGGCAGAGAGGCAGGGAGAGAAAGAAGAGGAAGCAGGCTCCCTGCTGAGCAGAGAGCCTGATGCAGGGCTCCATCCCAGGACCCTGGGATCATGGCCTGAGCCGAAGGCAGAGGCTTTAACCCTCTGAGCCACCCAGGCACACCTAAAGAAAAATCTTTAAAAAAATGTTTAAGTATGGCACTATACATATCAAGAGTACTTCCATTAATTTTATTAGAGCAAATCATTTTTCTGAGACTTGGGTCTAGGTTTTGGTCTTGGTATAATGAGATTTTTCTTTCCTTTGCAGTTAATACAAAGGATAATAACTGTCCCTAGATGTGTCAGATAGCAATTGTGTTTATAAGCTAAACCTGATAAATCATATGGTAACAGATCATTTGCTTAGTTGAATACAGACTAGTATTTATTTAAGTAAATTTACTGAAGTTTTAAATTTTTGAATAAAACCACATAACCTAGATTTGACTTTTTAATGCAGTGTCTCAGTGCAAAATTTAAATAAATTTTGGCTGTAAAACGTAAAGGATTCAGCCTTATTAAGTGCTTTTTTGCCTCCCATTCCTAAGTGATGCCTTCTGTTTCTTCATAGGGTAACCCATTCCTACTGTGATCACTTCTTTATTATAAAACCCTTAGTGCATTTAATCTACAAATTTAGCCTGTGTGACAATATGTAGTATATCCTACCTGTAAAGTGTTTCATGGCTTTCATTTCCAATGCTAGATTTAAATTCTCAGGACAGTAACAATGGCTTTAATTTTTGTAGTTTTTAAGGGGATTCTGTATTCTCAGTCTGGTTTTTATTTGCTGCACTGTTCTCATTTGACTTTTATACAGACAGATTCAAAACTTATTTTTTTATGGTTTAGTTTCTCTACCTGAAGATTAATAATACCTGTGTTATAGATTGTTATTTAAGTCAACAAATATTTTTTTAAGCACCCATTCCATGCCAGGCTTTGTTCTAGGAATATAAATATTAAACAAAAGAAACTAATCCTTTCGTGGGGCTTAAATTCTAGTGGTGGGAAGACAGAAGAAACAAATACTATAGAATCATAGCTGGTGGTAAAAGATGTAAAGAAAAATAGGTTTAGAGATCAAGAGTGACGTGATGTGGGTGGCATTTAGATAAGCTTGTCAAGAAAGCCCTTTCTGAATATGTGACATTTCATAATGAAGTGGATGAAGGTGCCATATGAACATCTGATGGGGGAATGGAGAGGAAATAGCAGGTGCACAGGACCTGAGGAAGGAATATGCAGGGGGAGGCCAGTATGGACCAAAGTAAACAAAGTAAGGGGAAAATGGGCAGGAAATGAGTTCATAGAGGTAGCCAGGGGTCAGATCACTTAGGACTATGCAGACCTTGTTAGAAGGGTTAAATAAAAACAGGTAGTCTCTAGCACACAGCAAGCTCACGAATGAGTTCTCATGGGGAAAACGTAGAGAGAGTTTTTACAGACTGTAAAATAGTTACAGCAATAAATTTTTCCTGAATTCTTGGAAGCTAAGTAAAAAAGGCAGAAGCAATAGTGGATTTTTTTTTCCCCCTAGGATTTGTATTTATTGGGTGGGAGGAGCAGAGGGAGAGGAAGATAGAAATTTGAGCATACTCTGCGCTGAGAGTGTATTAAGTACAAAAGGCACAAGCTACAAAGGGATGGAGATTGATATGTTTGAGTACATGAATTTTTTAAAACTTACATATAACATATACACCGTTATCAAAGTGGAAAGACAAGTCAATGTGGAAGATAATTTTAACACATAACCAACAAAGACATATTCTCCAGATTCTTAAAGCACTTCTCTAAATCCATTAGAAATGGAACAATCCAAAGGAAAAGGACAAAGTATATAAGCATGAAATTCACACAAGAGGATGCTAAATGGTCAGTAAACATGGAAATATGTTTAGTATCACTCCAGTCAGGAAAATGCAAATGAAAGCATCAAAATTCTTCATCAGTATTTCCCAGTTTGGCAGAATTGCTAGTTTTATCATACCAAGCGAGTGTAACTCACACCACTAGTGAAAGAATAGCTGTACCCCTTTGGAAAGCACTGTGGCAGTTCCACTGCTGGGTGTGCATCCCAGAGAACTCACACATGTGCACTAGAACGCATGTCAAAAGAATTGTACTATAATACTATTTACAAGATGCAAAAAATTGCAACCAACTAGACAGAACTACTGTACTAAAGTTAATAAAGCAAAAATGTTAAAATCTGCTGGTTTGTTAGGTTCATGGATATTCATTAATTTAGTTACACTTTTTTTTAATCCTGAAATCATTTTTTTAAAAAACAATATTGTAAGTCATTGATAGCATTTGACTAATTAAAGTAGATATAGATTTAAGTTTATAAGTGAATAATGTAAAAACAAAAACACAAGTCAAACAGAACTAGACAGAGAATAGTTAGCAGGGTCATGTCATGCTCCTAGCAGGGGACATATATGGAGCCTGTCCCTCAGGGAAGAAAATAGAAGAGGTATCCTGGCTTCTCCCTTCCATTTTTATGTCTTTCTGTCTGACAGTGCTCTTTATCTCCCAGCCTCTTTTCTTTACTCCTGACCTTCCGGTTCCCTTGTGGCACTGAGTGTCCCATCAGGCTAGTAGTGGAATGCCAAGTGTGTTTCTCATGGCTATGGCTGTGAGCCAGAAAAAAATCATCCCTGTCTTCCAGCTCCTTGCCAATTCCAGCTGGCATCTTTCCCTTGTTCCCAGCCAAATTTATGACTACCCCTTGCTTGGTAAGGGCCAGCTGCCAGTGGTAGGGGTGGATTAAAGAGCAAAGACAATTGGTGTGCAAGGATGCCTTTGTAAATACCAAATTTGCGAGCTTAGATATGCATATAAAATCCCGTGTATGTTAGGATTGAGAGTCTGGTCCTTAAAAAAGTAGATGTTATTTTTCTGAGAGAAAGATTGGAAAGGCCTCAGGTATTCAGAGAAGGATATCTTCATTCAGTCTTACTTTTTTTTTCCTTTTTCTTCTAATTCTATTTTTCTTCAGACTTGCTCTTTCCTCCCTCTCCATCCCAGACCACCCTCATCCCTTCCAGCCCTTGAGCTAGTATGCATAAAGGAAATGGGCTCCACAAGTTTATATATATATATAAAGATTTAATTTATTTAACAGAGAGAGAGAGACAGGGAGAAAGTGAACATAAGCAGGGGGAGTGAGAGAGGGAGACACAGGCTTCCCGCTGAGCAGGAAGCATGATGTGGGCTCAATCCCAGGACCCTGGAATCATGACCTGAACTGCAGGCAGACTCTTAATGACTGAGCCACCCAGGCTCCCCACAAATTTATATTTTTTCATAATGTATTCCATCTATAGAATCATCCTTAATACCAAGAGATGGCAAAAGAAGCAAAAATAATCTTATGATACAGGTGATCTTTATTTCTTTCTTCTCTAAAATGGTTAACAAACATGTTATCATCTAAAGAGTGCTTAACCTCACTTATACCATAATGCCCTGTGTTCATTGTAGATCGAGCAAAGAGGAGAAAGCTCAGGGAAGAAAGGGCATGGCTGCTGGCCCAAGGGAAGGAGCTCCCCCCAGAACTTTCCCATCTGGACCCTAGTTCCCCCATGAGAGAAGAAAAAAAGACTAAAGACCTGTGAGTATTTAATGATACTAACAGTAGTAACCAGGAACATTGGTGAAGCACTGTGGCATTGTGCTAAGCACTTCTCTCATTTAATTCTTAAAACAGTCCTGTGTGGCAGGTAATATTCAGTGTTCATGAGCTTCTTGCTCTTCTCTATGCCTTTGTTATTATTCTCTATGCCTATATTATTATTTTTTAAAATATAGATATATTATTATTCTTTAGATTACAAAAATATTCATTAGGGTAAAATAAAATCCTGGAAATAATGTGCTCCTAAATAAACAACATCATAGAATCATAAATTAAGTTGTGGATCATCTAAGGCAGCTCCATCATTTTACAGATGATGAAAATGCTTCTCCCCTTAGGCTTGCTAACCTTCATCTTCATAATTATTTTCTAGAGATTATCAGTGTTACAGACTTACGTTAAAGACAGTTTATTGAAACTGTTCCAAACCTTGGTATAATCAGCTCTGTGTCTGTGATTGAATTAAGAGAACTAAGGAGAAGGTGGTCAAAGTTATTATTTCTTATTTTGTGATTCACAGCTTTGAGTTGGATGATGATTTCACTGCCATGTATAAAGGTCAGTTCCCATTCTCAGCCTTTATTATCTCTGATAGAAGTACTCCTTTGTGAGTGCGTTAATTAAGTTCTCTTCTTTGGCTTTCAGTTCTAGATGTGGTAAAGGCTCACAAGGATTCCTGGCCCTTTTTAGAACCTGTGGATGAATCATATGCCCCAAACTATTACCAGATTATTAAGGTAGAGGCTACCTATGCAGTTATACTTACCATGGTGTTTGTTTCTTTCTTGACTTTTGTTGCTGGTTTTGTTTAAAGTTCACCTGTTATTCCTTGAGAATCAGGGTTGCTGGGTAGTATATGCTGGGCTCCTGAGCATCTCATAGTGGTATGATTTCCTTGCCTCATAAGGACTAGGAGGTGTTTTTTTCTCCAACGTGTTATAATTTAGTGTGTCTTATTTTAGGTCCCCATGGATATTTCAAGCATGGAGAAGAAACTGAACGGAGGTTTATACTGTACCAAGGAGGAATTTGTAAATGACATGAAGACTATGTTCAGGAATTGTCGAAAATATAATGGGGAAAGTAGTGGTAAGTAGGGAAGGAGTTTGCTATGGATACACTTACTATCCATATCAACCAAGAACAGAATACCTTCTTTTTTAGAAATACACAAAAACAGAAGTGCATCTCTTTTAGAAAGGATTTAGACCTTTCACTGAGACTGTAAACAAAATGTACATTTAAAGCCATGGGATTGGCCACTCTGACTACTTACACAACATGTGCCAAAACCACATCTATCCTATGTGACAAAAGATTGTATCTAGTGGCTAACTGGGCTTAGGTTATTTTTCATTATTATAGAGACCAGGCTGGATTTAGATCGTACTGCACTTCCTTAAACAGAGACTGCTAACTACTGACCAGATTGACCCTAGATTCTTAAATCATCTTGAGAAGTCCACAGAGTAGATCTCCAATTACAAAGAATGTATGGCTCCAAGTGTAGAAACGTGTACTCATTTATACAGTAGCTCAAATGCTTTAGCTTAAAAACTAAGCAGCTTTGGGACACATGGGTGTCTCTGTCAGTTAAGGACCTGACTTTTTTTTTTTTTTTTTTAAGATTTTATTTATTTATTTGACAGACAGAGAGAGAGGGGGAAAGCAGGCTCCCTGCCGAGCAGAGAGCCCGATGCAGGGCTCAATCCCAGGACCCTGGGACCATGACCTGAGCTGAAGGCAGAGGCTTTAACCCACTGAGCCACCCAGGCGCCCCAAGGACCTGACTTTTGATTCTGGGTCAGGGTTAGGGTTATCATCTAAGGGGTCATGAGGGTTCCTGGGTGGCTCAGTGGATTAAGCCTCTGCCTTTGGCTCAGGTCATGATCTCAGGGTCCTGGGATCAAGCCCCACATTGCATCAGGCTCTCTGCTCAGCAGGGAGCCTGGTTCCTCCTCTCTCTGCCTGCCTCTCTGCCTCCTTGTGATCTCTGTCAAATAAATAAAATCTTAAAAAAAAAAAAAAAAGGTGGGGGGGGATCATGAGCTCAAGCCCCGCATGCAGCCCTGCATTCAGCAGAGTCCACTTAAGATTCTCTTTCTCCCGCTCCCTCCCCTAGTTTCACTCTCCCTCTCAAATAAATAAGTCTTTTTAAAAAAAGACAAAACTTAGTAGCTTCAGTGACTGTGTTCAATAATGCTGTGATTTAGCCTTGAAGAATTAAATCTGTCTTGGTTTAAGTTAAGAATCTGATACCAGGGCACCTGGATGGCTCAGTGGGTTGGGCCGCTGCCTTTGGCTCGGGTCATGATCTCAAGGTCCTGGGATCAAGTCCTGCATCGGGCTCTCTGCTCGGCAGGGAGCCTGCTTCCCTCTTACTCTCTCTGCCTGCCTCTCTGCCTATTTGTGATATCTCTCTGTCAAATAAGCAATTAAAATCTTTTTAAAAATGATACCAGCCGTACAGTCTAGAGCCTATTAGAGCAAAAACAGTATCTTCTCCTTGTGTCCTTAGCTGCACAACCTAATATCACTTGAGTTGAATTAAGCTCCAGAGTTTACCCAAAAGGCATCTTTTATTGTTTGTTGGTAAGAGAATTGTCTTTTATGTCCCATAAAAGCTCTCTCTGGAAGTCAATCCTTGTATCTCCCCATAGAATATACCAAGATGTCTGATAATTTAGAGAGATGTTTCCATCGGGCAATGATGAAGCATTTTCCTGGTGAAGACGGAGACACAGATGAAGAATTTTGGATCAGAGAGGATGAAAAGCGAGAGAAAAGGCGGAGCCGGGCTGGACGAAGCGGTGGAAGCCATGTTTGGACCCGCTCCAGGGACTCTGAAGGGCCCAGCAAGAAACAGCAGCCTGTGGAGAATGGAGGAAAGTCCTTGCCGCCTGCCCGCAGAACTTCCTCTTCTGGGGATAATCAAAGTAGCAGTTCCACACAACTCCCTCGGGAGCTGGGCACCTCAAATGGCCGAGGCTTTTCTCGTCCCCTACATTATGGTGGGATGCCTAACCAGGCACCCCTTTTAAACCAGATGGTAAGGAATCGCTTAAAATTCAACAGTAGTTTCCCCTAGTTCGTGAATTCGAACAGAAGTGAAGCCTTGTTAATTAGTTTCTTTTCCAAAGTAATTTTTCCATATATGAATGATTTTGTTTCTCCTCACCTGTCCTTTCTTTATTCATTCTTCCTCTTATTTTAAATCTTCTTTTAGTCAGTCTGATGCACTCTCAAGGTAGGTAGAAGTGGGAATTTTAAAAACTCTTTTCCTGTACAAAGCACAGACTACACATAGTACATAAAATATACAGCATATCTATGCAATTAAAATTTCATGTGGAGGGGGCAATTGGGGAAAAATTGGCTTACAAGGCTCTTGGGGAAGAGGAACTAAGGAAAAAGAGATTAAGAAACACCAGGTTTTTTTCTGTCCTGCAGGGAGAGATAGCTTTGGGCCCCAGAACTAGCCCCAGTGGGTGAGTTTATATGCTAGCATTCTGCAGGAACGGCCTTGTTTTTTACCTAATATCTTCTGTGCTTCCTCTTTTTTTCCCTCTCCTCCTGCCTTTACTCAACGCTCTCCAGAGGCCAGCAGTACCAGGAACATTTGGCCCTCTTCGAGGATCAGATCCTGCCAATTTATATGTCTCCTCTAGGGTCCCAGAACCACACCCTGGAGAACCTATGCAGCAGCATCAGCCTTTTGCCGTGCAGGTAAGCAGCCTACTCAGAATACACAAATGCAAAGGGCTTCACAGATACACTTCAAAAGTACAGTCTCTTACCAGGTTAAATTTAATTCATTATCTTCCATTATTTAGAGTCTGTTATTGTACATTAAGCACTTTATTCTGTGGATCTACTAATCTCTGCTTCCTTCTGTTTTCTTGTTGCCAGCCTCCTGTTGGAATTAACAACCACCGAGGACCCAGGCTAGGCACTCCAGAGGAGAAGCAAGTGTGTGGGGGGCTGACACACCTCAGTAATGTGGGATCACATTCTGGATCCTTGCAGCTTAGACAGATGGGTGGCACTAGTCAGGATGGAAATATTTATCCCCCGACTCAATTCCAGTCAGGATTTATTCCTCCGAGGCATGGTGGGGCTCCAGCCCGACCCCCAGACTTTCCTGAAAGCTCAGAAATTCCTCCTCCCAGCCACATGTACCGATCGTACAAGTACCTGAATCGAGTACACACCGCTGTCTGGAATGGAAACCATGGTGCTACAAACACAGGACCCTTGGGCACAGATGAGAAGCCCCCCATGGGGCCAGGACCCTCTCACCAGCCTCGAGCTCTTGGTCATATGATGGATTCCCGAGTGATGAGACCTGCTCTTCCCCCAAACCAGTGGACTGAACAATCAAGTTTTCTACCTCATGGAGTTGCTTCTTCAGGGTATATGCGACCACCCTGTAAATCTGGTGGACATCGGTTACAGCCACCTCCAGCCCCAACACCAAGTTCTCTTTTTGGAGCACCTTCCCATGCTCTGCGGGGGGTGCAAGGAGGGGACTCCATGATGGACAGCCCAGAGATGATTGCCATGCAGCAGCTCTCTTCCCGAGTTTGCCCACCAGGTGTGCCTTACCACCCCCAACAGCCTACACCCCCCCATTTATCTGGCCCTTTTTCACAGGTAGCTCACTCGACATCAGTAAGTGTGTCAGCCCCCAAGCCTACCTTGGGGAACCCTGGCAGGACACAGGATAGCAGTGAAACACAAGAGCCTGAGAATGACCGAGGTAATTTACACCATCATTTTTGTCTGATGTCTAACATTTAAACCATTAATTCATGAGAAATCTTTTTTACCAAGACTGTCAAACTTCTTTCTAGCTTCTTGAACTACTCATTCAGGGTTGAGTGAATCATAGTATTGGTCCAGAGATCTGAAAGGATTTCTGGTAGTGATGTAGTCCTTACTGTACTGTGCAGTCTTCTTGAGACTTGTAAATAGAGTAAATCAGTTCTCAGAACGCGCTTTGAGTTTGCAGCTTTTTTTTTTTAACAGAGAGAGATTGCAAGTAGGCAGAGAGGCAGACAGAAGCGGGGGAGGCAGGCTCCCCATTGAGCAGACCCCAATGTGGGGCTTGATCCAAAGACCCTGAGAACATGACCCGAGCCGAAGGCAGAGGCTTAACCCACTGAGCCACCCAGGCACCCCTTGCTGCTGTTATATTACACTTGTTTACACAGATGGAAAATCCGAGATACAAAGCTATTTGCCTTCAACTCGCTAGTAAGTGATGGAGCTGAGATTTGTATCCATACCCACTTGATCCACCATCCATGCTCTCAACCACTACATCATCAAAGTGCCATTAAAAATGACCCTCTTGGGATGGGGGGTCAGGAGAGGGTGGTGGTGGGGTTATGGACATTGGGGAGGGTATGTGCTATGGTGAGTGCTGTGAAATGTGTAAACCTGGCGATTCGCAGACCTGTACCCCTGGGGATAAAAATACATTATATGTTTATTTAAAAAATTAAAAAATAACCTTCTTAAAAATTATCATTATAGGATAAGTTTTCAGTACTTAAAGTCTAATTATTCCCATTCTTCTATTCCTGGGACACATGTTTATAGCTACTAAGAAGCAAAGCTTGAAGGGAGTTCTTAGAAATATCTTAGGCTCAGGTCATGATCCCCAGGTCCTGGGATTGAGCCTCATGTTGTACTCCCTGCTCATTGGGAGTCTGCTTCTCCCTTTGCTCCTCCCCGCTGCTTGTGCTCTCGCTCGCTCTCACTCTCTTGTTGTCTCTCAAATAAGCAAATAAAATCTTTAAAAAGGGTGAGAGATTAACCTGAATATTGAGAAGATGAATACTATTTGTAATTAGTGCTTGTTTGTAGGATAGATGTCCACCATGTATATTATTTTTTTCAATATATGAATGGAGAGGGGCATGTGGGTGGCTCAGTCACTTAAGCATCTGACTCGTGATTTAGGGTCAGGTCATGATCTCAGGGTTATGGGGTCAAGCCCTGCTTCAGGCTCTGTGCCCAGCATGGACTCTGCTTTAGAATCTCTCCATCTGCCCCTCCCCTATTTGCACTCATACTCTCTCTCAGTAAATAAAATCATTTTAAAAAAGGAAGACTGATCAGATATGAATAGTCCATCTAAAATTGATGGTAGGCCTAGAACTCAGAATTAGTTTTTATTTTTATTTGTTTAGCTACGTACTAATACTTTTTTTTTAAACTATAATTCCACTATAGTTAACGTACAGAGTTACTGTGATTCAGCACTTCAATACATTACTCAGTACTCCTTGTGATAAGTGTGCTCTTAATCTCCATCACCTATTTCACCCATCTTTCCACTGCCTCCCCTCTGTTAACCAACAGTTTGTTCTCTGTAGTTAAGAGTTTGGTTTTTGGTTTGTCTTTTCCTTTGTTCATTTGTTTTGTTTTTTAAATTTCACATATGACTGAAATCATATGGTATTTGTCTTCTTTGATTTATTTCACTTAGCACTACACCCTTCATCCACATTGATGCAAATAGCAATATTCATTATTTTTGTGGCTGAGTAATAGTCCATTGTGTATACATACCACCTCTTTATCCATCCATCTTTCAGTAGACACAGGCTTCCATATCTTGACTATTGTAGATAGTGCTACAGTAAACATAGGGATGCATATAAACCTTTTCAAATTAGTGTTTCATGTTCTTTGGATAAATACCCAGTAGTGGAATTAGTGCTAATTCTGTTTTTATTTTTTTGAATTACATCCATACTATTTTCCAGAGTGGCTGCACCAGTTTGCATTCCCACCAACAGTGTCCAAGGGTTCATTTTTCTCTACATCCTCACCAACATTTTTATTTTCTTATGGTTTTTTTATTTTAGCCATTCTGGTGGGTGTGAAGTGATATCTCATTGTGGTTTCGATTTGCATTTCCTTTATGATAAGTGATGTTGAGCATCTTTTCATGTGTCCTTTGGCTATCTAAATGTCTTATTTGAAGAAATGCATGTTCATGTCTTCTGCCCATTTTTAATTGGATTATTTGGGTTTTGGTTGTTGAGTTCTACCAGTTCTTTATATTTTGGATACTAACCCTTTATCAGATACATCATTTGCAAATGTCTTAACCTATTTCCTTTTAGTTTTATCGATTATTTTCTTTGCTCTGCAGAATCTTTCTATTTTCAGGTAGTCCCAGTACTTAATTTTTGCTTTTGTTTCCATTGCGTCTGGAGACCTGTCTATCCTCTTTTGCAAGTGGTTGTTCAGTTCTCTGAGCACCATTTGTTGAAGAGACTGTCTTTTTCACATTGCATATCCTTGCCTCCTTTGTGAAGGATTAATTGACCATATAATTGTGGGTTCATTTCTGGGCTGTTTTGTTCCCCTGATCTATGTGTCTTTTTTTGTGCCACTATGATTCCGTTTTGGTTATGACCACTTTGTACTGTAGCTTGATATCTGGGACTGGGACAGCTCCACCTTTGTTTTTCTTTGTCCTGACTGCTTTGCCTATTTGGGGTCTTTTGTGGTTCCATACAAAGTTTAATTCTATTTCTGTGAAAAATGCTGTTGGTGTTTTAATAGAGATTATATTGAATTTTTTTTTTTTTAAAGATTTTATTTATTTATTTGACAGACAGAGATCACAAGTAGGCAGAGAGGCAGGCAGAGAGAGAGAGAGAGAGAAGCAGGCTCCCTGCTGAGCAGAGAGCCTGACGTGGGGCTCGATCCCAGGACTCTGGGATCGTGACCTGAGCCGAAGGCAGAGGCTTTAACCCACTGAGCCACCCAGGCGCCCCGAGATTATATTGAATTTGTAGATTGCTTTGGGTGACATGGACATCTTAACAATATCTGTTCTTTTTTTTTTTTTTTAAGATTTTATTTGTTTATTTGAGAGAGATAGAGAGAGAGAGAGGATGAGTGGGGGGAGGGACAGGAAGAGAGGCAGGCTTCCAGCTGAGCAGGGAGCCCAGTGTGGGAGGGAGCCCAGGTTTCTGGGATCATGACCCGAGCTGAAGGCAGACCCTTAACCAACTGAGCCACCCAGGTGTCCCAACCTCCGTGTACTTTTGTTCTTTCCAGATTTCTTCTTGTGGTAGATTTCTAGTTTGATAACGTTATGATCAGAAAAGATGCATGGTATGACTTCAGTCTTTTCAAATTTGTTGAGATTTGTTTTGTGACCTACCATTTGATCTCTTCTAGAGAATGTTCCGTATGCACTTGAAAGGAGTATGTATTTTGATGTTTTAGGATGGAATGTTTAGAATGTTTTTGTTAGATCCAGATGGTATGTCATTCAGAAAGCCGCTGGCCGGACACCTGGGTGACTAAGTCAGTTAAGCATCTGACTCTTGATTTCAGCTCAGGTAATGAGATTGAGCCTGGTGTCAGGCTCACTGCTGGGTATGGAACCTTCTTAAGATTCTCTCTGTCAAAGAGCACCTGGTAGGTCAGTCAGTTAAGCCTCTGACTTATGTCATGATTGCAGGTTCCTGTGGTCAAGCCCAGCATCAGGCTCTGTGCTCATCAAGGAGTCTGCTTCTCCCTGTCCTTCAGCCTCTGTCCCCACTTGTTTCTGTTTTCTCTCTCTCAAATAAATAAAATCTTAAAAAAAAAAAAAAAAAAAAACCTCACCCAAGATTCTTTGTCCCTCTGCCTCTCCCCAACTCTAAAAAACAAAATAAAAGCTATTCCTTCCTTGTTGATTTTCTGCTTGGATGATCTGTCCATTGATATACGTGAGGTGTGAAATTCCCCTGCTATTACTATATTCCTATCAATTACTATCTCTATGTTTGCGATTAGCTACTTTATGTATTTGGATGCTCCCTGTTTGGTACATAAGTATTTTACTATTGCTACATCTTCTTCTTGAATCTTCCCTTTATGATTTTGTAGTGTCCTTCTTTTTTTCCTTTTTATAGTCTTTGTGTAAAGTTTTTTTTGTACCTGGGTGGCTCAGTCATTAAGCAGCTGCCTTAGGTTCAGGTCATGATCAAGTCCTGGGATCAAGCTCCACATCAGACTCCCTGCTCAGCGGGAAGCCTGCTTCTCCCTCTCCCTCTCCCCCTGCTTGTATTCCCTCTCTTGCTGTCTCTCTGTCAAATAAATAAATAAAAATATTTTAAAAATATAAAATCTATCTAAATATAAAAAATATAAAATATAAAATCAAATTTATAAATATTGCTATCTCGGATTTCTTTTGACATCCATTTGCATGATAAATTCTCTATCCCTTTTCTTTCAGTCTGCTTATGTTTTTCACTCTGAAATGAGTCTCTCATAGGCACCATATAGAAGGTTCTTTTTTTTAATCCATTCCATCACCCTATATCTTTTGATTGTAACATTTAGTCCATTTACATTCAGAATAGTTATTGGTAGGTATGTACATGGTGATATTATTACTTGTTTAATGGATATATTTGTAGTTCTCTGTTCCTTTCTTCTCTTCTGTCATGGTTTGCTGGTGTTTTATAGTGAATCCAAGTATACTTGGATTCCTTTCTCTGTATTTTTTGCATATCAGTTACTGGTTTTTGATCTGTGGTTACTATTAGATATATATATACCATCTTCTGCATATAGCAGTCTGTATTAAGCTGATGGTCACTTAAGTTTGAACCTGTTCTTTATTGCCATCATGCCTCCACAACTCCCCCAGGTTTTAGGCATGTGGAGTCATACTTCATATCCTTTTATTTTATGAATCACTTGACTGATTTTTCTAGATCATTTTACTGCTTTTGTGCTTCCTACTTTTCTTATTCCTGCTTATGGTCTTTCCTTCCCACTCAGAGTTCCCTTTAACATTTCTGATAGGTTTGGTGTAGTGGTGTAGTGGTGCCAAACTTTTGTTTGTCGGGGAAACTCTCCTAGTCTGGATGCTACCCTTGCTGGATAAATAATTCTTTGCTGCTGGTGTTTTTTTTCTTGCAGCACTTTCAGCACTATCCTCACATTCCCTTCTAGCCTGTAAAGTTTCTGTGGAAAAATGAGCTTATAGTCTTAGAGGGTTTCTCTTTTATATAACTATTTTCTTTTTGTCTTTCTTACTTTAAAAATTCTTCTCACTACATTTTTGTCTTTTTAATTCCTGTGTGTTTTCATGTTGACCTCCTTGAGTTGATTTTGTTGGGGCATCTCTGTGCCTCCTGGATCTGGATTTCTGTTTCCTTCCCAGATTCAGGAAGTTTTCAGCTATTATTTCTTCAAAATGATTTTATTCCCCCCTTCTCTCCTGGGATCCATATAATGTCATTATTATTACATGTGATGGTTGTTACTGAGTTCTCTAAGTCTGTTTTCTTTTTTTTTTTCACCTATTCAGTTTAATCGCATTCTGTCTTGCAAGTTTCTGATTCTTTCTTCTTCCTCTAGTGTACTATTAATCCATTGTAGTGTATTTTTAATTTCAGTTATTGTGTTCTTTATCTCTGATTTGTTCTTTTTTTGTTTTCTATCTTTCTTGAGGGTCTCTTTGAGGTCCCCCACTCCTTTCTCAGATCCAGTGAAGATCTCTGTGACCATTACTTTAAATTCTCTATCAGGCATATTACTTACTTCCATTTCATTTCGTTCTCTTGCTGTGATTTTTGTCCTGATCTTTCCTTTGGGACATACTCCTCATCTCTTCATTTTATCTGACTCTCTGTGTCTGTTTCTGTGTGTTAGGAAAATCAGCTGTGTCCTCTGCTCTTGGAAGTAATGGCCTTGTGAAGAAGAGGTCCTATAGTGCCCTGCAGTGCAATCCCCTGTTCATAACCTGGCACTTCAGGGGTTTCTCCTGTGTGTAGTGTGTGCATCCTGCTGTTGTGACTGAACCACATTTGCCTTCAGTCCAGTCATGTGCAGTGGCTCTGCCTTTTGTAGGCAGGGTTTGATCCCTGTGTTGTTAGTGGGCCAATCTGGTACCACCCTGGGCTTGAGTTGAGTCAGACCAGGCATTTGCCAGAGGTGAAGTAGCACCAGACTTCTGGGTGCTTTCCCGTGTTGTCCTCCGAGAAGCTTCCATTGGTGAGGGTGGCTTTCAGTCAAAATAGCTGTCTGCCCCCTGCCCAGTGCGGGGGGCCTCAATGGCACTATTACGTGTGGTTATCTTCCCTTTTCTCCAGGGAAGGAGTCTCTCTGGAGGGGTGGGGTGCTGGTCCTTTTCCTGGCTGCTTGCACCTCTCCAGGCTTGCGGCACCGCTTTGGGTGGGCTCCAGCTAAGGGCATATTGAAGGTGCCAGGTCAACAGGAAAATGCGGGAACAGGCCCATGGAGGGCCAGGAAGCTCTGCATCAGTCCACTGCAGAAGAGCACTGCAGTTGCCCAGGCTTGGATGGAGAGGATATTTCTGTAGGCAAACGTTGGGGAGGGCAAACTGTTCTGCTATGTAACCAGTGTTGGCCCTACACTGGTTCCTGCAGTTGTCCCTCTATCTAGGCTGGGAGCAGAGGAGGAAAATGGTGTTGACCAGGTCTTTTGTTCATAGAGAGGTCTCCCAAAGATCCCTGCCCCTCCAATATACACTCATTAGTAAATAAATCTCCTTTCCACATATGTCAGGTATTTTTCACACTGCTGCTTCTATGCTCAATCTCCATGGCACTGTTGTACTGTCTCTTTAAGGGCAGGGACTCTACCATCCTGGCTCTCACAAAGCTGAGCCCCCTGAGTTTTTTGGGTTTTTTGGTGGGGTTTTTTTTTTAAGATTTTATTTATTTATTTGACAAAGATCACAAGTAGGCAGAGAGGCAGGCAGAGAGAGAGGAGGAAACGGGCTCCCCTGCCAGGCAGAGAGCCCGATGTGGGTTGATATGGGGTTTGATCCCAGGACCCTGAGATCGTGACCTGAGCTGAAGGCAGAGGCTTTATCCCACTGAGCCACACAGGCGCCCACCCCCACTGAGTTTTAATAAGGTGTTAATAAGCCCCCAGATTCTTGGGCCCCTTTGGTTTTCAAAGCCAAATGTTAGAGAGATTGATTTTACCCATTCAGTTCCCCCATACCTGGGGTTCCTGTCTTGGGATCTCCTCTGCCCTCTTCTCCGTGCTGGTGCACAGAGGACAATCCCAAGGATCCACTTGGCTCCTGACAACATCTCTGTCTTTCACACCCTCTGTGATGTGGCCTCTGCTCTACATTTAGCTATGGAGAGTCTGTTTCGACAGTCTTCCAAGTCTTTTCCTTGGTTATTTATACTGATATGGGTGTTACCTAGTTATCTAGTTGTATTCATGAGAGGAGATGAGCTTAGGATCCTCCTACCCTGCCATCTTCCCCAACCTAGTCTTTCTTTCTTTTTTTTTTTTTTTTAATTTATTCATTTGAGAGAGAGAATGAGAAGCCGGCTCCCCACAGCAGGGAACCCGATTTGGGACTCAATCCCAGGACCCTGGGTTCAGGACCTGAGCCAAGGGCAGATGCTTCACCAGCTGAGCCACCCAGCGCCCCTGCTCAGCGGTGTTCATTCTGAGGGAAGGCCTGTTTTGTGACTACCAGGTCTAGCTAATCAGTCTAATACTGATTTCAAATGGGGTCTGGAATTCACCCTCTGGTGAAACTGTGAATAAGTCTGTTTGTTAGTTTCCATGTTTTATGTTGATAAAATAATGAGAAGTATAGATTTAAATTTTGTTGTATAACTTTTACCTTTGATTTTTCAACCAGCACTAGTTAATTAGTTGACTGAGATTTTAGTGGGTCTTTAAAAGTTGTAATGTATGAATCTTTAATCTTGTCTTTATGATCTGTTTTTACATCCGTTTTTAGAATTGTATTTAGATCACACCTGAGCAACAACTCTGTTCTACTTGAAAAAATTATTAAAAAAATAAGACCATATTTCTGGTCTGACACAATAACAATGTAAAGAATCCTGAGTTTGTAATTAAGCATTTGAGTCTAGTAAATTAATTTATTTGTGTGTTGTAAATTTCTGTTGTGTACAAGTACTAAGATTGATGGGGAAGGAAACAAAGTCCGTGCTGCTGTGGAACATACGTTCTGATGGCGCAGACGTCAGGAGGCAGCCCTCTTGATATGGATCCATCATGTTCTGGTTCTTATTGATCTCCATACAGGACATGCATATACCTGAATTACCTCAGGCTCACACAGCACAGCAAGAGAGAGGCAGGGACATCTCCATTCTTTGCCAGACTTTATGAGTAGCTATAGATGTGCTAGGTCTTACTTCCTGGTCCATAAGGAGGAGTTTACAAAGGCCTCAACATCATGAATCCTTTCAGGGACTCAAAAGTTTTAGCTGATGCTTGAATTGCCATATATCCACCTCAGCCCCACCTGTCCCTGACTGCCTTCATGTTCTTTTCACTACCATCCCCATCAGTATTGTCATTTCAGCTACTGAATTACTATTTTGTTCTGCATTTTTCTTACAGCAGATCCCTTGACTGGGCTTGAGGAGAAACCACCAAACATGGGTGCTTCAGAGGGGGTGTACCTCAAACAGCTACCTCACCCTACACCTCCCTTGCAGACTGACTGTACCAGGCAGAGCTCACCACAAGAAAGGGAAACAGAGGGCCCAGAGCTCAAAAGCAACTCCTCAGAATCTGGCGACAACTGGAAGGCAACAAAGAGCAAGAACACATGGCCCACAGAGAGTGGCTCTACCAGTCCAGCCTCTCAGGGGTGTATGCGAGACCTCTCCACTCTGGCAGAGAGAGTGGCTCTCCCCGAAAACGGACTGATTGTTGAAGCATCCCCTTGTGGCTCAGAAGGGAAAGGCCTTGGTGGTAGTGGTTCAGAAAAGCCACTCTGCCCCAAAGGCAAAGTGCTACCAGAAACCATCCCATGTACAAGGCAGAACCCAGCCACACCTCCCAACACAGACCCCAGTCTGATGGGAGGCGCTGTAAGCCAGTTTTCCCCCTTGTACATGCCTGGCCTGGAATACCCAAATTCAGCTACACATTACCACATCAGTCCAGGCCTGCAAGGTTTGGGCCCTGTGATGGGAAGTAAACCCTCAGTGTCCCATCCTCAGCATTTCCCCCCTAGGGGCTTTCAGTCTAACAACCCTCATTCTGGAGTCTTTCCCCAGTATCGCCCCCACCAAGCAATGAGGTATTCCTACCAGTCACCACCTCAGCCTTCCTACCATCACTATCAGCGAACTCCTTATTATCCGTGTCCACAGGGCTTTTCTGACTGGCAGAGACATCTTCATCCCCCAGGAAGTCCAAGTGGGCTCCCACCACCTAATCCAGCCCCCCCATCAAGGCCCCTCTTCTCAGATAAGAGCACCTTGACTAATCTGCAAGGCTGTGATACACTGAATGCTGCCTTAACTTCCCCAACCCAAATGGATGCGGTGGCTGCTAAAGTAGTCTCAACTGATGGGCAGAATCCTGGTCCAGAGGAAGACAAGCTAGATGAATCTGTGGAGAGGCCAGAGAGTCCCAAAGAGTTTTTAGACCTGGACAACCATAACGCAGCTACCAAGCGGCAAAGCTCATTGTCAGCAAGCGAGTATCTTTATGGAACTCCTCCTCCACCTCTGAGTTCAGGGATGGGATTTGGTTCATCAACTTTCCAGCCTCATGGCGTGATGCTACAGACGGGGCCTCCTTACACACCTCAGAGGCCCACCAGTCATTTCCAGCCCAGGGCTTACACTTCCCCCGTGACTGCTCAACCGCCTCACCATCCAGTGGCTGCCCAGCCCAACGGCCTCTCTCAGGAAGGCCCCATCTATCGCTGCCAAGAAGAGGGCCTGGGTCACTTTCAAGCTGTAATGATGGAACAAATTGGCACTGGAAGTGGAATAAGGGGACCTTTCCAGGAAATGTACAGACCATCAGGGTAAGATTACATTAAATGGTTTTTTTGGTTTTTGTTTTTTGTTGGGTTGTTTTGGTTTGGTTTTTTCCTGAGAAAAGAATAGATGTTAGTTTTAGAAAGAAAAATGGCCTTAGAAATGAAGGTGATAACCTTTAATGGTCTGGGTCTAAGGAAAGCATGGGAATCCTTGCTGGAGACTTAATAGAAATGTTGCTGCCTTAGAGTCCGATTTTATCTTTGGCATTTTTTTCCCTCATGAAAGTGAACTGGCATGTAAATGACTGTTCAGTTAAGTTTTGAGACGGGAAACGTCAGAACCACAGTTGGAGAGCCATAAGCAGAGGTGTCCACATTGCTGCTAAGTTCAGATACTCTGGTCAAGGTAAAATATGTCTCTCTCAAACCTTGAGGTTGAGGGAGGTCATCTGTAATGTTCAGGTTTTATCCCTTACCTCTCACTTCTCCCCCTAACACTGAATAAAGAAACGGGTTTATCCAGAATTAAAACAAGTCAAATACAGTCTCGTTGAGAATTTTCCAAATAATGATGTTTTTAAGACTCAGTGAGGTGATCTGTGAACCAGGAGATTTTCAAATATGTAGTATATAAAAGATGTTTAAATGAAGTTGTTTACATTAAGGTTATGAAGCCTAATCTCAAAACCAGTACCATCCAACTTAAGCACTAATGTGCCCCTTTTAGTGCCAGCCTAAGCTTACCTCCAAGACCTCTTCCACATTTAACATTTTGCCATATTAATTTTATACCTCACTAAATATGTTTGTTTTGTTTCCTTGTCTTTTCTTTTAAACCATTGGGAAGGAAGTTGCAGACTTCATGACTGCATGCATCTGCTAGGGATAATGAAATTCTCCCGGAGCACAATATCAAACTGTTACTCCACCCGCAGAAAATAGCAGTGATAGTGGTTTAATGTAGAGTCCTTATTTAATTTCTCCAGTTGTCCCCAAAATGTCTTTTACAGCTGTGTTTGTTTTATCTCCCCTCCGCCAGCCAAGATCCATGTAAGGTTAACATTTAGTTGCTCTGTTTAGTCTCTTAATTTACAGCGTGGATTCTATCTTTGTTTAGTTCCATTTTGTTTTCCAAAGATTTGAGGCAAGTTCTCACGTGTGATGTCCCAGATTTTGGATTCTTCTCATTGTTCCCTCCTGTTTGGAGTCCAGTTAAACCCATGTCAAGAGCCCTCCTAGGTGGTATCATGTACTGACTGCATCACACCTGGAGTTACAAAATGTTGCTTTCTTCTCATATCGATTCCATGATTGATTCCTAGATAATTAAGGCAGTATCTGCCTGAGATTTTAACTGAAGTATCTCTTTCCTTTCTAATTAGTATGTCTTCATTCATTCTTAACTGCTCTTTTCTTGTGGCTGTAGAATGCAAATGCATCCAGGCCAGTCACAGTCCTCGTTCCCAAAGACCCCAGCACCAGCAGCGTCCCAGGAAGAGCTTCCACCACATAAGCCCCCCACACTTCCTCTCGATCAGGTAAAAATTATCAAAACTTAGAACTTCTGTTGTGATTCCAGGGAGCAAGAAATGTTCATTGTGAGTTTATCGTGACTCTCAGAAAATCTTTTAAGGTGTCCTGTTAATAGAGGACCTTGAACTGGAAAGTGTTTCGTGTCCTACTACCAGCCTAGGAGAAAGGGCCACTCGGGCCCGGTGCTCCCAATGGATTCCACAGTGGGGAAAAAATGAGAAGATGACCTGGGAAGTAGCTTCTGTTTTGTTTTCCATGTGTTTCTCTTCTTGTGGTAACCAGCTGTTTGGGGATTGTTCAAGCTTCATTTTTCCAAATAGGCCACTAGCATTTATTTTGATATGATAGCTTCGTATTTTTTATCTCTTTCCACCTATTTCATCTGAGAGAGACGATGCACTCGGGTTTTTAAAAGGAGCTCCCTTCAGGTGCTTCTTGTGTGCTAATCACTGCGTTCCGGCTCTCTCCACACACTCTCTCACTTCCCCTTCTTCCTTGACCACTGTGAAGTAATTGTCATCAGCAACATCAATTTCATCCCCTAGTGTGCGGGGAGGCCTACTGCTCCTGAGAGCTGAGGTTGGGGATCTGTGTGCAGAGGTCTGGAACCTGATAGCCCACCCTCTGGAAGTAAACTGTGATGGCTAAAACAAGACCAAGCCACTTTCCCTGATGGAGAGGAACATGTACAGCTCTTTGGCTTATTGAATTACTTTAAACAACACAATTGTTAATTTTGCTTAATTGTCTTTAATTGTCTCTCAGAGCTAGTCCAAGGAGGAAATAAACCCCAAGGAAACAGAAAGCTGCACATGAAGACTGGAACATGGAGAATTTAGGGAAACGATCCCTGCCCATCTCTATTCCTGTTACCCTGCCACACCCCTTCATAGGGCATCCCATCTCGCCGTCCAAGAGCTGGAGCCTTTCCTGGAGCCTTAGAAGCATACTCCTTAGACTAACACCAGCTTGTAAAGGTCCTTGGTTGGGGATCTCTCGTTTGGCTGATGGTCAAGAACAAATGAACTGAAATTAGTCATGGCTGTTCTAAATCCTGAGACTCTCGTTCAGGGAAAATCATCTTAAACTTGGGGGAGGGGGTCACACTTAAGAATGGAGTGGTGCTTCTGAACTTTCATGAGCAGCTAAACTCAGGTATATATTTGGGGAAGGGACTTCTCTTAGTATTCATGTGTTTGGAGCTGGGTCCAGTTTACAGAATTTTCATGTTGCCTTTTAAAAATAATTTTTGTTGTTGGTGGTGAATGTATTGTACATAAGTGGGAAGGGTGGGTGGGGATGTGGAAGAAATGGAAGTCCTAACTGTGGTGGGCACGAAGCACTAGAGTGATCCTTATCTGTTTACAATCATGTCACACTGAATACTTCTTGGGAGCTGGAGAAGAGGGTAGGAAAAGTTTACGCTTATAAATTGTCACTGTTTTTTCAGTGACTAGCTGTCCTTTGTTCATTAAAGGACTTCTTTCCAATCAGCCCGAGGGTACCGTTGCACTGCCCCCTGACTGTTGAGTGTCTCAGTTTGGAGATGGAGTGCTCCTGCACGGCCTCCCAGAAACGTCAGCCTAGAAGACAGTCTGCCTCTCACCCAGTGGCCCGGAGCCTGGATTTCAGAGAGCAGTGCCCTTCCTAATTTGCCACCAGCCCTACCGGATAGCTGTAAACCAGTATCAGGAATTGGGATCACTAGAGTGATTTGCTTATTAGAATATAAAATGAATCGTCCTCTTCACAGACCTGCTGGGCCTGTGATCTGGTAGACATCACACAAAGCTTTCTGGCACGAATCACATTTTGTGGAAGTGACTACTCAGGTTTGTATATGTTAGTATCAATAAAGAAATTGCACAGTTTTGAATAGGAAAAATGTATTCTATAGATTTACAGTTTGAATTTAGGAATATCTCAGTACATATAGTTTTAATTCATGTTAAGTGAATCATAGTAAAATAAGTCATGGTGATTTAAAATAGCTTTCAGGAACAAGTTCTTGGAAATCATTCGTCATATCTGTGATAGGAAACAATTCTACAGTATTAAATTACTTTGTTATGGTTTTAGAAGTGAATTACACTGGATTGTTCTTGTTTAGCATTCTGTATTTGATTTTAGCTGAGATGCCACCAAAGTTAGGACTCCTATGTTTTAAACTTCGAATATACCACAAAGGGGGAGGGGGGAACTAAGGAAAAATGCCCTGAAATTAACAGGTTTTTGTAAAGAATAGCGTATTTTTAAGCATGTCTTTGGGATAGTAGAAAAGCTTCCATATAATATTAATCTGCCCTAGTTTCTTACAAATTCAGCCTTGTGAGGGGCCATTAGAATCTTTCCCTCCAATTCCAGCATCCTTGATGAAACATGGAACTATCATGTTTAAAGTTTGCTGTGCTATGCTATTTAGGAAAAGAAACAAATTGCAAACATCCATGTTATAGAGATGGAACCCAAGACACCAGCTCCGGTGTAAAGGAAACTCATACAAATAAGGGAAAGATTATTGAGCTGGCACTGTGGCTTATGGCTCAGGCAGGATTGAGAGTTGCGTAGGGAACACAGGAGCCTTTAAGATGTGATGTGCAACAACACAGATTTTTTTCTGTAATAGACTCCAGTTTTAAATTTGATGTGCGTTTAAGTGGAATGAGTTTTGAGGCTGTGTTCTCATTTGGTCCTAATTCTGGTTAGAAAGCTGTCACTGGCATGATCTGGTTTGAAAGCATGAAGAGGTCAGTGCTGTCCCTGTAGGAAGAACATGGTTCAGCTCTTGAGCCTAGGATAAGTTCACATGGCCGATGGCATTACTCCTCCTGTTTTTGTGTCTGTGTAGAAGCAGGGAGGAGAGAAAGACCAACTGGTCTTGATAGCTGGCTCAGGTCTAGTTAGAGTCGGTCTAGACCCAGAGCTTTCTGCCGCCGACAGCCTTCATCTTCTCACATGAACATTGGTGTGAGAGAGAGGCCTTTGGCTGCTGCCTGACATAAGTAGCCACAGGACCTGTTCCTCTGGTGCTGAGGTTGGAGGCATTGCTTTGTGCTAAAGGACCCTGGGGTGTGGGGAGGAGTGGACCATAAGCAATAGTTGGGCTGATCTGTGCCCATTCCCCCCCCCCCCGCCCCAGCCCCCGTTCGAGGTAACCTTTTCTCCTCTCCCAGCCCCTTACCCCGTTACCTGTTCCTAGAGAAAAGCTGTGAACAATATAGGAAGAAATCAGTCAATTCTTTTATCCTGAGCCTGCCTTCTTTCGTATATAGAGAGGTTAGAAAATGTTAAGGAAGAACAATATCAAGAACTGAACTACTGTATCATAACACTGGGAGCAAGGGCAACAGCAGACTTGCCAACCTGGTTGTGCCCCATGTGGGAGCTGGGTCCTTCATTACAGGTACCAGCAGTCAGGAGCTGCAAGACTGCAGGAGCACATGTGACCATGGAGCTGCTGGGACCTGCTGAGCACTCCTCCCCCAAGCAGGACCTATTCTTCTCTCTTATCTTTGTCCTCTGGCACTTCTCTACCCAAGTGTCTTAAACAGATGCAGATCCATTTGCCCTCTTCTCCATGAGGGGGTGGTGGTGTGTGATATGTTTTAACTGGAAAGTAGTGTGTGAGGAGGTCCTAAAAATGGTCCGCTGTCGGGCTAGGACTCTCACATGGTGTCCTCGGGTCAGCTCTCAGGAGTCCCCAGGAGCAGGGAGCTGGGCTCCACGGGAAATGAGGAAACTCGCACACCTGTCTGATTGAACAGTCCTGGCTAGCCTTTATTAGCATTGTTAATAAGTTAGGATCTTTTCCCCTAAGACCCAGGAGGAATAAACACCCCAGAAAGAAAAGTAAAGCTTTTTGAAAGGTTTCTGGTTTGGGTTTCTTGTTTGTTTTTCCCTCAGAGTCTGTTCTTTTAAAAAGTAGTTGTTGGCTGAAATTTATTATGGTAGATAACATGTGAAGAGTAAGGGCAAAATGAAGATTCTTGTTCATATAACTTCTTTCGTCCCACCTTCTAAAAATAAAATTAAAGCCACTCTTCCTCTCCTTAATCACACTGGTTTGGTTCAGTCAGTGCACATGAGCTTCTTAGTCACAATTCTTTTATTCCTGCTGAGCCCAAGCTCTCAGAAGACAAAACTCTGTTATGCTCCTCTTCGTGTTTATGTTCATTGAATACCTGAAGATCTGTAGGGGGTGTGTGCACCTTTGTTCACTCTGACCGCAGCTTTCAGTGTCGATTCACCGGGGCCTAGCGCTCAGACCTTGGAAATGCTTCTCATTACTAATAGGTGTCATTACCCCATGGCATGTGTCTCTTATCATTTATGGCAACTCCTGGAGTCAAAGAGGATGCAAAGTGCTGTCCAAAACATGCGAAATCCCAGTGTTGTGGTCATCATCGATGTCAGAAACAAGCTCTCGATCCATACCACTTGGTGGGATTTTCCTTCTCCCTTTTTCCTTTAATGAAAATTCAAATCTATAAATAATATACTGTCTTAAGACCTACCTAATCTGAAATTTCACAGCAAGTCTTACCTGAGCAGTCCCAAGACAAGGACAGTTACATAGTGTCAGAATGCTGACATGCTTTCAAAGAAATGAAGGCTTAGAGTTTTCGAGCATTATTGCTACCGCCCCCACCTTGTGACTGTCTGTCAGTCCGCTCACCCCTGCTAGCTTCTGCATGGACCTCCAGTAAGGAAGTCAGCTCCGTGTGTGTCTGAGTTTAATGATTGTTCCACCTCGGGGGTTTCTGGAATGCAGTCCCGGCTAATAGCTTTCTGTTCAACACTCTAGTGAGAATACTGGGAATTTGGGTTGAGCACATAGAGGCTTTTATTCCTGGGCTCACATAACTGTCTAGGAACTAAGAATGTGATTGAGATTTGCTGCATGATAAGAAATCCTTTTTCCTTTTTTAGTGGGTTGGACTCTGTAATATGGAGCCTTAGGACACCAAGCCTTGCCCTGCTTTTCATTTGGGAAAACAGAACTTGAGTGAACATTTCTGCATGTCATCTCTTATATGAAGCTGTGACACAAGCTTTGTCTCGAGGTTGGGTGTTTACCTGTCTCTGCTTTGTAGGTCTTTGCTAACCAGAAATTCAGAGGGGCTGTCTCCCCAGCTCGTCTTTATCTCTCACTGCGTACCAGGGGACTGACTGAACTTTTAAGTAGAAACGCCTGATAGCCAACTAATTGTCCTGCGTGTGTTTTTGGAAAGGGTGGGATGGGGTTGGGAACAGGGGGTGTGGATGTTGAGTTAAGTTATTGAAATGCTGAACCCCATTCGGTATCCTTCGTGTGACCCTTTTTCCCTAGCTAGGACTCAGGTACCTCACTCTCCTGCCTTGCACACAGCTCCTGGGAGCCCAGGCCAGTCTCCACCAGCCTGCGGCACACAGTGTCAGGGATTCTTTGCTCCTGCTGCAAAAGCCGTGTGAACTTTCCTGGCCAGTACTGGAAAGGGGAATGCTATTTATTTTTATATTGTGTATATTTTGTCGTGGTCTGCTGATTCCCTGTTTCACTGAGAGCGACACTTACCTCAATAGTTAGTTCAATATTGTGTGTTTGGATAATTTTTTAAAAGAACTTTTTAAAAAGCTTTTTGATCCTCAGAGGTCTGTAGATTTATTTCCATATGAACTGGTTATTTTGTATAAAGTACATTCTTAAAATAGCAAGGCTCTGATATGTGTGAGTTGTGTGTGTCCATGTGTCACTTTTATCTTGGGGACAAAGGTTTGAACTAGACCCCAGCACCACCACCTAAAACATGGCCAGCCCGTTTCCCCTCAGGGCAGGTGGGCGGTGTAGGGGCAGGCAGTGGGGGTGGGCCCTGTACAGGTGAGGCTGGGCTGTGCTCTGCAGGGAACCTCAGAGCAGTACTAAAACCGGCTGGCAGTTCCACAAATGTCTAGGATGAGGTACTCCCCAGCTGGCCTCATCCCAGCACCACCCACACATCCCTAGCACTTGGTTACACACCTTTACACACTGCGTACACTACTTCTGCTCTCCTTCCAAAATCTCAGATGGACTAGGGTCCAGGAGGTAAAAAATTCAGCTTATCATAAGGGGACACCAGGCAGCTGGAGCCTGGGGTCTTGTGTGAATTACATGTGGCCAGAAGTGGGAGCTACAAGGCTACGTAAGCAGCTGCTTTATACCTGCCCCATTTATTTAGTTTTTATTTCCTTTTCCTAGGAAGGTTTTTGTTACAGGGGAGAAAGAGAATGGATAAAGTGGCCATCTTGGGGCACCTGACTGGCTCAGTCATGGAACATGTGACTCTTGATCTTGGGGTGGTGGGTTTGAGCCCCACTTAAGGTGGTAGGGCTTACTTGAAAAAAAGAAGAAATGGGGCACCTGGGTCGCTCAGTGGGTTAAGCCTCTCCCTTCGGCTCAGGTCATGATCCCAGGGTCCTGGGATCGAGCCCCACATTGGGCTTTCTGCTCTGCAGGGAGCCTGCTTCTTCTCTCTCTCTGCCTGCCTCTCTGCCTACTTGTGATCTCTGTCAGATAAATAAAGAAAAAATTTAAAAAAAAAAAGAAAAAAAGAAGAAAGTAGCTATCTTACTATCAGTTGGTTTTAGTTCTACGACACCAAAATTTCTGGCCTTTTTATGCTTAATTGGCCTTATGAAAATAATCCCCTTCTGTAAAAATTCTACCACAAATAGTACCAATTTCCAAATCTCTGTTCACGCAGGTTTATCACTTTCTGGGAATGTGACAGATCCCTCTTGGCCTCCAGTTGTGTGGTATTAGAGATACTAGATTGTCCCTTTGTTTTGTTTTGTTTTTTTGTCCCTATTTTTTTTTAAAGATTTATTTATTTGAGAGGGAGAGCTGGCTAGTAGGGAACAGGGCAGAGGGAAAGGGAGAGAAAGAATCTCAGGCAGACTCCCCACTGAGCACAGAGCTCACTCTCACAACCCATGAGATCATGACCTGAGCCGAAGTCAGAGTCAGATGCTTCAGTGACTGAGCCACCCAGTTGCCCCTGAAGTGTCCCTGTTGATATATTATTATTGACTAATATATTTATTAAGAAATCAACTCCAAGTGAAAATCATTAGTAAACCCCAGATTTGATTGGCTTCTGGTGAAGTGGTGTTTCAGTGCCTCCTTCTGCACTGGTAGGTCCTGGGCCGCAGGGCCAGTTGTGACATCGGCCTGTTCAGCATAAGCTCTGCCCACTGTGCGTATTAGTATCACATCCTTAAAATGCATGAAGAGATTGATTCCTGACTTCTGGATTCCCAGCTGCAACCACTCCTGCTGTGACATGAATTCCGCACTAAACAAAGGCTGGCATTTGGGGACTGTTGGAGCTAATGATAGGGTTTGATTTATTTTGTAGTAGGAACTTGGGTCTTGGCTGAGCTAAGGGTATTCCCAGACTTATCTCCTTGGGACTAAAACAAAGTATCTTTCATAGATCGATTCTGTTTCAAAACTTGGTAAGGTGGGGCGCTGTTAACCTAGCTCTTTTTTTGGAACCATTTGACGTGAACATTTGTTAGGCCTCACAGGTAACAGCTCACACAACAATCCCCCCTACTCAGTGAGCCACTTGCTTCAAATTGCTACATGAAAAGAAAGCTGGCAGGGCAAGATTTAGGGGAAAGAAAGGAAGTCACAGATTGTCAACAAGGATTAGTCTCAAAACTGTGGAACTTTCCTTTTTGACATTTGGAAACATCCATAGTGCTTCTCTTCTTAAACGTTAATGTCTTCTGTCTCTAAACCAATTCCTGTCATTGAGGAAGGAAAGGGATCTTGATTTTATAAACAAGTAGCCCCTCTGGGGGTTCAGTTTTGCCATTATCTACATCCTGTGAGAGTGGTATTAAAAGAACTGAGAGAATAACCCAGGGTTGGACTCCTGGAGGTCGACCTTCACCCTGTAATCTTCCTGGCGAGGTGAATGGCCTGTGTCATTAAATGTTATGCAAGGCTTGCCTTTGGAAGAAATGCTATTGGACCTTTTCTCCTGGGGGTCTGGATTCTAGGCCAACTGGGAATGAGGTTTGGGTTTTCTGTAGATGGGCCCTGCAGATCCGTTTCCCTGGCCTCATGGTTTTCCCTTGGGTTTTTTATTTTTTATTTTTTTTTAAAGATTTTATTTATTTATATGACAGACAGAAATCACAAGTAGGCAGAGAAGCAGGCAGAGAGAGAGGAAGGAAGCAGGCTCCCCGATAAGCAGAGAGCCGGATGTGGGGCTTGATCCCAGGACCCTGGGATCATGACCTGAGCTGAAGGCAGAGGCTTTAACCCACTGAGCCACCCAGGCGCCCCTCCCTTGGGTTTTTTAAAGGAGAACATCTGCACGTCTGTTTTAGTTCCCTTTCTGCTACCAATGCTCACTCCTCTAATTCCTTGGGCAGTTATAGCAAAAACCTTCAGTGTGAACTACTCACCAACAAGGCAGCTGGAAAATCCCCAGATTTGGCAGTTGTGCCCCGAAATCCCAACCCCCTTCTGCTTCCATGACCTGCATATAAATTCAGATCCCTTTGAGAAGTCTGCAGGTTTGGAAAGGCACTACCTGCTCCTAGAATCTTGGATTTGAACCTCATTCTGGACAGCGAATGACAAGGAAGGAGTAGCTCTATTCTACCCAGTTAAACACTAGATAGAATTTTTTATAGCAGTGGAGTCAGTTCCTTGGATTGGATTCAAGGTTTTCGCTCTGGGGAGGGATTGAGTCTGCAGTAGGAAAGCAGAGACTTTCAAGTGAAGCCTGGTCTGTGTGTGCCCCAGGAACTAATGAAGATTGACTGACTCGTTCGCAAGTTCTCAGTAAGTATTAAATACCAGCTGTGTGCCTAGTTACCTTGCCTAATTACTAATAGTGGAAAAGAGGAAAAAATAGCTGCTGCTGCTGCTGCTGCTGAGTTCATAGTAAAAGGAGAAAAGCCATTCAGAAGAATTGGACTACAGTAGAGGGTTAAAAAGAACATACTGCTTAAAGTAGTAGAAAGGTAGTCCCTGCAGGAGGACTGGGTGCTGTCAGCCATAATTTTGGCAGGCCTAGCGGCACAGGCCAGGGGCCTTCCATTCAGCGGTCTCTCTCCATGGTCTTCTCTGAATCTTTGCTGCAGCTAGAATTCCTCTCTTTCCTCTCACCTTGGTTCTGCTGCCACTAGGCTACGCTGCACTGATGAAGACAGGGCAGACTACCCCCAGTCCTGCTCTCTGGTGTAGTTATAAGAGAACGTTCCCTACAGACCACATAGGTCTGCGGAAATGAACGAGCTTGGGGCTGGCCCCACTACCTCAGCCTTCCTTAGTGAGTCTCCGCTGTCTTCCTATGGGCATGTAATCTGTTGTGCTGGTTCTGAGGCTAGACTCTGGACCGCCAGCCTCACCTGGGAATTTGTTAGAAATGCAAGTTCTGGCTTATGCTGACTGAGGGTGCTTCTGGGCTGTCTGTTGTAATCCGCCCTCTGGAGGGGGTGATGCAAACTGAAGTTTAATAACACTGACCTATGGGAACTGCCCTGGGGTTTACACTTCCATCCTTAGCCACACCTCATCCCAGCAGGCTGTCGCATTCATCCCACACCCTGCTGGTGAACTGGGATAAAGGTTATGGATGTTCCTTCAATCCAACCCTGGGGAAGGACTGCAGAACAAGAATGGCTGCAAACTGGAGAAATTCCCTCATGGTTCCCCCTGGCCCTGCCCTCTATGACCCCTGGCTTCTGTTCTCCATCAGACCTCACTCCCAGTCCGCATCCTCTGGCTCATCTGCAGTGGTGGGTGGTTGGGGGGGCTCCAAACCTATCCAACCACTGTACTCATGTCAAGACCCTCCCTGCTGTTAAACAGTCTCCTGTGTACTCCCTGCGACCTCTTCCACAGCTGCTGTTTTGACTTACTTAACAAATTTTAGTGAGTTTATGTTTGGCTTTGCAATGCTCTTAACCAATGGTCGCCAATATAGGCTGCTCATTTAGGGATTTAAAATCCTGGGCCCTTCGGGTCCCTGCTGGCTCAGTTGGTGGAGCATGCAACTCTTTATCTCCAAGTTGTGAGTTCAAGTCCTATGTTCAGTATAGAGATTACTTAAAATCTTTCAAAAAACGAGACAAAATAAAACACCTGGGTGTAAAAAAAAAAAAAAAAATCAGATGCTTGAACACTACCTCAGAGTTTTTCATTGGTCTGGGGATCAGAATTTTTCAAAGCTTTCCTGGTAATTCTGTGGTATAGTCAACATTGTAAGTCATTCTCAGCGCTCCTGAGTGGCTCAGTCTGTTAAGCATCTACCTTCCGCTCAGGTCTTGATCCCAGAGTGCTACGATCAAGTCCCACATTGGGCTTCCTGCTCTCTTCCTCTGTCCAGCTCCTACCCCTGCACGTGCTTGCTCGCTCACTCTCTCTCTACCTCAAATAAATACATAAAATCTTTTAAAAAAAAAAAACATATTTTAAATCCACCATTGCAAAGCACTCTACAAAAGCAGTGGCTTGCAGACTTTAACACATGGAGAATCTTGTTAAGATCAGATTCTGGCTACTGACCCTGGGGTGGGTCCCACAATTCTGCATGTTTAACCAGCCCACCGCTGTTTGAGAGCAGTAAGGCCTCAAACCCATCCTTGGCTTCCAACACTCCTGACTAACCTTGTTACTTAGAGAGACCACCTCACGTGGTCCTCTAACTTTGTTCTTTTCCAGATCTTCACTTTTTTTCTTTACAGCCAGTCATGTCCTCTCACCAAAGCTGACTTTCCCTTGTGCTTTGCAGTCCAACCTCTCCTGCCTACATCCGCATGCCATCAGTCTCTTCCCTCCCTATAAATGTTCCAGCTTCCTCTATTTAAATATCAGCTATTTATTTCTCTTTGCCTTTATCCAGACTTCTCTTTATTTTTTCAGTAACCTCTGCACCCGAAGTTGGGCTCAAACTAAGGACCCCAAGATCAAGAGTTGCATGCTGGTCTGACTGAGCCAGCCAGGCGCCCCATACCTTCATCCAAACTCTTTACCAATAGAACCTGACATTTTTGTCTCTATGGCAATGTGGCTTCCTCCCCACCTTTCAAGAACTACTGACTTAGTCATGGAACCCCCGCCAGATTCCCTTTGCTGCCCTTACATCCTCTGCATGGCTTCAGCCCCTCTGGAATTGGTTCTCACAGGTGCCATGACCCACGTTCACCCATGTCTCCACAGCCTGCCCTCCCATTCCCTTTTTTCCCTTCGTGTAGGTGTCTTCTTCCTAAGACTTGCCTCCGTTCTCCTCCTCTTCCTGCGCCTTCCTCTGGATGATTACTATCATCACCTGCAACTACAGTTGTCCCTCTCTGCAGTCAACTTCCAACTTCGAGTCAGATTTTTTGCCATGCTCTGGCTGCCCTTTCCAAGTTCCTGTTGCACAGGGACACCATGTGTCCCTGCTGCCATTGTTCCGGGATTTTTATTTGCCACTGTTATAAATTTTTTTTTACCCAAATGACTGGCAGTTTCATTTCCTATACTCTGCTTATTTTTAACATCCTTTCTTAACCATTTTATTATAATAAACATTAAAACTAACATTTTTCCCTATCCCTCCAATGTCATCCATTTATGTTTAAGTATAATATCCTGGCTTCATGGTTCATCTCTCTTTTCCTTTTAATTGTGACAAAGTACACATAGACTATTTTAACCATTTTTTAGTGTACACTTCAGTTGCATTAAGTACATCACTCGTTATACAGCCATTACTACTGTCCATCTCCAGAACTTTTTTTATCCCATAGAGAAGGTTTTTTCCCATTAAACTAACTCCCCATCTCCCTTCTCTCCAAACTCCTAGGAACCACTTTTCTTTCTGTGTCTAGGAATTTTAACTATTTTAGGTACCTGAGATAAGTGGAAAGACACAGTATTTGTCCTTCTTTGTCTGGCTTATTTCACTTAGCATATTTTCAGGGTTCATCCATGTTGCAGCATGTAGCAGAATTTTATTCCTTTTTGAGGCTAAAGAGCATTCTATTGTGTGTCTATAGACCACATTTTGTTTATCCATTCATCCATCAGAGGACATTTGGGTTGTTTACCTTTTGGCTATTGCAAACAATGTTGCAACGGACATGAGTGTGCAGATATGTGTTGGAAACACTGCTTTCAATTCTGGGTGTAATTCTATTTTTAACTGAGAAACTGCCTGACCAATTTCTGCAGTTGCTGTTCCATTTTACATTCTCATCAACAGCACTCAAGAGTTCAAATTTCTCCATATCCTTGCCCCCATGTTTTCTCTGTTTGGATAGTCCCATCCTAGGAGGTGTGAAGGTGGTAGCACTCTTTTTTGTACACACTGCCATCCCCTGCTTTGTGGCTGCCACTTTAAACTCAACAGCCAGCCAAACTTTTCTTCTACACTCTCTTCTTACCTACCCACTCCAGATGTTCCTAGTGGGGGCAATATATATCTTTTCCTGCTGATCCATGTTTCAAACACTCTTTGTCCCTGGCATGTTTAATCCACTGCCAGACCCTTTCAATTATTCACAAGAATCACTCACATCTCTTCCTTCCTGCAGGCAGATTCTTGTTTTATTTCTTGCCTGGATTATTGTAATCTGGCCTGTCCAAACCCCTTGGCACTGCCATAAGCCTGAACCGTCCCCAGTGGGCCCCTCCTCCACGTCCTAGATAGCTTTCCATTGTCCACCAGGAAAAAGGAGGGGAAAAAGTTAGCGTTAAGTGAACACTTTTTTTTTTTTAAGATGTTATGTATTTATTTGACAGAGATCACAAGTAGGCAGAGAGAGCGGGAGAAGCAGGCTCCCTGCTGAGCAGAGAGCCCAATGCAGAGCTCAATCCCAGGACCCTAGGATCATGACCTGAGCCAAAGGCAGAGGTTTAACCCACTGAGCCACCCAGGCGCCCCTAGTGAACACCCTTTATGTGTCAGATGTTAAGTGCTAAATGTACTAACTGCTCCACATCTGAGTCTCATTTCACAGATGAGGATGCCGGCACAGAGAAGTAATTTATTAAATGTCACACAGCGAGTAAGTAGTAGACTAGAATTCAAACCAGTCCAAAGGTAGTCTTATTTCAAAGCCGGTTCTTAACCACGATGCTCTACTGCTTCATAGCAGTCCTATGAAGTGGCTGTCTCAATTCCCCTTTGATGAAGAAAGGCACTAAGTTAAATAATTTGCCTAAAGTGAGGTCGTTATTAACTTGGAAGCTGGAATTTGAACCTGGGTCTATGACATCAAAGTCTGTCCCATGCGATTCTTTATCTCTCCCAAATCCTTGTCCAGACAACAAGGTCCTCTACCTTTGGGACCCAACATGTTACCAGCTTTATTTTCCCTGCACCTGTCTCATCCTCCCTTGCCCCAGATTAGACAATTTGCCATTAAAGAGCAGCTGGGTTTCAGTTTTAACCAGTGCCTACTTCCGGAAGCCCTTCCAGCTCTCTAAGCTGGAAGCACTCCTCAGCTGCAGCCCTGAGCTCCCAGCTCAGCTGTGACAGACGTGAGGGCGTGGAGTGTGCCCCATCCACACTGCAGTGCCCAGTAGACCACCGAAAACACAGAAGCACTGGAGCAGGCCATCACCTGCAACTGCAAAAGTGGGGGAGTCAGATGCAGAGGTTAGCTTCTGGCCCCAAAAGTCTGGCAGAAGTGTTTGCATTGCATCGATTTTCCATTGTTTGTGCTCCTCCCGGACGTCCAGGTCTCTGAGTGGGTGGAATGTCCCCTCACCCCCACTCCCAGACTGCCTGACTATACCCTTTCCAGCCTGAAGTTTTGTCCCAGTCATTCTACAGCCAAGTAAACAGCCACCTACCTGCTCGCCACCTGGGAAGGTAGGACTGGGCTTGGCTAGGCTGCATTGTGGCCTCTTTGGGGTTCCATTCAAACCCAGTCTGCAGGTGTGGGAGGAGGGAGGGAGCTGGGGACTGGAGTAAAGGAGGATGGCTTGGTGACCACCTGCCTTCCCCTCCTGCCCAGGTGAAAGGGCTGTGTGGGCATGAGGAGGGCAAGGCACTAACAAAAGAGAATTGTAAACCAGCCCTTCCTGCAGCTCACCAGTGATCGGGCCTGTTTCTTGGCATCCAGAAAAAGGAGAAGTTTCCTCACTGAAAGGTAAGTGTTTGTCTTATCTGTATCAAGCTTAGAGTTGGTAGGGAAAGAGCCACTTCAAGCAAATAGTTGGGAAACAGGTCAGAGCAGCCAGTGGGAAAGGGTCTTGTTTCATTTGCTGCACAGAGTAGGAAGCAGGTGGGCAAAAGGAAGTGGCCACCCTCTGACAATAGGTCAGCCCAGGCAACATCTAATTTCGGAGGCAAGTCATTTCCTTGGCACCGCTAGTTTAAGGGGCTCAGCCCTGAAGAACTCTCACTTGCCCTGCTGAGAGGAGATAGAGAGAGAATGGTCCACTTGCTTGAGTGTCCTCACAGCGTGACAAAATGAGGGCAGCTGAAAAGCAGAACTGACTGTCTTGTGATGAGACTGACTGCAGAGTTAAAGGCAGTAGTCCCCGTCATGGTTCATTGATTCCAGCCTCTCTGTTGAATGCCTCTGCTTAAGAAAAACCCTAAGCCTGCCTTGCCTCTCCCAGTAACTTACTACTCTGATGAGAGGTGGAGTTCAGCAGACAAACCACTATACTGCAGTGCAGTACATGCCATAACTGGGTATTAAATGGGATTATAGCAGAGGACTCCTAGCCAAGATTTGAGGGACTTAAGAGGGGCTTGTGTGAGAAGCTGAAGCCCCAAAACAATTTGTAATTCACCAGGTAGAGATGGGGAAAGAGTGTCCTAGTCACCAGGACAATATGTGCAAAGCTCAGACGCAAGAGACCGTGACGTGTTCTGAGAAGCGAGAGTTCCCAATGGCTGGCAGGGAGAGTAGATTGGGGTTGGGGTGGGGGGTTGGAAGACACAGTCAAAGTATGAAAGTAGGGACCAGGTCAAGGAAAGGGGTAGGGAAACTATCCTAAGAGCGGTGGGAAGTTAGCAGTGCCCTTTAGGCAGGGAAGGGCTTAAAAGCCAGACTGGCAATTGGGACCAGACTTGAACTTTTGCTTGCTCACTCGGCCATGTTTTGTTGTTGTCATTGTTTTTAACATTTTATTTATTTGACAGAGGAAGAGAGAGAGCACAACTAGGGGGAGTGTCAGGCAGAGGGAGAGGGAGAAGCAGGCTCCCCGCTGAGCAGGGAGCCCCATGTGGAGCTCTATCCCAGGACCTTGGGACCATGACCCGAGCTGAAGGCAGACGCCCAACGGACTGAGCCCCCCAGGCATCACTTACTTGGCTTGGATTTGAGGGAAGCAAGGCTGAAGGCCAGGGGCAAAATGGAGAGGTGCTCCAGGCAGTGGGTGACACCCGTATGATCAAGCAGTAGCTGGTGGGCCCACAAGAGACTTATGACAGTTTTTTTCTACCCATGATGAAGGGCCTGTTTACCCCATCCATTATGGACAAATAGTTTTGTAAAATGCAATAAAAATGAATTGCTAGAAAAATAGAATTTTTTAAAATGATAAAATATAAGCTCACATATTTCTTAGTAAATTCTAAAATATGTAGTTCCTTAAGATACCATAAAATTTCTAAGCCTTTACTCTCAATTTCTGTACTTGTCTCAGACCAGCACTGAATCAACACCTTGAGTAGCATCGAATTTAGGAGGAAAAACTGCCACAACATGGTGACTGAGGGAAGGGATGAATCAAAGATGGCATTTGTTCTTGGCCTGAATAACTGAATGGCTGACAGTGCAGCCTTCAGAGCTAGGGAACCAGGAGGAGGCACAGCAGACTTAGATGGGTAGACATGAGTCAAAAGAGGTGTTACCATTCTGCATGAGATGGGGATGGCCCAGGAGCTGATTATGATGATGGTGAGGGGCGAGGGGCAGAGAGCCTGAGCTGCAAGTCCATTAGTCATGAGCAAGTAGACAATGACCAAAGCCTAGGAGGAGATGGACTTTGAGGAAAGCTTTGTGGAATGGAAGGAGTTGAGAACATTAGCAGGACTCTTTGGGCATCAGTGAGGAAGGACACTGGTCATGGGAGGCTGGGGAGCCACTGGAGGGAACCAAGGAATCCACAGAAGTCAAGGTAATAGAATGTTTTAATGTGGGAAGAATGGAAAGCGGTGTAATCAGGAGCTCAGAGAACCCTGGCCTGCTCTGTTCCCTGCAGATCACCACCTAGAATCATCCCTCTGAATAGTTGTGTCTCTGGACAGCCTCATTCAAAACATGATCCTGGGAAACAATAATTACTTTCGGGGTGCTTGGCTGGCTCAGTCGGTAGAGCATGCAAATTCTTGATCTCAGGGTCTTGAGTTCAAGTTCAGGGTGTAGAGCTTACTTAAAAAAAAAGAAGAAGAATTGCCTTACAGTTTTCTGTGCTTTCCAAATTTTCTAATTCTTTTCTAGTACTTTAAATTCTTTAAGAAATAGAATAATGGAGGCACCTGGGTGGCTTAGTGGGTTAAAGCCTCTGCCTTCAGCTCGGGTCATGATCCCAGGGTCCTGGGATCGAGTCCCACATCTGGCTCTCTGCTCCGCGAAGAGCCTGCTTCCTCCTCTCTCTCTGCCTGCCTCTCTGCCTACTTGTGATCTCTGTCTGTCAGATAAATAAATAAAATCTTTTTTAAAAAATAGAATAATGGTTCATTATTAACAACAACAAAAAAAGTACTGATCACCGCGTAAGCATCTATTAATTAGCTGTCCTCCTAGGGAAGCGCACCAGGATGGGTCCCAGTCATGCTGTTAGGCTCAGGATCCCTAAATGAGACAGGGTAAGATAGGTGGGCTGGGCCCTGCCACGTGGACTCCCTCCCAGCCCCAACGGGACCTGTTGCCTAGGACCATCCTTAGCTAGCTTCTTATTTGCAAAACAGAGCCTGCCGTGGGATGGGGAAGGGACAAACCATCTCATTGTGTGTATACACACACACACACACACACACACACACACACAGAGCAGAGATGCTCCCAGAATTGGGCATCTAAGGTCAAAGACTAGTCTGGTGCCACTCACTAGCAGAATGGTGTCTGCCTGCCAAGTGAGGGGCGCCTTCTCACCAACTTCCCACAGAGCAGGAGGACACAGTTCCCAGAGTCTTGGCTTCTCTCCAAATGCCTCTCCCTCCCTCTGGGCCGCTTCCTCTCCTGGCCTGTTTTTCAGTTCCTCAGTGCCTCAGGTCTCAGACTTCCCCCAGCTCCATGGTTCTTCAGCCCTAGACAGTTGCCCCATCTTAGGCCCTTTTTTCTTTAAAAAATTTTCTCTCAGGGGCACCTGGGTGGCTCAATGGGTTAAAGCCTCTGCCTTCAGCTCAGGTCATGATCCCAGGGAGCCTGCTTCCTCCTCTCTCTCTTCCTGCCTCTCTGCCTACTTGCGATCTCTGTCAAATAAATAAATAAATCTTAAAAAAGAAAAGTTTTCTCCCAGGGATGCCTGGGTGGCTCAGTCAAGCCTCTGCCTTCTGCTCAGGTCATGATCCTGGGGTCCTAGGATCGAGCCCAGAATTGGGCTCCCTGCTCAGCGGGGAGTCTGCTTCTCCCTCTCCTTCTGCTCCCCTGCTCCTGCTCTCTCCCTCGTTCTATGTCAAATAAATAAATAAAATCTTTAAAAAAATTACTCTCCCAACTATCTCTTGTCCTCTGCACCCTCCACCTCCCTAATCCTTTTCTCTCTACTTCATTGCTTTGCCATGATGCCACCTAAATGGTCTCACAGGAAGTTTCCTTTTCTCAACCCCCTCTTCCTGAATTACTCTCCTCATACAACATTCGACATGGTAGTTTCCCCCTTAAAAGCTTTCAGTGTTTACTTACTGCTTATAGGATCAGATATGTGAAAAGATACTTATTTGGGAGACACAAGCTATGAGGGAAGCACAGGGCTCTCCACAACTGGCCTAACCTACTTTTGCAGCCCTTTTCCGCTGTTCTGGTGAGCGAGCCAGGGCAGTCACTGTCCCTCAGCCCTTTGCTTGGCCCCCTGTGCTCACACAGTGTTCCCATCCAGGGCACCTCCTCTTCCTCTTCTTACAAACTTGCCCTGTTTTCTTTTTTTAAATCCTTCTCTAAGATCCTTTAGATTCTTCTCTAAGCCAGCCCAAAATGACCTTGTGCATCTCTGAATGCTTACAGTATTCACTGTCTAAGCAGCTCATTGCAGTGAAATGGAATTTGAGAGTTCTTTAAAAGTTTCGTTTACTGAGAACTCTTTGGCTACCCAATTACAAAAACAAATTCTAATTTGCCTAAAACAATAAGTCAATTCATAACAAGCAATAAATCCCTGAAACATCAACAGAAAGACAAGTTCAACAGTTCATTAGAGGTATAGTGGAATACCCCTTCAGTTCCTAAGGTCAGGAAGGAAATGGGTCACTAATCATCAGGGTTTCAGACCCACCAGAACTCCCTGCTCTCTCTCCTGTGGTTCTGCTTTATTCACCTCTTGCTACAAAATTATCTCCCTGTTTCCCAAACCACATGACAGTAGTAAACATGACTGCCAATAGGTCCCAAGGATTGTATGTTATAGACAAAAACTTGAAAGAGGCTATACAATCTCTCTCTTTCCTAAAATATCTGTGGAGGAGACTGAATGACCTAGCTTTACTTAGGGGCCCATCCTCAGATAATCAACATTTCCCAGGAGGATATTGTCACATTTTAGAATTATGGCAGTCCCCACCAGGTGACTGGTGAGGTCTGAGAAGGGGGATTCCCGGAAATGGGGTAATGGAGACATCCAACATGTGTATCACTCCATTCTATCCTCTGATGCCTAAGGACATGCAAACACATATCTTTTCCCATCTATCCAGATTTTCTGCTTTTTTTTTTTAAGATTTTATTTTTTTATGTAATCTCTATCCCCAACTTGGGGCTTGAACTCATAACTCCAAGATCAAGAGTCACATGCTCTACGAACTGAGTCAGCCAGGCCCCCCTAAATTTCCTACTTCTAATAAGGTTCAATAATCATGTGTCAAATTATAAATGCACTTATCTTCCCAATGTGATAACTCAAAGTCATGACCAAGTACTACATCCAGAAGCAACCACAGGGTGCCTCTGTTACCCAGTTAAAGACTTCTTTTTTTAAAAAGATTTTTATTTATTTATTTATTTATTTATTTATTTATTTATTTGACACAGAAAGAGAAATCACAAGTAGACAGAGAGACAGACAGAGATAGAGGGAAAACAGGCTCCCTGCCGAGCAGAGAGCCCCAGGCGGGGCTCAATCCCAGGACTCTGGAATCAGGACTGGAGCCAAAGGCAGAGGCCCAACCCACTGAGCCACCCAGGCACCACCACCACCACCACCACCCCCGCTTTTTTTTTTTTTTTTTTTAAGATTTTATTTATTTATTTGACAGAGAGAGATCACAAGTAGGCAGAGAGGCAGGCAGAGAGAGAGGAGGAAGCAGGCTCCCTCCCGAGCAGAGAGCACGATGCGGGACTCGATTCCAGAACCCTGAGATCATGACCTGAGCTGAAGGCAGCGGCTTAACCCACTGAGCCACCCAGGCGCCCCCCTGCTTTTTTTTTTTTTTTTTTTTTAAACAGTCATTTCCCACCCTGGTCGCAGAGAGTTACAGATTTAGATCCTTAAAATTTTGTGTCCCAGTGCTTAAATAATTAGTATTTCTTCCCCAACACTCCCCAAATACTCTACTTTTCTAAACTATTTTTAAAAGAGAAGAGGGACACCTGAGTGGCTCAGGCAGTTAAGCGGTTGCCTTCGGCTCAGGTCATGATCCCAGGGTCGAGTGCCACCTTGGGCTCCCTGCTCAGGGGAAGCCTGCTTCTCCCTCTGCCTGCTGGTCCCCCTGCTTACTCGCTCTCTGACAAATAAATTAATAGAATCTAAAAAAAAAAAAAGAAGAAGGAGAAATACTATATATTGAAAGCACTCCTTAAGTGATAAAACTAGTTTAGGGACACCGGCTGGCTCAGAGGAGCCCGTGACTCTTGACCTTGGGGTGCCAAGTTTGAGCCCCACATTGGGTGAGAGATTACTAAAAAATAAATAAATAAATTCATTTTAAAATGCTAGATAATTTAATGAATATCCATTTGTTTGCTAAATTCTTCGGCAATATAGGGAGCTCCTTGATCATGGCTGCTTCAGGGTCTGGCTTTCAGGAAGAATTTCCCTTGCCAATCCAAGGATCCTTCAGGTCCCATATGAAGAGAACAGAGCCAAGGAGGGCGCCGGTGTGAGGGTGCACTGTATCACTCCGCAAGTCTATTCCCATCAGGGCTGGAACGAGGAGAACCCTAAACTCGGAGGAAGCAGGAACCTTGTTACTGTTTTCAACTATATCCCTACTGCCTAGAACTGTGACTGGCACACAGTGCGCCCTTCACAAGTATTTGTAAAATGACTAATACTTGGGCCTATGGATTGCCTTAGGGATTGAGCAAACATGGACCGTGTTGCCAAGCGTGGGGTTTTTGTGGTGAGGACTCCTTTAAAACCTTTGCTGGCTGTCAGTTTCCTCTTTGTTGACTTGGTTTGCTAATGCATTTACTGGTGCCAGAAATCTTGTCAAGGCCTAGCCTTTGAATACTAAGTCTGTTCTAAGGAACTGTGGGCCTGAGATTTCCAGTGGCCTGGCCCAGTGTTAGGCTGGGTGGGCGAGGCTGGTCCCCACTACTCACACGCTCGTCACATACCAATAGGAGTGAAGGTTGGAGACATTATCACATCCCATTATCCCACCTGCCACATGGAAAAGAAAGTGGCCCCGTGATTGGGGTGTCCCTAATTTCTCTGGCTTCTCTTAAATACCCCTGCTCCAAAAGCCAGCAAACCACAATTTATAAACTAATAATTTAGTTCTAAAAAAGGCAGGGAATTTGGCTGCAAGATTCTCAATTATTTGAGTCTCTGGTTTCAGACTGACAGGGTTTCATACTTGTCCTGTTGTTTCCTGTTCATTTTTAATGTGGCTACCTAGAATTATAACATCTCTTTCTCTCCTAACGACTTACTAAGTGTCTCAAAGACCAGTGAGTACATGTGAATTTCCTGACATTTTCCCCTAAGTACCCCAAAGCTCCAGTTCTCGGAGAACTCCAGTTCTCTGGAGCCTCCAGAGATGAAGGGGGGGCTCCTCCCCAGGCCCACCAGCCCCCTCAGTCCTGGGCCCTGCTTTCTCTCAGCTGAGCCCATGCTTTAGAGTCTGTAATTTGCAAATCTTCCCTCTCTTTGCTAGTTTTGGGGATAATTAAGTCTCTTTTGGGTGGGTGTATCAGATACACATTCTAGCAAGTTAAGCAATAATGACCTAATTGATTGACAGGACAGTTGAGTGTGTCACAGAATTCAAAGATGGGCATGTGACCAACATTTCAGGGGTGAACTGGAACCTGGGATTTGAAAACTTTTTTTTTCTTTTTAAGATTTTTTTTTTTATTATCTATTTGACAGAGAGAGATCACAAGTAGGCAGAGAGGCGGGGGGGGGGGGGGGGGGGGGGGCGGGAAGCAGGCTCCCTGCTGAGCAGAGAGCCTGATGCCTGGGATCATGACAGGAGCCGAAGGCAGAGGCTTTAACCCGTTGAGCCACCCAGGTGGCCCTGGAAACTGGGATTTGAAACGACATTAGGATGATCTCCGTCTTCTCTTTCTCTTCCAGATGTGCTTGCTACACTTTTCTGTTTCTTTCTCTGCAGATCAGCTTCCTATTTCTCAAACAGATCCAAGTTTTACCTATTCTAGGTCCACACACTGTGTTATAAAACCATTGTCCAAGTTTCTCAGACCAACAACTTAACTATTTTTGTGTCTCACAACTGGTTCATCAGGCAATCCTGGGGGCCTGGCCTTCAGCACACATCCACTATTTGTTTGAGAAAGATAGTGAGAATGAGCAGGGGCAGAGGGAGAGGGAGAAGCAGGCCCCCACACCTCCCACCCCCTGCCAAGCAGGGAAGCCAACGCAGGACTTGATCCCAGGACCCTGGGACATGACCTAAGCCTAAGGCAGCCACTTAACTGACTGAGCTACCCAGGTGCCCCAATATACAACGATAATTAAACCACTCTCCCACCCACCCCACCCCCGACCAGCAGCTGTGACCTCTTGCCTAGATTCCTGAAGTAATTTAATTAGTCTTTCCGCTTTTATCTTGGACCCTCTGCTCTCGATTCTCAACACACCCGCCAAATGGTCCTGTCAAGAGCATGTAATTTCTCTGCTCAAAACTCCCCAGTTGCAGGCGTCTGGGTGGCTCAGTGGGTTAAGCCTCTGCCTTCAGTTCCAGTCATGATCCCAGGGTCCTGGAATCGAGCCCCGCAGCCAACATCGGGCAGGGAGCCTGCTTCCCCCTCCCCACCGCCCTCTCTGCCTACTTGTGATCTCTTTCTGTCAAATAAATAAATAAAATCTTAAAACAACAATAACAACTCTCCAGTTGTTTTTCTTTTCATTTAGAATAAAGCCAAAGACCTTCTGAGGCCTTCCAGGGTCATGCTTCTACCCGTTATCTCTACGACTTTGTCTTCATTACCCACACCTTATTCACACTTCACTGGCCTTATTCACACTTTACTGGCCACCCTGCTGTTCCTTTCGGTCACCAGCCTCCCTCTGGATTTCAGGGCCTTTGCACTTGCTCTGCTCTGAGTGTTCATTCCCAGATACCTGCATGGCTCATTCTCTCACTTCCTTTGAATCTTCAAGTCACTGAATCCTTTTTTGGTCAAGCCATCAAACTCCCACCCCACTGACATTTCCTATCTTCCTTCCCTTCTAAATTTTTTTTCCTCCAGAAAAAAAACCATCTGGTTTTCTTAGGATTTATTTATTCTTATTTCATTTATTGTCTCTTTCCTCCTTTAGAATTTAAGCCCCTGAGGGACACCTGGGTGGCTCAGTCAGTTAAGCATCTGCCTTCAACTCTGGTCATGATCTCTGAGTCCTGGGATCAAGTTCCACTCCCCCCTTGCTCAATGGGGAATCTGCTTCTCCCTCTGACCCTCCCCTCTGCCTGTGCTCTCTCTCTCTCTCTCTCTCTCTCAAATGAATAAATAAAAATCTTTAAAAATAAAAAAAATAAAAAAAGAGGGGCGCCTGAGTGGCCCAGTGGGTTAAAGCCTCTGCCTTTGGCTCAGGTCATGATCCCAGGGTCCTGGGATTGAGCCCCGCATCAGGCTCTCAGCTCACCGGGGAGCCTGCCCCCCCCACTCCCGCCTGCCTCTCTGCCTACTTGTGATCTCTGTCTGTCAAATAAATAAATAAAATCTAAAAAAAATTTAAATTTAATTTAAAAAAAATCCTTCCCTCATCACCACTCCCCCAGGCTTCTTTTGGACGCCCCAGAACTCCTCTCCCTTAGTTTGGGCTGGCTGCCCTTCTCTCTCATCACCTTTCTTCTGTTCTCGATCCCCAAAGTCTAAAAGGTCTGGGAAGGAAAAGGAACAGAGCAAGTTGGCAGCATCAGTATATCAATAACGTTCTATCCCAGCACTTATGTGGGACATATATTCGTGAGGCGAATGTTGTTCTGACCACCTTGTAGAAGAGGAAGCCAGCCCACCGAGGCTTGCCAGGAAGGTGGCGCAGGCCGGTCTCCACTGACACGTGTGTTCTATCCATTCTGCTGCAGTGGGCCAGAATCAAGGGCACAGACCCCACATCTGCTTCAGCCAGCCATCTCCCGTGAGGAGCCGACTGCCTGTGTCCCGGGACCCACCAGCAGTCCTTGGCCCCCAGTAGAATGTCCACAAAGGATTTGAGGTAAACTGGACAAGCCAGCCGACTCTCTGGGCTGGGTTTCTGTGGTAACAACACATCATTCAGCTTCTCTTCCCAATGCCTGAGTCCAGGGGAGGAACAAGTGAGACTCATTTTCCCACAGTATACAAAATATGTATGTAAAATTTGTAATTGTTTGAACTGCATCTTCTCAGATTGTAAAATTTCAGTCACAATTCTATTTGTTTTCACAAAGTTGTTTGTTTGCTTATCAGGGTTCAGGTGTGAGAGAATCTGTTATCTTTTCTTACTGCTTCCAGATAATCTACCTGCAAACATTTTGCTCACAGTCCACCCCCGGCCTGAAAAATAAGAAAATATTACTAGGTTTCAAGGAGACTGAGGAAGCTTTATTTTCTATCTTCAGTCTTACAAAATTCCAGGATGAGGGGCTCACGTTATGTAAAGTGTGACTTGACTTTTGACTAGAATCATATAGTCTCAATACCTCAGCCCTGGTGATCTTGTGCTGACTAGAAGCCCTCATTGTCAAAAACGTGTTTTCTCTTATTATAAATAATAGCTGTCATTTACCAGGTGCATTAATTTACCTAATCCTCACAAAATCCCTTGAGGCCAGTTTTACAGAGGGAAAAACAAAGGATCAGAGAAGAGAGGTAACTTATTTAAGTAAACAGCATAGTGAGGATTCAAATGCTGTCCTGACTGACTGTTAAGCCTGAAATAAAATTGCAGTCTGTTGGAAAACTTCTCCACATGTGGCTCTAAAGGTGGGGACCAGAAGGAAAACAGACTCTTGGTGGAAGCTCTGAGAGCTGGCTTTGAGAGGAGCTGAGGACTTCCTGTACCCTGGTGGGGCCCTAGGGGGCAGAGTTGGCACTCTGGGCCTCCTTCCCAAAAGCCTTTGCAGCATCCTAGTTAGAGGAGCATTTCCCTGGGTGGAGTTAGGACAAGATGCCTCAGCCCTGGTGAGTGCCCCTGGAGGGGGCAGCCAGACCTCCTGGCCCCTGGGCCCTCACCTGTCTCTGTAACTGGACCTGGGCGGGCGGGGGGGGGGGGGGGGGGGGGGCCCCAGGTTGGCTGGGAGAGGTGCTGCTGTTGGGTGGGAGGCTGAGAAGGGTCTCTGGTGTGGAGCTGAGGATCCCAGAGGAGCTGCTGTTCTACCCTTTCTTCCTTCTGTTCCTGCTCTCCCGTCCTCCCCTTCTTGTCCCCCACCCCCACCTGTTCTGGTTGTGTGCCTCCCTCTGAGCTCCTGTGTCTCTCTGCCTCCTCCAGTAGTTCTGTGTCGCCCTCCTCCTCACGGCCTAGTGTCACAGCAAAACTCATCAATGGAGGTGTGGCAGGGCTTGTTGGGGTCACATGTGTGTTCCCCATCGACTTGGCCAAGACTCGGCTGCAGAACCAGCATGGAAAAGACATCTACAAAGGAATGTAGGTATTGGTGAGGGGAATGGAGTGAGTAGGGAAAGGGGGCCTCCTGGGGAGGGATATGGGGACTCATTCCTTCCAGTCTCTTTATTTAGGGAGTTCCGTGCATTGTGGAGTGGAGTGGAGTGGGGGTGTGCCCAGCAGGATTAGGGCACCTTATTAGGGGAAGGGGGCTGACAGAGCAGCTTCTAGCTCCCCACTGACTTCCTTTTCTGGCTTCTGCTTCTAGGATAGACTGCCTGATGAAAACTGCCAGGGCTGACGGCTTCTTGGGGATGTACCGAGGTGGGCTTATCATGCACCCCTGGGGGAGGCCTGGCTTGGGCCAAATGAGAACAGAGTGCACAGCCCAGGGCCCCAGACCCTGTGGCTTTAGAGAACATTTCTGCCCAGCGAGCTCTGGAGGGTGGCGGGGTGGGGGTAGGGGTGGCCTGGGCTGCCAGGTGATCCTAAGCCACATTTGCTTTTCACAAATGTTCCTTGGTGGAGACAGAGGCAGTTATGGTAAGGTTTGGGGCGGGGGTGGGGGGGTACCAGTGAGCACACTGAGGAGCCTAGGAGCCCCAGTTTCCGTCCAGGCACCATTGCTGTCTCACTGTGTGATGCTGGAAGCAAGTGGTCTCCCCGACCCCTCCGCCTCCATTCAGGGCTGTCAGGGCACCAGCTACTGAAAGCAGAAGGGGAAAAGGCTGATGGGGAAGAGATGGAAAGGATTTTGAGTTCCTAATAGGGTGTTACTGGGTACCTTTTCCCTGATACAAGCCCTTGCTGTCCCTGTCCGCTGCAGTGACCCTACCTAGGGCCGCATCACCATGATTAGGGCTTGGAAAATGGATGCAGATTTGGTGTTAAGAAGGCGCTGATATTGTAGTACCCCTAAGAAATAAAATAAAAACTGATGTGACTCAACAAAACTGCCAGTGGGACTGGGCTAGTAAAGCACACTTTATGGAAAGTGACCCTTGTTCCCTAGAACCTTATTACTGGGGCTTGATTTGGAGAGCTGTTCATTTATCATCGAAATGGGCAGCACTCTCAAGGATGAAAACAACTTCCTAATAACTGCACAGATGAGCCCATAAAGGAAACACATGTACCCAAAAGGGAAATATGGAGGGAAGAGGGTCAAAGTCAGGAGATGAAAAAAACTTTCATGTTTCTATAAAATAGACAGAGGAACCCTCTTCAACATCCTCCCCAACAAAACCCCAATTGTTCCCAGAAACCTGCCTGGCTAGGTGTGATAGTAGGTTGTCTATACGAGTGACAGACTCAGAGGATTATGACTTTTTTTTTTTTAAGTAATTTATTTTTAAGTAATCTCTACACCCAACATGGGTCTCGAACTCACAACCCTGAGATCAAGCATCACATGCTCCACTGACTGCGCCAGCCAGGCACCCCAAGATGTCTTCCCTTGGAGATGGCCTTAGCTTGTCCTTATTTTTACTTCCAGGAGCTGCAGTGAACTTAACCTTGGTCACTCCAGAGAAGGCCATCAAGCTGGCTGCCAATGACTTCTTCCGGCAGCTGCTAATGGAGGATGGGTATGGCCAGGTGGGGGGCTGTGGGGTGGAAATCCTTCACTGCATGTTTATAGTTTGGGGGGATGGTAACGGAAAGGCACATATCAGTTATCTGTTTGCTTGATGCGAGTACGTGCACACAAATGGCGGAAATTTAGTGTATGTTTTGGCAAGTGGGAAAATTAAAGGAGAGCTTGCCTGGGTGGTTCACTCAGTTCAGTTAGCTGAAGTGTCTGCCTTCAGCTCAGGTCATGATCCCAGGGTCCTGGGATCAAGCCCCACATTGGACTCCCTGCTCCATAATTCCTCTGCTTCTGCCTGCTGTTCCCCCTGTGTGCGTTCTCTTTCTCTCTCTCTCTCTGTCAAGTAAATAAATAAAATCTTTAAAAAAAAAAAAAAAAGGAAAGTGAAAGGAGAAAATGAGCTAGTGTAATTTGAAAGTTCTAGATGATAGACCATTGTAGACTATACATATATTCATCAGCTAATTGATGAACATTTTTTCCTTTTTTATTGAGCTATAACTGCAGTACAACTCTGTAAGTTTGCACCCCATACACTGTATAATCATACACTACATTATAATGTGTATACATTAAATACACTATATAATGCTTTGATAGACATAGACTGTGAAATGTTGACTACAGTAAGTTTGGATACCATCCATGACTTCCTATAGTTACCCAAAAAAGTTGGTTTTTTCCCTTAAGATGAGAACTTTTAGGATGTGTCCCTTAGCCACTGTCAAGCACACCATAGGGCTGGTTAACTACAGGTCATCTTGCTGCGTCACATCCCTGTACTTCTTAGCTCTTAACTGCAAGTTTGTGCCTATGGCGCGCCTTCACCTTCCTGTCCTCTGATAGCCACAAATCGGATCTCTTTTTTTTTCTGAGTTTGAATTTTTAAAAATGTATTTATTTATTGAAAGAGAGAGAGAGAACAAGTGGGGAGAGGGACAGAGGGAGGACAAGCAGCCTCCCTGCTGAATGGGGAGCCCAATGTGGGGCTTGATCCCAGGACCCTGAAGACATGACCCGAGCCAAAGTCAGAGGCTCAACCAACTTTTTTTTAGATTCCACACATCAGAGAGACCACTCAGTATTTGTTTTTCTGTATCTGACTTATTTCATTTAGCATAATGTCCTTGAAGTCCATCCATGTCTCAAATGGCAGCTTTGCCTTTTAATACTGTATTGTATATACAGTAATTGTATATACAATAGAGTATATACAATACAATATAGTAATACAGTAATACTGTATTGTATATACACTGCATTTTCTGTATCCATCTGTCCACAAACACACAGGTTTTTTCCAAATCTTGGCTGTTGTGAATGGTACTGCAGCGGACGTGGGAGTGCAGCTAGCTCGCCAATGCAGTGATTCATAGTGATGCATCTACCTGGCAGATGTATACCCAGAAATGAAATCACTGAGCAATTCTGTTTGTAATTTTTTGAGGAACCACCATACTGTTTCCCATAGTGGCTCTACCAGCTTGCATTCCCACTGACAGTGCACAGGCTTCCCCTATGCCATATCCTTGCCAGCAGTTATCTTTTTTTTTTTTTTTTTTTTAAGCCCTGGTCCGGTATTTTAAAAAAAGGCAGCGGGGCGCCTGGGTGGCTCAGATGGTTAAGCATCTGCCTTTCCCTCGGGTCATGATCTCCTTATCCTGGGATCGAGCCCTGCATCGGGCTCCCTCCCTGCTCAGCAGAGAGTCTGCTTCTCCCTCTCCCTCTGCCTCTTCCACTGCTTAGGCTTTCTATCTCTCTGTCTCCCTCTCAAATGAATAAATAAAATCTTAAAATTAATTAACCAATTAAATCAGTCAGTCAGTCCTGGCCCTCCCAGGGTACCTGGGTGTTTCAGCTAAGTGTCTGCCTCCAGCTCAGGTCATGACTCCCAGGTTCTGGGATTGAGCCCCAAGTCATCATGCTTCCTGCTGGGCAGGGAATCTGCTTCTCCCTCTGCCCTTTCCCCTGGCTTGTGTACACTCTCTCTCTCAAATGAATAAAAACCTTTAAAAAAAAAATTCCTGGGCCAGATGGCTTCCCAGGGGAATTCTACCAGACATTTATTTTTTTAAAGATTTTATTTGAGAGAGTGAAAGCGAAAGATCACACAGGCACCCAGGCGCCCCCCCCCCTTTTTAAAGATGTGTTTGTTTATTTGAGAGAGAGAGAGACAGCAGTGTGTAGGGAAGAGACAGAGAGGGAAAGAGATACTCTTCAGCAGACTCCCAAGTGACCGTGAGATCATGAACTGAGCCGAAATCAAGAATCAGGTACTTCAAAAACTGCGCTACCCAGGTGCCCCTTATCATATGTCTTTTTGATGTTAGCTATTCTTTTTTTTTTTTTTTTTTAAAGATTTCATTTATTCACTTGACAGAGAGAGATCACAAGTAGATGGAGAGGCAGGTAGAGAGAGAGGAAGGGAAGCAGGCTCCCTGCTGAGCAGAGAGCCCGATGCAGGACTCGATCCCAGGACCCTGAGATCATGACCTGAGCCGAAGGCAGCGGCTTAACCCACTGAGCCACCCAGGCGCCCTTGATGTTAGCTATTCTAACAGGTGTGAGGTCATACCTCATTGTGGTTTTGATGTGCATTTCCCTGACCATTGGTGATGTTGAGCATCTTTTTATATACCTGTTGGACAGTTGAATATTTTTCTAATTTTTTAACGATTATTTATTTTTATTTTTTTATTATCGAGTTGCATGAGTTCTTTATATATTTGGGTATTATCCCCCTGTCCGATATGTGATGTACAAGTATTTTTTTCCCATTCCATAGGCTGTCTTTTCATTTTGTTGATGGTTTCCTTCACTCTGCATGAGCTCCCAAGGGTTGAAGTGGCTGCGCTAGTCTGTTTTTGTTCGTGTTCTTGTGCTTTAGGTGACCCACATTAATGAGCTTTCCCCTGTGTTTTCTTCTAGGAGTTTTATGATTTCAGGTCTTACATTAAGCCTTTAATTCATTTTGAGTTAATTTTGGTGAGTGGTGTAAGAGAGAGGTCCAGTTTCATTCTTTTATGTGAGAGTATCTGATTTTTGTCAACACAATCTATTGAGAATGTCATTTCTCACCGGAGTACTCTTGGCTCCCTTGGCCACTGGATATGCAAGACTGTATTTCTGGGGTTTCAGTTCTTTTTTTTTTTTTTTTTTTAAAGATTTTATTTATTTATTTGACAGAGAGAGATCACAGGTAGGTAGAGAGACTGGCAGAGAGAGAGAGAGAGCGGGAAGCAGGCTCCCTGCTGAGCAGAAAGCCCCATGTGGGACTCGATCCCAGGACCCTGAGATCATGACCTGAGCCGAAGGCAGCGGCTTAACCCACTGAGCCACCCAGGCGCCCCTTTCAGTTCTTTTTTAAATTTAATTTAATTTTATTTATTCATTTGACAGACGGAGATCACAAGTAGGCAGAGAAGCAGGCAAAGAGAGAGGAGGAAGCAGGCTCCCTGACGAACAGAGAGCCTGATGCAGGGCTCGATCCCAGAACCCTGGGATCATGACCTGAGCCGAAGGAAGAGGCTTTAAACCCACTAAGCCACCCAGGCGCCCCTGGGTTTTCAGTTCCGTTCCATTGATGTATGTGTCTGTTATTATGCTGATGAATTTTTTAAAATGAACCCCCAGGGCTTGGGTGGCTCAGTGGGTTAAAGTCTCTGCCCTCAGCTCAGGTCATGGTCCTGGGGTCTTGGGATCGAGCCCTGCGTCGGGCTCTCTGCTCAGCTGGGAGCCTGCTTCCTCCTCTCTCTCTCTCTGCCTGCCTCTCAGCCTGCTTGTGATCTCTGTCCGTCAAATGAATACATTTTTTTTTTAATGTTTTAAAAATCTTTAAAAATGAATCCCCAGGGGCACCTGAGTGGCTCAGTGGGTTAAAGCCTCTGCCTTTGGCTCAGGTCATGATCCCGGGGTCCTGGGATCGAGCCCCGCATCGGGCTCTCTGCTCAGCAGGGAGCCTGCTTCCTCCTCTCTCTCTGCCTGCCTCTCTGCCTACTTGTGATCTCTGTCTGTCAAATAAATAAATAAAATCTTTAAAAAAAAAATTTTTTTAAAAATGAACCCCTAAACACTTTCTAGTACTATCTACTATCTAGTACTTTCTAGTACTATCACCACTATCCTGGTGATATTGTTTCAGGGACTGGGGACAATCATATCCGTGCAATGGGTAGTTTCAGTGCACTCATTTCAACCTCTGTGCAGGTGCTACCTCCCTGGCAGCCCATTTTAAATTTAGTTTCATGTTTTAAGGAGACTGTCTTCAAGGACCAGGTGATGATTTACCCAGCTGGGTGAGTGGCAGCTGATCAGAACAAGGCTGAGTACCACGCACAGAAAATCTCATCTACCGAGGGTCTCGGGCAGATGGGCCAGGATGGGTGGCCGGGCTGGCCTGTCACTGAAGGAGCCTGACTCATGGTCCCACAGGATGCAGCGGAATCTGAAGATGGAGATGCTAGCTGGATGCGGAGCTGGAATATGCCAGGTGGTGGTTACCTGTCCCATGGAAATGCTCAAGATTCAGCTGCAAGATGCTGGGCGCTTGGGTGAGGCCTATCCCGATTTCACGTGGGATTAGCAAAGGGCTGTGATCAGAATAGATTTCCCCACATTCTGCACTCACTGGCTAGACTGTGTGATTCAATCAGCTTTCCAGGTCAGTAGAAGTCCTTTTTTTTTTTTTTTTTTTAAGATTTAAAAATTTTTTTAAGTAACGTGGAGCTCAAATTCATAACACTGAGATCATCAAGAGTTGCGTGCTCTACTAACTGTCCTGCCCAGGTGCCCCTAGAAGTCTTTAGTTAATGGCTACCATTCTAGATTTCAACACTTCTAATTCTAAAGATTTTATTTATTTATCTGACAGAGACCACAAGTAGGCAGAGAGGCAGAGAGAGGGGAAAGCAGGCTCCCTGTTGAGCAGAGAGCCCAAGGCGAGACTCGATCCCAGGACCCTGAGATCATGACCTGAGCAGAAGGCAGATGCTTAACCCACTAAGCCACCCAGGCGCCCCTCAACACTTCTAATTCTAAAACAAACACTAGAACTGAGAAACTTGGTTCAGAAGGTAACCTAATACCTCTTATCAGATCACCATGACCTTTAGGCTTGACTTCCTAAAGATTTTAAGAAGGATCAACAGCCTGATCACAAATACTTCAGTCAGTAGTCCTCATGTTTTGCTCTATTATATTATGCTATAGAAGCTGCTCTTTGCTGGGAAGGCATCAGAAGGAACAAGAGAACCATTCCTATTCTTTCGTTTTCTTGGAAGTGAATTTTGTCCCTTTCCAAGATCCTGGTCCTCTCAAAAATACCAAGTAGTGTAAGTAAGTACCAAAGCATAGATTAAGAACCAGGGGTCGCTGTCCAGCGGAGGAAAGGCCATGCACAGTGGGGCAGGATGGAGGGCTTCTCCTCGGGGTGAACCCCCGTGCCTGGATTAAAGAAGGGGGCATGTGAGCTGCACAGTGTAGCACCTGGTAAGGCCCTCAATAAATGTGGGTGCCCTTCCCCTTCTCAAACCCACTGTGCACACATGCTGTGCTGGATCCAACCAGCTTTCTAGGTTGGAGCAGACTAGCCTGAAGCTCATGAAACTGCAGCAAGAATAAAGTTTAGGTGCTGGAAAGCCCATGTTTTGATCTACAAAGAGGAAAAGCTCTGAAACTCTCAGTTTTCAACTTGGATGAGAGTGTCAGTTTTCCAAACCACTTCAAGAGAAGGGAAGGACAGGCTAGGAGTGAACGGACAACAGGGAACATCAGGCTCACCAATGAACCTCCTCCTTCAGGCTCCTTGTCTGAGCCTGCACCCGGCTCGCTGCCCTGGGAGCTGAAGTGCAGAGAGTGGTGCCTCAGTGTGAGGTGTCACCTGCTGGCTGTCAGACGAAACTAGGGCCGGAAACCGATTCCTTGGAGCAAGGGCGCAGAGTCTAGACAAAGCTGCTCCAACGGCAGAATTAAGAAAACAAATGGTCACACAATTTCAGCGCATTGAATCCTTGTGGTCACGGGTGGGACTCACCCACGGCTGAAATGCTGTACTTGCAATGCTCAGGAGAAAACCATTTCCCTTCTATTTCTTAGATGTTGAGCTCATCCAGTTATGGGCTCTGAATTATTCAACTAAAACGAAGAATCAAATTTTATAAAATGGCGAAGGGTGTACAGGCCGTGTTCACCTGATCTTGGAGTACTTGAGGGGGGAGGCACCTTTGGAGGCCTGAGGGAGATAGATTTTGAACCAAAAGAATTTGCTGCTTTATACATGAGGCAGAAGGAAGTGGGACTCTGAGGTCCCAAAGCGCCAGCAGGATGATACTATGTAAATAGGCTCAGAGATGGTTTAGAAATGGAAGCCAGATCTAAAGCACAGCTTTGGCAGGAGGATAAAGAATTGGGGCTGGAGCACGTGCTGCTCTAATTCCCTACGGAGAAGGCTGGGAGGGCCCTGGCTCTTGGGAAGTGCCCTGTGCAGCAAGGACGACACATGAGATGACACCAATCTTAGAAAGATTTCCTTGGAGCCAAAAAATGAATGTTCTAAAGTGAAGGTAATCCAGGGCACTTGACTGTCTTGGTGGTGGAGTGTGTGACTCTCGACCTCGGCGTCATGAGCTCGAGCCTCACGTTAGATGTAGATATTTTCATTAAAAATAAAATCTTAAAATAAAATTCGGACTATCCTCAAAACTCCAGTAGGGAAGTGAGCCTCACCTCTGAGCTGTCCCAGGGTGAGGAGGCAGGAGGCACACTCCCTGCTGGGGCCTGGCTTGTGATGGGGTCTGTCCTCTCCCTTTCAGCAGCTCATCGTCAGGGCTCGGCCTCAGCACCAGCATCTTCCTCCTCCAGATCCTATAGTACGGGTTCGGCTTCCACCCACAAGCGCCCGTCCGCCACCCTTATCGCCTGGGAGCTACTCCGCACCCAGGGCCTGGCTGGTCTCTACAAGGGTCTGGGTGCCACTCTCCTCAGGTGAGGCTTTCTTCCTGAACTTGGGACCCAGAAGGGACCCAGGGAGGAGGGAGAGGGCATGGAAGGCCAGCGGGACCGCAGCCCCAATCTGTTGCTGCATTCTTCCTGGAAATTCAAAGCCCAGAGAGCAAACTACCTCCAGGCTTCCTATTTGGAAGCCTGCTTCCTATTTGGAATTCTGCTCAGTTCTCAGTTTGAGGCCTTTCTCCAGTAACCAGACCGTATGAGTATGAGATGTTCTGTGGCCCACAGGCACCTAAGAATGTCCTATGGACAAAGGACTTCGGATCGTTAATAAGTAAATGGACGGAGACCCCTCATTTTACCTTGCTGTTGACCAAAATCCTTAGAGTTGATCAGAAGTGTGCCAGGAAAAGGGCTAGTTTTCTACCACTGGGCAACAGATATATGAACTTCACCTTCTTGCCCACCCCATCCCCTTAACACGTAGCTTACAGAGCTCCTCACCAACCACTCTCTCAGCTCACGCTTACCTCAGCCTGTCCACGCATTCTCCCAGAGCGTGCTCCAGGTCCCTGCATTTGCGGCCCGGTCCTCGCGGAGCCCTGCAGGTGCTGGGAGGGTGGGGCAGGCAGGGTGACCCTTCGTTCCCCTTCCACCCGCTATCGCTCCACATCATCACGGGGGTCAGGGAAGGAAGAGGGAACTGCGGGCTGGTTTCTGACTGTCGGCCAGGCCCTGGGCTTAGGGAAAGGCTTCTGCCTGAGCAGGCAGCTCACTGCTCTTGCTCTCCGGCAGAGACATCCCCTTCTCCATCATCTACTTTCCACTGTTCGCCAACCTTAACAACCTCGGGTTCAACGAGAGCACGGGGAAGGCTTCCTTTGCGCATTCCTTTGTGTCAGGCTGTGTTGCAGGTTCTGTAGCCGCTGTCACAGTAACACCTCTGGACGGTAAGTGTGTTGGAGATGGGGGTCTTCAAGGGCTGCCCCACTTTACAAGTTAGCCGCACATTCGTCTAGAGGATAAGTGGTCAGCTACTTTTCGTATATAAACAGCTTCAACCTGAGAACTCTTGGATCACAACCTATGGCCGCCAGCAGAAACTCAGCAAGGGTCTCCCGAGATAAAGTGGAGCCAAGGAGACCTTCACTCCCTTCTTATCCCTGACAAATGCACTCATCCTCTAGGTGCTGATTTCATCAGCTTTTCATCCCCCAGTCGAGTTTTCAAAGTGGAGGCTAAAGACAGGAGTTTAACGGTGTCAGAACACACTTCTCCTATCTTCAGGGCTACTCCCGGCTACTCTACCACACAGGTGGACCTTTCTATAGTATGAGTAACCTGAAGGATCGTGTCATTCTAATTATTTTATTTCATGAGGCCCAAAGAGCAGAGGATCTTCTACTACAGATACACAATGGCAGCACTGGCCGTAGGATTCAGTATTGTGTATGCTGGCTCACTTATAAATGGGAAACCACTTCATGTTGGCAGGAGGGGGCCAAGAGCCAAATGTTCACTACTTATTTTCACTTTTAGTTTTGAAAACGCGAATCCAAACCCTCAGAAAAGGCCTGGGCGAGGACAGCTACAGCGGGATCACTGACTGCGCCAGGTGAGAAGCCTGCAGCCCTGCAGAGGCTGGGGCTGGGAATGTTCCCCCCCCCACACACACACCCGCCTTGCAGTCTACCTACACCCCACCTAGAGGACAATTTCATCACTGGACTAGGCTGAGCTCTGGCTTTGATATGTGTTCCTTCCCTTCACCTCTCAACAAAATAGAATGTACTGGGAGCTTTCTCCTCCTTTGTACTACATTTCTCCCAGAGTCTAGTTAGACTGAGCTGATTTCCCATGGCCCGGACCCAGCTGCTTTGTAACCGAACTGTGCTCACATGGTGGCTGGGACCAGGCTGCTATACCCAGGGGAACCCGCTGTGGAAAATGACACCTACTCTCCAGATGTACAAACATCAGAGGGGGACCATTCGCAGTGCACACCTGCCCATCAGTTCATGGGGCTCTTCTCTCTCTGCAGGAAACTCTGGATTCAGGAGGGACCATCTGCCCTCATGAAGGGAGCAGGCTGCCGGGCCCTTGTCATAGCCCCTCTCTTTGGGATTGCCCAAGGGGTCTACTTCATTGGTATTGGGGAGCGGATCTTAAAGTGTTTCGAGTAGAGATAGCTGGAGCCCAAGTCCCCTGCTAGACTTCAGCTAGATGGGGGTGAGCAAGATGGCCCATCCAGGTTGTATTTTGTCCTCTAACTTGTAGTGCTACCTCAATCTCTGAAGAAACACTCTTATTCTAATAAGCAAGCTGGGTACAGTCCCTTTCTCCCTTCACATCTGCTGCCTTTTCTTTGGGGCTACAACTACCAGCGAGCTCCAGCAGCTCCTAACCACCTACTTTTCAATAAGAGAAACAGGACTCGTGTGGGTTGGATTAACTGCAGACCCTTAACACATAATAAAGATAGGAGGGTCCTTTCTACATTTTCCTTTTCTACTTCACACTCAAACTCCATACACTTGAGTCAGTTTGAGGATTTAGAGTTAATTCTGAATTAAATAACTTATGGTTAGTTCTAGCACTGATTTTGGGCAAGGGGAGGATCAGAAGTTCAATGGGACCATGAAAGCCCTCAAAGTCAGCACAGAGTTGGAAACCAAGCAGATCTTTTCAAGTCGTGATGGCTGCAGGATTAGGGTGACTAACCAAGCCACAGGGGCCAAGGCAGGGCAGCTGCCCCACCCTCACCCCCACCCTGGCAGGTCCTCCCTCTAGGGCACAGCTCTCCCACCCTGTCCATGGAACATGGTTTTAAATAAAATGGATTCAGATCTCAACTTGTCAGTAGTGGGAGAAGCAGACGGGCTGCAGTGAATGGCTTGCCCTCTATTGTCCCTGTCCATTTCAGAAGCGGGCTACATCCCAGTGAGTACTACAGCAGTCCCTCCACGGGCTCTTCAGATGACTGCTTCGGAGGCTGGGGGATAGCAGCTGCATCACACTGGGTTTTCGGTCTTGATTCCATCACTGCATAACTGCATCGCCTTGCGGAATGGGTTCGCTGTGACAGTCCCCATGTGCCTTCTTTCCCCAGAGGGCTGCTGCAGAGAGATGCTAGCAACACAGGGGCTTCAGGTCCTCAGTAAACAATGCCAGGAGTTGGCACTTACATTAGTCCCCACCTTGTCTCAAAAGTCACTGACATTAATGAAAAACGATCAGGCTCAGTAGCTGAGTTCTCTACTGGGAGGACTATGTGTGAGTGCGGACTGCAAAGACAGAGCCCAGTTAGACCCTCACCTTTACCCCATTGCAAGGCCCCGGGCAGTTCTTAGTGGTCACAGGGGGAAACCAGAGGAGGAGAGAAAGAAAAGGACCTTTGTGAAAGAATTTAAGACTGACACAGAGTAACCCTTCTCCCCCAGTAAGCCCACAGATGCTTTTCCGACTCTACCAAAGCTAATAAAACGATTTCCTCAATAAAGCTGTCAAACCCTCCAGAGGACAGGTAATAGTGAACACCTGTGTGTGTGGTACGTCTGAAAGATTTTAAATGGCTGGAAGGAACGTTTCTGGATAAGAGCCTGGTAAAAATGAGCAGGAAGTGCCAGAGGACAAAGAGGGTTAACGGTTTCAAGTAGTGACAGCTACCAACCAGCGACTATAGGGATTAGGAGAATGCTTCCTTTCCAGATACTTTGGGAAGAACTTTTCCCCACAAATCATAAAACTTGTAGCACCTTGCATAATGAGTCACAATGAAATCCATGTAAATATTTTGTTTTAATAAATAAGACCTACTCACGGCTTAGATTTTAAATCACATTTACAGATGAGGAGCACTTCTAGGCCCAAACAGTTTTACAGTGAAGCTACTATTGCAGGTAGGAATGCATGCTCCCCACGCATCTGCAGCTTAAAGAGCAGAGACTGAATGTCAAAGAACACCACACACTTCACCCTCTAGGCTAGAGAACTGATAGCAGAAGACGAGAGAAGAGCAGAGACCCGGTGAAGCTCCAGTAACCACCATCTGATACCCTCACCTTCATGCTACAAAAGCAAATATAAGTCAAAGCTAAGGAGGAGGTTTCCTGATCATAGTAAGTGAAACTTTCTCATATTAACAATTAGGCCAAGGGCATTAGCTACAGAGAGGATCCACTGATAAATACATAATATTAGAAGAGTGAAGAGGAAGCCACACAGATATCTTGTTTCTTCAAATATCAGAAACTTCCACATGACAGGAAAGTAGTGCATGAACTCCACCTTGCCCGGAAGGTTTAGTCCAAAAACTTCCTGTTGGCATTTGCACCAAATAAGGCGCCCCGTACTTCTGGCATCATCTGTGAAGAAAGAAGATCTTTCGTAAATAGGTGCTGTCAACTGGAATTTTTTTTTTTTTTTAAGGATTTTACTTAGTTTTGAGAGAGTGTATGTATGTGGGTGGGGGGAGGGGCAGAGAGAGGAGAGAGAATCTCAAGCAAACTCCCCACTGTGCAGCTGAATCCCACCACCCTGAGATCACGAGTCAGACACTTAACCCACTGAGCCACCCAGGTGCCCCAGAGAGGCACATCTTAACTGCAAGTGGCAGGTCAGCGACCCCTACGTGGCTGGGAAGGAGACCACAAAGCTAAGCAGCAAGTCTGTACCTTTCCTTCAGAACCCTTGGTGGGAAACTTACCCGATCACAAATTTGTGATTATGACTGACTGACTGCTTAAGGGACAAAGAAAAAAAACTAAAGGCATTATTGTTTAAGGCTTCTGTTAGCTGTGCTGCAGGGGGAAGAGATGATCCCTTAACAATATTACCTCATAATATTCTGGATTATCTACTTTCTTTCTTTCAACGAACAGTCACTGACTGCCTAGTATGTGCCAGGCAGAAAACACATAATTCAAGTTTGTGCTGAGGCACTCATTCATTACAGCAAATGAAAAATCCTCAGGATTTAATCTCAAACTTCACAGGCTATGCTGTCCAAAGAGAGACCACTAACCACGTGTGGCTACTATGCGTCTGAATTTTGCCCAGTGCAACCATGGGACTCAGTTTTTAATTTTCCTTAATTTTACTTCATTCATGTGTGGATAGCGGCTAATCTAATGGTGAATACAGCTTTAGGGTTTAAGTTATCAGAAGATGATACTCAAGGTCAAAGCGCTCTCCCCTAAGATGAGCTAGCAGCCACAGCAGCAGACTACCGCTGCTGAAAAAAGAGGCCCAGCGTTCTGAGACACCTGAATTCTTGCTCCCTAGAGATTATCTGTACCAACCCGGAAACACCTGAAGAGCCAGCAGCCCTCTGGCAAAGTCCTTTAAACAACATTTACTTTAGTTCCTGTCATTCTTACTGGAGAAAGGACCCCAGGCAGCAGTAAAATTGTGTACATCAGAATCCTAAATAAACAAAACCCTCATTCAATCCCAAATCCACTCTCATGTAAATGGTGTCACCTCAGTAAACGTCACCTGCCTACTGCCCACTCAAGAAAATGCCACAAAATGTAGAAAGAACGAAAAACCCCAAATACCAGTGAACGCACATATGTTCTCTGCATCACTTCAAAGTAACAACAGACCAACTAATAAGATGTATTCCCACACTCACCTGCTGGGCTATGAGATCCAGCCGGCTTTCTAGAGTATTGGAAACTTTTATTTTACGATCCCCATTATAGATCTCAACTCCACCAGCTCTACAAAGAACACAGGAAGTAACAATTTTTATAGATTTGAGGAAAACAGACACATGGTACATTTACTTTCTTTCCTGAGAAGAAAGGTGTTTTGTTGCATGGAGTGTGTCTAAATACTGTAAGGGGCCAAAAGACACATGCAAAGAGCTTAAAATTAATTCAGAAAGCTTCTGAGGATTTAGGGTATGGAGGTGGATAATAATGGTCATTTACCAAGTGACTGCTATGTGCCAATCTGATTCTATGTTCTAGCCACCTAAGTTAATTCTAACAGCCCTCCCCAACAAAATGAAATGGGGAAGGATTTTGTCTCAGCTTGCAAATCAATCGCATCCTCATCTGAATATTTCCTAAGACCCAATCCTGCTAATTACCAGGGGTACTGGTAAGGCCATATTCTAACTGTACTGTGTATCAGATGAAAGGTACCACTGTAATCTTGTGCCGAACTGGCTCTTAGGGAGTCCTGCCTCTAGCCAAACCTCACTTCTGTTGTTCCTTTCTCCAAAGTTTCTAGCACCTAGAGGCTTAAGGCAGAGAAGTCAAATTCTATTACAAGGAGTCCCCGGGGAATGAAATTCTTTCATACATTAGATTTTTGTCAAATATTTTTCTTCTTCTTCCTTTTTTTTTTTTTTTTTTTAAGACATGGAGGGGTTTTTTTGTTGTTTGTCTTTGGCGTTGTTTTTTTTTAATAAAGATTTTATTTAGGGTCCTGGGTGGCTCAGTCAGTTAACCCGCTGCCTTTGGCTCAGGTCATGATCCTAGAGTCCTGGGATCCAGCCCCACATCAGGTTCCCTGCTAAGCGGGGAGCCTGCTTCTCCCTCTGCCTGCCACTCCCCCTGTTTGTACCCTCTCTCTAGCAACTAAGTAAATAAAATCTTTTTCTTTTCTTTTCTTTTTTTTTTTAAGATTTTGTTTATTTGACAGAAAGAGCACAAGCAGGGGAGATGGAGAAGCAGGTTCCTTTCTGAGAGGAAGGCAGATGTTCAAATGACTATGCCACCTAGGTGTCCCCAGATATTTCTTGAAATAAGCAGGTTATGTGACAAAGACTGGGAAAAGGTTTGGTAAATTGTCTTTGGAAAACTTTAATGGACAATGAAGTTAATACTATCTTCTTACTCTCTACTCCCTCCCCCTGGCATTTCTTTGTTTCATCTGTCTTCCATTTCTCTAAACAGACTATATCCTTCATAAGGACATTCGTTGTTGGCTCTGCTGAAATCCTGACCCCACTGTTCGTGCCACAATTCTTTGTTTTCATGGAGGGAGTGAGGGCAGAAAAGACCACCACTGTGGGAGAATGTTGCCTGAGGGCCAGGCACTCACTGAGTGTAAAGCCCAGGGCTGCCCATGACTTCTATCTTCCCAGTAACCCTATGAGTCTTGGTCGGTATCCTTGCTATTTGACAAACAAGAAAACACGTTTAGACTGAATAAAACGAGTTAATTGAATAAAACAATATTTAAAATTCTACTTTAAATGAGCACTGGAATCAGCCCACCATTCCTTCTCTACAATTCTGAAATTCAATAAGCTAGCAGAACTAAAATCTAATTTATGTGTCTCCAAAAGCTAGATGACCTCTAGTCATCTGGCAGCAAATGACTAGCAAATCTTTAGGTACTTACCCCTTGCGGTGTGAGTGTTTCCATTTAGAAATATTAGTATATTTGATCACAGGGTGTGTGGGGGATGACGCCTCAGACCTTGCTGGGGATCTGATGTCACATGTGGTGTATGTTCTTTATTGCTTTTCTAAACACTGGGATTCAAAACATCCGGCCCCAAAGATTTCAGGACTGAAACGCATTCGTTACCAGACAGACCCTGAACTAAGTGCTTTCTGTCCCATCTGCCTGATCATCACAACAATGATTATCTGACAGCTCAATAAAGATGTATACTGCGGGTACCAGCCACCATTTTAAATGCTGTATAGACAAGACCTCATTTAAGCCTCCAAGAATTCTGTGAGGCAGGTGCTATTATCCCAATTTAGAGGCCCGGAAATCAAGGTTCTGTGAGATTTAACATTGAAGCTTTCTACACTAACTTATGTAACTTCTCAGTTTACAAAGCATTTTTTTTTTAAGATTTTATTTATTTGACAGAGAGACACAGCGAGAGAGGGAACACAAGCAAGGGGAGTGGGAGAGAGAGAAGCAGGCTTCCCGCTGAGCAGGGAGCAAGATGTGTGGCTCAATTCCAGGACCCTGGAACCATGACCTGAGCCGAAGGGAGCTGCTTAAAGACTGACCCACCCCGGCCTCCTATAAAACATTTTAACATGTACAATCTCCTCTCTTTTCCTCACTTCATGAAACAAAAAAGTACCATTTCCATTTAACTAATGATGGAATTCAGCCTCCAGATCACATAGCTCACAAAAGGCCAACTTGGGACTCAAACCCAGGTCTGGTGCTTTTTCAACTAGGTTTGCATGTCCCAAGGACTTTCTGCAGTGTTAGTCAATGTGTGCCTATGTGGCATTAGACCCACAAGCACAATCAAGGAAAGGACATTGGCTCTGACCTCATCAGGAGCTCCTACAGCCTGGCCCAGCTGCACCAAGCTTATCAGGGATGCTGAAGAAATGTCCTGTCATTGCCGCACAGCACAAGTACGATTGGTATTTGCAATTCTGTACCTGAGGAACCTAACTATCGGGTTCTATCTGTCTATATAGCAGTCACTATCCTACATGGCGACCTGTCTTATTTCTTAGAAACTTAGAGGTAGCAATTATCATCCTCAGCATCTAACACAGAGATCTGGACCCAGCTTTGAGTCCTGGGCAGAGAATTAGTGCTTCCTCTCTGCAGAATAAACTAAGTGACCACAGGAAGTTAGTTCCTTTTAGATTTTTAGAGCAAGTCTAGTCGGTCAATAAGAGAACAACAAAGTACTGAAAGAAAAAAACAGCAAGACTCACAAGTGGCACATGGCCACACCTTTACTCTTGTGGTAAAGGGTGCCTCAGAGAACACTTTGAACAAGACCCAGCACAAAGGCCATTTTCACAGTGAAAGCAGCTTAGACATTAAGGGCAGGAACACTCCTTACATTTCCTCAGGCAGGTAGGCCTCCTGATCAATTTGGACATCAACATCTTTTTTGGTGGCAATTTTATACATTGGAATCGCTTTCTGCACTGCAGCCTGGAAAAAAAAAAAACAGAAAACGGTGCAAGGTTTTAGCAGAAAACTATGGAGAAAGTATACAAAAAATTGGCCAACTATACAAGCAAGGCATATTCCTATCTATTTATCAAGTAAAAGAATAGATGCATTGTTGATGGAAATGTAAAATGGTACAGTTATTGTGGAAGTGGTATGGCAGTTCCTCAAAAAAAATTAAACACTGAATTACTATATGATCTAGCAATCCAGGTAGAATTCTACCTCTGGGTACATGCCCAAAAGTGAAACCAGAGACTTGAATGGCTAATAGGACAACCATGTTCACGGCAGCATCATTCACAACAGCCAAAAAGCAGGTAGAAACAACCCAAGTGTCTAACAGATATGCAAAAATATGCACACAATTCATATGCATACAATTCAGCCTTAAAAAGGAGGAAATTCGGACCACTGCTACACCTACACATGAGGAACCTTGAAGACATCAAGCGAGGTGAAAGAAGCCAGTCACAGAAGGACAGATGTTGTAGGATTCCAGCAGTACAAGGTACCCAGTGCAGGCAAATTCAAAGGGAGAGGAGGTAGGGTGGTGGCTGCCAGGGGTGGAGGGAATGGGGAGTTAGTGTTTAATGGGGACAGAATTTCAGTCCAGGAAAGTGAACATATTCTGGAGAGGGATGGGGTCACAACTGCACAATGTGCATCTACTTAATGCCACTCTACACCTAAAATGATCAAGTTTGTACTCTGTACTATATACAGTTTACAATTTTAAAAACAAATGAGCACACTAGAAAAAAAAATGCTATACTATAATCAGTGTGATAAGATATAATCAGTGGAAAGTCCTATCTAAATAATACTCTGCATAAGTACACATGTAAATAACATTCTTGAAGGAACTTTAGTTGGCAACTCAGACCCGCCTCCACAGAATGCTCATCACCTTGGGGAACCTCAAGTATGTCTAGCTCTCTGTTTCACAAGTTCATAAATGAGGCTGTCAGCACACACATGGATCCAGGTTACTGAAATGGTTCATAAACAAGTATCACAATTTATTAATTTCCAGTGCAAGGTGAAGGGAATGAGCATTTGTATTTCCCAGCTGGCATGTTTTCTTTCCTAGATGACAAGTTACTTGGGAGAAAAATTATAGTAAGAGTACGAATACATTATGTATTCTAAGTATATTAATTTATAGTAAGAAATGTAATTGCTAAGGGACTAAGCACCCAATCCTTCTCCGAAAGCAAGCTGCATGGAAGAATTTTATTTCATTATTATTTTTTTAAAGTTATTTTTTGTTTGTTTGTTTGTTTTACAGAGAGAGAGATCACAAGTAGGAAGAGAGGCAGGCAGAGAGAGAGGGGGAAGCAGATTCCCCGCTGAGCAGAGAGCCCGATGTGGGGCTCGATCCCAGGACCCTGAGAACATGACCTGAGCCAAAAGAAGAGGCTTAACCCACTGAGCCACCCAGGTGCTCCATATTTTTTTTTAAGTTTTTTATTTAAGTATTCTCTTCAGCCAACATGGAGCTCAAACTCACAACCCCACGATTAAGAGTCGCATGCTCTCCTGACTGAGCCAGTCAGGCACCCTGCAAGGAAGAATTTTAACCTGAAGAGTGACTGGATGATACAGAATCAGAGCCAGGGAGTTCATTCAGATTCTAGAGCACCTGTCTAATTCTACAGCCTGTCTGGACTCTCCAGGGAGCCAACGGCTGGTCCCCAGAAGGGGGGCAGCTTCTCCCTTAGCCAGGACATGAAGGAACACCTCGGCATTTGCCTCTGGGACTGCAGCTGTGTTTTCACTGCTGCAACCCTTTTGTCTTGTATCCCTACTCTTCTCCCAACTATAGGAATACATACTCTGGGAGTAGTCTGTCACTTTCAAATGGCATGGCCTAACTTTGCTCCAATACTGTGTGCTGTCTTCAGTATTCAGAAGATTATGGTGTTACAGAGCTCCCAGAAAGGCGGAGGGTACTAACTCAGAAGGGGCAACTTGATCTTCTCTACGAAAAGAAATCAGGGCTTAGGTACACTTAAGTTACTATCTATAATGTATTAAGATACCTCTAATTTCTGTGGCTGAGCTATCCTATATTAAAGCATGCATTTCATCCCTAACATTTTGATTTTTTTAAAAAAATGGGCTTCTTCTTTAAGCTCTTTACCTTTACCAGAGGGAAATCCTGCTTCCTGCAACGAACAATCATTCGGGGCTCCAACAATTGGTACAAACCCTGTAAGACAATCAGATGCAACTGTCAAGAAATGCAATTTATAAAATCCGAAGCAAAATAAAATATTTTTATAATTCTTTCATGTAGTTTGTAAATAGACAGAATATTCAGTATGAGAACATGGACAGAAGATTTCAATATCACAAACCAGATAAACACACCCAAGGCTACAAAATAACAAAATTGATATGGGAATCTTCTCTCACATCAACTAGGTGGAAGCCAAATGTTATTGTAATTAACTTAAGTAAACTAAGAATTCACAAGCAAGCTGCAAACATTTAAAATGTATATCATCTTTGGTCTGAACCCCAAATCTAAAGCAAGTATTTTAAAGGTGAAATCAAATTAGGGAGGTTTTGTTCTTAAAGAGGAACACAGTGAGACAGAGAAGGGAGGGAGAGATAGAATCTTAAGTAGGTTCCATGCCCAGTGCAGAAACTGATGTGGGCCTCGATCTCACTACCCTGAGATCATGACCTGAGCCAAAAACCAAAGGTGGACACTTAACCAACTGAGTCACTCAGGCACCCCTCAAATTAGGGAAGTTTTTTTTTATTATTATTATTATTTTTTAAGATTTTATTTATTTATTTGACAGAGAGAGATACAGTGAGAGAGGGAAATCAAGCAGGCAGAGTAGGAGAGGGAGAAGCAGGCTTCCCTCTGAGCAGGGAGCCTGATGCACACTGATTGATCCCAGGATCCTGGGATCATGACCTGAGCCAAAGGCAAATGCTTAATGACTTAACCTCCTAGGCACCCCAAATCAGGGAAGTTTAAAGCTGGAGGTTGCAAGCAAATTTGACCACTGAGTTCTAAAGGACTTATAAGACTATATAAAAGGACAGGAAAGTTGGAAAAGTCTGATCCAACCAGTATTACTGTCCCCTCATGCATGAGAAGGAAGAGAGCAAGGAAGAAAGCTAAGATGACAAAAATAGGAAAACAAAACAAAACAACAACAATAACAAAAAAACCAGAGCTGGTTTCTAATACATCTTGTCAATTTTGTAAGAACTCTGGCTACTAGTGGTAGGTCGAACCTATAAATTACCTGGAGGACCAGTCCATCCAGCAGCACTTGGTACCTGGTTGTATCTTTTACCACTTTGCTGAGTCTCTGTTTTGCTTCATTTAGTAGGTCCTACAAAGAGTAGAAAAGAAAAAAGTTATCCACAGGTAGTCAGGGAAGTCAGCTCAGAACTCACCGTGAGGATGGTCCTGGCCCATGCCCATTTGCTTCACATTATATTACTGTTTTCATTCAACACACATTCCAAGATAAATGAAAAACCAGATGCTGTGTCACTCACTATACCCTCTTACAAGGAAGCAGGAAGCCAGCTCCCAGGAAGTTCATGCTCAAACAGAGTAGCCCAGATTATCAATCAGTTCAGAAAACTACAAAACTGACTAACATGGAAAAAGCTACATGATACAGATTTAATTAATTAATTAATAAGCAAGCTATTAATATTAAGACTATTGTGCAGAGACACCTGGATGGCTCAGCTGGTTAAGCGTCTGCCTTAGCTCACATCAATCTCAGTGTCCTGGAATCAAGCCCCACGTCTAGCTCCATGCTCCTCTGCCCTTCCCCTCACTTATTATTTCTCTTTCAAATAGATAAAATATTTAAAAACAAAGACTTGTGCAAGTTGATTCCATTTTTTTATTAGGAAAAAAACAGTATCTGGATAGAGAGCAAAGTATGTAAAAAAAATCCAGCAGCACTTGGTACCTGGTTGTATGTTCTAGATACAAGGTGAGATTATCAATGATTTCAATTTTACTTTTAAGTTTTATTTATTTATTTATTTGACAGAGAGAGACAGAGAGAGAGAGATCACAAGCAGGCAGGGAGGCAGGCAAAGAGAGGAGGAAGCAGGCCCCCCACAGAGCAGAGAGCCCGATGTGGGGCTCGATCCCAGGATGCCGGGATCATGACCTGAGCCGAAGGCAGAGGCTTCAACCCACTGAGCCACCCAGGTGCCCCCCTTTTAAGTTTTTTTTAAAAGATTCTATTTATTTACTATTCGAGAGAGAGAGCAGGGGGAGTAGAAGAGGGAGACGGATCTGTAGCCTCCTTGCTGAGCGTGAACTTGACATGGGGCTCAAGCCCACATCCCTGAGTCATGACCTGAGCTGAAAACAAGAATCAGATGTACCCAAGTACCCCTAAAATTTTTCTTTAAATTCCAGTTAGTTAACATATATTAGTTTTGGGCACACAATGTGGTAACTCAACGCTTCCATACATCAGTGCTCATCACAAGCGCACTCCTTAACCTATTTACCCCATCCCCCCATCCATCAATGATTTCAACTTTCTTTTTTTTTTTAATTTATTTGACAGACAGAGATCACAAGTAGGCAGAGAGGCAGGTAGAGAGAGAGGAAGGCAGATGCTTAACTGACGGAGCCACCCCGGTGCCCCCGATTTCAATTTTCTTTATGCTAGTTTGTAGTTTCCAATTTTTCTATAATAAACATTGACCGGGCGCCTAGGTGGCTGAGTTAATCCGCTGCCTTTGGCTCAGGTCATGATCTCAGGGTCCTGGAATCCAGTCCCGCATCGGGCTTTCTGCTCAGCAGGGAGCCTGCTTCCCTCTCTCTCTCTGCCTGCCTCTGTGCCTACTTGTGATCTCTGTCAAATAAATAAATAAAATCTTTAAAAAATAAATAAATAAACATTGACCTTCTATAATAAAAATACTAGGGGCTCCTGGGTGGCTCAGTGGGTTAAAGCCTCTGCCTTCGGCTCAGGTCATGATCCAGGGTCCTGGGATTGAGCCCCACATCAGGCTCTCCGCTCAGCAGGGAGCCTGTTTCCCTCTCTCTTTCTGCCTGCCTCTCTGCCTACTTGTGACCTCTGTCTGTCAAATAAATAAAATCTTTAAAAGAAAAAAAAAAAACTAAAATAAAAATTTAAAGGGATTACAGGAAACAAATCACTTATGATTGAGAGAACACAGTGGAAATTACACATTAAGTAATAAGCACTTATTGGCTTACCTGTGAAAAGAGAAGTCAAGTCTTTAAAAAGGTGAAGAAAATGCCTCAAATTATTCTACATGGTCTATTCTACTTATTATGATCTCTGAAAGCTGTTTCTTGATACTTTAAGGAGGAAAGAGGGACATATGCTCACCTAGAGGTCAGTCAGAGTTTGGGGAGAGAAGGTGCAGAAGAATAAGTAGCTTTCTATGCTGAAAAGCCCTTTATTTGGTTCTGAGAATTACCCTTGATCCCCAGCCCCTCTGAAACCCACTGCCCTGCAAGACACCTGAAGTGAGCTCTCACTTCACAATTTGTGCAGAGGTGAAGGCACCCGGACTCTCACTCACGCATCTAATGACAAGCAAACATTTATTTCATTTGATGTCTACTAAGTGCAATTAGACCAAGATTTATTTTTTTTTTAAGTATTTATTTATTTGACTGACCACAAGCAGGCAGAGAGGCAGGCAGAGGAAGGGAAGCAGGCTCCCTGCTGAGCATCATGACCTGAGCCGAAGGCAGAGGCTTTAACCCATTGACCCACCCAGGCGCCCTAGACCAAGATTTTTTTTTTTTAAATCAGAATTATGGGGCGACTGTCTAATAAATAAATAAAATCTTTTTAAAAAATATAAAAAATCAGAATTACTCACTAATTTAGGGCCAATTAAAAAAAAACTTCAAAAAAAAAAAGATTTATTTACTTATTTATTTATTTGAGAGAGAAAAAAGAGAGAAAGAGAAATCACAAGTAGACATAGAGACAAGCGGAAGGTTGGGCGGGGGCGGGGGAGTAAAGGAGGCTTCCCGCTGAGCAGAGAGCCTGATATGGGGCTTGATCCCAGGACCCTGAGATCATGACCTGAGCCAAAGGCAGAGGCTTAACCCATTGAGCCACCCAGGTGCCCCCCCAAAAAATTTTTTGTTTAATAAAAAGTGAAATAGATTCCAAGGCTACAATAGCAGGTATATAAGAATGTTGGCCCTCCACCCCTTTCTGTCAATTCTGACAACAGACAACGAATAAAAGTCCAAACACACACATACTTTCAAACAAAAACTGTTTCTAACATACTAACAAATAAGGTAAGAAAAATTTTAAATAGTATGATTATGTTCTACTTTAGAATATTTCTAATCTGTAGCTGGCCACCCCCAAGAATTACAGGAAGGTGTTCTGAGAATCCATGTCATTAGAGACTGTAATGAAACTAGTTAAAATGCTTTTTAAAAGCAAATAAAATGGTTTAAAAAATATTCTACTTCACGTATTATTATATACCTTAAGATTATCTTCACTGAACTCAACATTTGTCCAAAAAAAAAAATTCCTTACGGGGAGCCTGCGTGGCTCAGTCAATTAAGTACCCAGTGTGGGCTCTCAGTTTCTGCCCAGGTCGAGCACCGCCCCACCTCAGGCTCCACACTCACCAGGTTTCCATTTCGTTTTACTGATGAAAACCAAATACATTTAGAGTTAACAACAAAGACACCTGGCTGGCTCAGTTGGTAGAGCTTCCGACTTTTGATCTTGGGATTGTGAGTTAAGCCCCACGTTGGGTGTTGAGATTACTTAAAAAATAAAATCTTAAAAAAAAAAAAAAGTTAACAAAATGTCCAAAAAGGCGTAATTTTTATTCTTTTAAATGTGTATTTATTAGATGATGGTCACTTTTTTTTTTTTAAAACATTTTTCCCATTGTGGGATCATCTCAGGTTGGTTTTATTTCCATTTACTGATCCTCAGTCAGTTTCTACTTTAAAGCCCGTAGCTGACAGAGGCATTCCTTTTTTTTTAAAAAAAATATTTATTTATTTATTTATTTGACAGAGAGAGAGAGAGATCACAAGTAGGCATAGAGGCAGGCAGAGAGAGAGAGAGGAGGAAGCAGGCTCCCTGCCGAGCAGAGAGCCCAATGCGGGACTCGATCCCAGGACCCTGAGATCATGACCTGAGCCGAAGGCAGCAGCTTAACCCACTGAGCCACCCAGGCGCCCTGACAGAGGCATTCCTATGATAACCCCTAAAAAAGGAATCTGCTAAAGAAACTGTAGGGTGGGGCACGTGGGTGACTCAGTGGGTTAAAGCCTCTGCCTTCGGCTCAGGTCATGATTCCAGGGTCCTGGGATCGAGCCCCAAATCAGGCTCTGCTCAGCAGGGAGCCTGCTTCCTCCTCTCTCTCTCTCTCTGCCTGCCTTTCTGCCTACTTGTGATCTCTGTCAAATAAATAAATAAAATCTTAAAAAGAAAAGAAAAAGAAAAAGAAAAGAACATGATGCCGTGAGAGATTTATGTATTTATTTAGACAGAGTGTGGGCACACCCATGTGAGCAAGGGGGTGGGTACAGAAGAGGGAGGGGGGAGAGAGAGTCTCAAACAGGTTCCATGCTGCGCATGGAGCCCAAGGTGGGGCTAGATCTCAGGACTGTGAGATCACGACCTGACCTGAAACCAAGAGTCCGACGCTTAAAAGACTGAGCCACACTGGGGCCCCAACAGAGCATTTTTAGAAATAAAATTTCTGGGGGTGCCTGGGTGGCTCAGTTGTTAAGCGACTGCCTTCAGTTCAGGTCCTGGGATCAAGCCCCGTACGGAGCTCCCTGCTCAGTGGGGAGCCTGCTTCTCCCTCTCCCATTCCCCCACTCTCGCTGTATCTCTCTGTTAAATAAATTAATAAAATCTGAAAGAAAGAAAGAGTGGGTTAAGAAAAGAAAAAAGAAAAGAAAAGGAGAGAGAGAGGGAGGGAGGAAGGAAGGAGAGAAGAATGGAAGGAAAGGAGAAAATTTATGGGGGCGCCTGGGTGGCTCAACTGGTTAAGCGTCTTCGGTTCAGGTCATGATCCCAGAGTCCTAGGATCGAGTCCTGAATCTGGCTCCCTGCTCAGCGGGGAGTCTGTTTCTCCCTCTATCCCCTCCTCACTCATGCTTTCTCTCTCAAATAAAAAGCATCTTTAAAAAAATAAAGAATAGGGGCGCCTGGGTGGCTCAGTGGGTTGGGCTGCTGCCTTCGGCTCGGGTCATGATCTCAGGGTCCTGGGATCGAGCCCCGCATCGGGCTCTCTGCTCCAGGGAGCCTACTTCCCTCTCTCTCTCTCTCTCTCTGCCTGCCTCTCTGCCTACTTGTGATCTCTGTCAAATAAATAGATAAAATCTTTAAAAAATAAAAAATAAAGAATAAAAAAAATAAAATTTCTGTATGGACATAGCGAATAATTAAAAGCCAATTAGGGTTGCTTGGGTGGTTCAGCTGATTCAGCACCCAACTCTTGACTTCAGCTGGGGCGGAGAGCCCAGGGTCGTGGAATTGAGCCCTTGGGCTCCCCACTCAGCAGAAGTCTGCTGCAAATTCTCTCCCTCACCCTCTGCCAATCCCCCACCTGCACACACACACTCTCTCTAAAAATAAATAAATCTTAAAAAAAAAAGATGCTCAAAAATCAACCTCTGATTTTAGGTGTCTATCAGAACAACCTAACCCTTAGAAGTGTTATTAATTAAATCCTAACAGCCTGGTTAAGAAGTCATTTAAGGCTTTATAATCTGGGAAGTTTATGGGCACAAAGAATTAAAGCATATACTGCATGAGACATTTGGCTGAAAGAAATCTCAGCCCCTCCCCACCAAGGAATCCCTCAGCATTTTTCTCTTCCTGGAGGCGGAATGGACTAATCAAAACAATGGTTAAGCAAAGAGGAGTGGACTACGGGGGCTGGTCTACTCTAAAAGAATGAAACTAAAGAAAGTCAACTTGTAAAGAGCATTACTAGCCATCTGTAAAAGTAACCCATTGTCAAAATCTGGAAACTAGTAAAGGAGGAGTTTTACCACCACCTACAACTCCAATCAAGGATGTAGGGAAGTCGAAATACACCAAACTCCAGCTAAGAAGGCTGAAAACTGATACTGATACTGATAAAACTGATACAAATTGTACCATCCCCTTAGTAAGTCATCAAAGGCAAAAAAGGTAAATTACAATCAACAATGTCACAAACGACTAATATCTTAGATTCTAAGTTCGACCTCTCTGATTACCATCCAGCTCCCCATGCCGCGTTCCCAGGGAGAGATGCGTGTATTACTGCAGTTCTCGGGTCAGCTCACCTATCAGTATCAGGTTTTGGAAGGGCCTATCTGCCCACCTCAACCTAACTGCCTCTAAGGATTCTGAAAATATTAGGATTCTGGTCCTGGAAAGTAGTAAACCGAAACCTGATTAAGATGTCCACATCGAGCACCTGGGTGGATCAGTCATTAAGTGTCTGCCTTCCGCTCAGGTCATGATCCCAGAGTCCTGGGATCAACTGGGATCAACTCCCTGCTCCATGGGAAACCTGCTTGTCCCTCTCCCACTCCCCCGGCTTGTGTTCCCTCTCTCACTGTGTCTCTCTCTGTCAAAAAAAGAAATAAATAAATAAAACAAACAAACAGAAATGCATTAAATAAAATTAAAAAACAAAAACAAAAACAAAAAAAAGATGTCAACATCAAAACCCTGTCTCCATAGTCCTGCCTAATTTGAAGAGTCAGCTGGCCTCCCTCGAAGACAAATATTTCATCTCTCTTTAGCCACAACATCAGAACTCTACTTCAGGATCAATGAATCAGAATTTAAATGTTAGTATATTATTTCTTCTAGTAACTTTTAAATAAATTGTGAAGTTTGGGAAGTGTTAATAAAGATCTGTTCTGTGTTAGGCATTATACTAGTCACTTTACCTAGATTATCTAATTCTGTATAAGCTTCAGGTTATGTTTTTTCCATTTTATAGGAAACAGAAGGTTAGAAGGGGCTAAAAAAAAATCTGCCCACCAAACAGCTCATACCAGGAAACAGAAATTCAAATTTCACAGGGATTCCAAAGCTTGTGCTCTTAAACCTAGAAAACATCAGGGAAGGCAAGGCAAAAAGATGAATAGCAGAAAAAAGGAACTAGTGGCGCCTAGGTGGCTCAGTGGGTTAAGCCGCTGCCTTCGGCTCAGGTCATGATCTCAGGGTCCTGGGATCGAGTCCCACATCGGGCTCTCTGCTCGGCAGGGGGCCTGCTTCCCCTTCCTCTCTCTCTGTGATCTCTTCCCTTCCTCTCTCCTACTGTGATCTCTCTCTGTCAAATAAATAAATAAACTCTTTAAAAAAAAAAAGAAAAAAGGAACTAAATTTGGTAGCAAAATAGCCTGCCAATTTCATTTTTACCCTGGTTTTCTTTTTTCCCCTTCCTTCTATCGTTTGTCAATATCCCTTTCTATCCAACTGCTTGACAACTTCCCTAACATAATTTCCTACTCTGTGGGTAAAACTAGAAATAAAATGGTTTAAAATAGCAAAACCCTTTAAAGTATGTGTGTGGCCCTGATGTATACATAACCCTGTCTGCTGTGTCAGTCGGCTTCCTCACCCCTCCAGACCTCTTACTGTATCTGCTCCGCTGTAAAGTACTTGATGGCAAGGAGTTAGACTTGGCAAAGGCCTAAGGAAATAAGCATCTTGATGATGCTGAGATCACACAATGTCTATTTTCACACAATTCTCATTATAAATTAAAAAAATAAAAGCTCGGGGCACCTGGGTGGCTCAGTGGGTTAGGCCTCTGCCTTCGGCTCGGGTCATGATCTCAGGGTCCTGGGATCGAGCCCCATGTCGCGCTCTCTGCTCGGCAGGGAGCCTGCTTCCCCCCTCTCTCTGCCTGCCTCTCTGCCTACTTGTGATCTCTGTCAAATAAATAAATAAAATCTTTAAAATAAAATAAAATAAAAAATAAAAGTTCAGCTGTACACTGAACTCAAGCTGCATGCTCCAGAAGACTTGGGACCTCACATGCGTTCCAGAAAGAGATCAGAATGCCAATGGCTCCACTGCTTAAGAGGCCACGCACTCTGCCTTCGGTTCCTCACACCACATTTCTCATCTTTCAGGCCCTTAAAATCTGGGTATCTGCCTTCATTAATCCAATGAAAGTGCTCTGGCAAAGTCAGAAATGACACCCCAATTGCCGAATCTCTTTGCTCTTCCTATGTTGATTCTTAGAAGCTTTAGATGCTATTTTAGATTATCATTTTAAGTTTTCTGTTTCCTTAGCTACTGCTTCTCCTCTGACATGACTACTTTTCCCTCATGTTTCCTTAGCAATTTCTTGTTTCCTGTCTATTAAATATACTGCATTCTCGGGACACCTGGCTGGCTCCACTGGTAGAGCATGCAACTCTTGATCGTGGGGTTGGGGGTTCAAGCCCCATGCTTACTTAATTTAAATTAATTTAATTAATTAAATTTAAATTAAGCATACTTAATTTAAAAGAAATACCTATGTATGTGTGTGTACACATAGAGACATACATGGCTTCTCAGTTTGTTTACTTGGCCCTGTAATGTGAAATCCACAACCTTGGTGATCTCAGCCATACCCACAGCTCTACCTGTGACCTGTGTGCTGTCCATATAAGAAGTTCCAACCTTTCTGGGGCATTTGACTGGCTCAGCCGGTGGAGCGTGTGACTCCTGACAAGGTTATGCATTTGAATGCCAGACTGGATGTAGAGATTACTTAAAAATAAATTTTTTTAAAGATTATTTATCTATTTGTGTGTGAGAGAGAGCGAGCACAAGCGGGGGAACAGCAGGTAGAGACTCCCTGCTGAGCAAAAGCCTGATGTCACCAGTTCTCATCCTCTCTCTCTGTCTGCCTTTCTGCCTACTTGTGATCTCTGTCAAATAAATAAATAATTTTTATTTTTAAAAAAAGGACATAAAGCAGCTTACAAGAGTACATTTAACAAAAAAAAAATTTTTTTTAAAGATTTTATTTATTTATTTGAGAGAGAGTGCATGTGTGGGTGTGCACAAGCTGGGGGATGGGCAAAGGAGAGGGAGAAGCAAACTCCCTGCTAAGCAGGGAGCCCCATGCAGGGCTAGATCCCAGATCCCGGGATTATGACCTGAACTGAAGGCAGATGCTTAACTGACTAGCCACACAGATCACCCCAATAAAAATTTTAAATTAATTTTTTTTAAAGATTTTATTTGACAGACAAATCTCAGAAATCTCGGCCCCCCGCCGAGCAGAACAGAGCAGAGCAGAGAGCCTGATGAGGGGCTCGATCCCAGGACCCCGAGATCATGACCTGAGCCGAAGGCAGAGGCTTTAACCCACTGAGCCACCAAGGCGCCCCTAAATTAAATTTTTTAAGAGCTAAAAAAAAATAGGGCGCCTGGCAGGCTCAGCCAGTATGAGTATGTGACTCTTAATCTTGGTATCTTAAGTTCAAGTTTCACAATGGGCATAAATCTTACTTTAGATTTTTTTTTTTTTTTTTTTTTTTTTTTTTTTGACAGAGAGAGATCACAAGTAGACAGAGAGGCAGGCAGAGAGAGAGAGAGGGAAGCAGGCTCCCCGCTGAGCAGAGAGCCCGATGTGGGCCTCGATCCCAGGACCCTGAGATCATGACCTGAGCCGAAGGCAGCGGCTTAACCCACTGAGCCACCCAGGCGCCCATTACTTTAAAAAAAGTTAGAAAAATAATAAAATATAGGGGCACCTGGATGAGTCAGTTGGTTAAGCATCTGCACAGGTCATGATCCCAGGGGCCTGGGATCGAGTCCCACATTGGGACTCCTTCTCTCTCTGCCCCTCCCCTCTGCTTGTGCGTGCATGCTTTCTTAAATAAAATCTTTTAAAATAATAATAGTAAAATATAATAAAATGAAATATAACTATGTAGGTGAAAAAATCAGGTCAAGGGCACCTGAATGGCTCAGCCGGTAGAGCATGCAACTGGATTTCAGGGTTATAAGTCTGAGTCCCACCCAGACTGGAATCAAGTCCCACATCCTCCTCCCAGCTCCATGGGGAGTATGCTTCTCCCTCTGACCTTCTCCCCTCTCATGCTCTCTCTCACTCTTTCAAATAAAGAAAATCTTTAAAAAAACAAAACCTTTTGCCATCTGAGACAAGTATACCATTAGAGAATATAATATCAAAAGCATTTCTATAGTACATTAGAGATGACATTTCTCAAAATCTTTTCCACTTTTAAATAATCACTAGGGGCTCCTGGGTGGCTCAGTGGGTTAAGCCGCTGCCTTCAGCTCGGGTCATGATCTCAGGGTCCTGGGATCAAGAGTCCCATATCGGGCTCTCTGCTCAGTAGGGAGCCTGCTTCCTCCTCTCTCTCTCTCTGCCTGCCTCTCTGCCTACTTGTGATCTCTCTCTGTCAAATAAATAAATAAAATCTTTAAAAAAAAAAAAACAAGGCAGCATAAAAATAAAGCAAATGCAAAACCTATTAACTGGTCAAATGATAACTTTAAACAATATGTACTGTAACCGGTGGGGTTTATCTTGAGAAATGCTGAGATGTTTAAGTTATAGGTCTCTAAACTCTTGAATTGTACAAACATCTACCCAGTAGTTGTCACAGTTGTCATTTTTGACTCTGGGCATTTATCAAAAATGCAACTTATGGTCCAGGGACTTTCTGAGCAAAGGCACCAAGAGGCCAGGAGAGTATTTCAACTATCGAGACCTATTAAAAGAAGGGTTACCACCTGGAGGAGATGAGGTGGGGAAAGGGAAGTAACACTTCTTAAATAAACACCATATGCCAGTGTTAAGCTAGAGGAATTAAATGCGTTCTCGCATTCAATCCTCCTAAGAGCTGTGTTTCAATTAGGCCAATAAACTGACATTTGTTGGCATAAACCTTTAAGGATCTGATTCTTAAAACTGTGCGTATAATACTCGTGTAAAAAAAATTTTTTTAAGTAGGCTCCATGCCAAGCATGAAGCCCAAAAATAAATTTGATTTTTAAATAATTATAACACTATAAAAAAAAGAAACAAAAAACCCAGCCCTCTGAACCAAGTATCATAATGAATACATACCAAAGAGGAAACTGAGGGTCAGAAACAATAATTTACTCAAACTAACATGGCAAAGCTGAAAGATTACCGCCCCCTCCCCGAGAGGGAGGGGGAAGGGGCAAAGGAAAAGGAAGAGAGAATCCCAAGCAGGTTCCATGCCCAGTGCAGAGCCCCACACCGGGCTTAATTTCATGATCCTGAGATCATGACCTGACCTGAAGTTAAGAGTCAGATGCTTAACTGACTGAGCCACCCAGGCACCCCAAAGCTGAAACACTCTTACGCCCGAGTTCTTCTACCAGAAAGGTGGTTATTATTCTAAGCGCAACTTATAAACTATGTCAATCAATCAGGTTGCTAAAGAAATCTGAATCCCGTGGAAGGAAATCAACCACTGATTACTGAAACTCAACATTTTAGGAAGACCTAGGTAACAGTCCTGAGATATTTTGTAGTCAACATTTCCACAAAAAGCTGTCCAGTCCTCCTTTTGTATTTTATAAAGGATGAACTATTCATTCCCACGTGGGAAGATAACTTATATATTTTTTTTTAAAGATTTTATTTATTTATTTGACAGACAGAATTCACAAGTAGGCAGAGAAGCAGGCAGAGAGAGAGAAGGGGAAACAGGCTCCTGCTGAGCAGAGAGCCCTATGTGGGGCTCGATCCCAGGATCCTGAGACCATGACCTGAGCCGAAGGCAGAGACTTAATCCACTGAGCCACCCAGGCACCCCAATAACTTATATTTTTAACTTTTTTTTTGAAGATTTTTATTTATAGGACACCTGGATGGCTTAGTTGTTTGAGCGTCTGCCTTCTGCTCAGGTCATGATCTCTGGGTCCTGGGATCAAGTCCCGTACTGGGCTCCCTGTTAAGCAGGGAGTCTGCTTCTCCCTCTGCCTGCCGCTCCCCCTGCTTGTGTGTGCGCTCTCTCTCTCTCTCTGACAAATAAATAAATAATAACTTAAAAAAAAAAAAAAAAAAATTTTTATTTGAGAGACTCTGCATGCAAAAACTGGGGGGGGGGGGGGTGGTAGAGAGAGAGACAGTCTCACCCCTGAGCAAGGAGCCTAACAGGGATCTCAGCCTTCCAGGATCCTGAGATCAAAGCATTCCAATATGAAGTATTATGAATTATGATAAGCAGTGATCTCTGTTGTCCTGAATTTCAGGCCTTTACTCTCCATCCTGACAGACATTTACAACTGTAGGCCTCTTAAAGGAAGTCCAAGTTAGGAGTCTATCCTCCTAACTTCCCATTTTATTAACAGAACCACCATTCTCCTAGTTCGTCAGGTCCAAAATTCAGTATTTAGCACTGGACTTGGAAGAGGAGAAGTCAATCATTAGTCAATGTGTGGAAAGTCTCCCTGCAAAATGTGTCAACACTGACACACCAAGTTCATTCTCGCTGCTGCCACGCCAGATTCATCTCTTAAGAATTGACAGCTTAGGGGCGGCTGGGTGGCTCAGTGGGTTAAAGCCTCTGCCTTCGGCTCAGGTCATGATCCCGAGGTCCTGGGATGGAGCCCCACGTCGGACTTTCTGCTCCATGGAGAGCCTGCTTCCTTCCTCCTTTCTGTCTCTGCCTGCCTCTCTGCCTACTTGTGATCTCTTTCCTGTGTCAAGTAAATAAATAAAATCTTAAAAAAAAAAAAAAAAAGAATTGACAGCTTATAATACTAGTGTTTCTTTAATCTTCTAAGGAAATGGTATGCTTCTCATTTATTAGTTTTATACTTCTAATTTTATAGCTTTTTCATATAGGTCTTATTTATAAATATTTATTCATAATAATTTAATCATTTTGTAACCATTATAAAAGATCTATTTTTAATTTTACATGCTATTTGGTTATTATTGGTATCCAGAAAAACTCAATTTCTATATAGTCTCTTTGTTGCCAGTCACCATTTTGGGGTTTTTTTTCAAAGATTTTATTTATGTATTTGACAGAGAGAGAGAGAGAGAGAGAGAGCGCACACAAGCAGGGGGAGCAGCAGGCAGAGGGAAAGGGAGAAGTAGGCTTCCCACTGAGCAAGGAGTCCAATGTGGAGCTCAATCCCAGGATCCTGGGATCATGATCTGAGCCAAAGGCAGATATTTAACCAACTGAGCCACACAAGCATACCACCAGTCACCATTTTGAACAAATTACTAGTTCTGTTTTTCAGATGTTGGTTCTTATGTGTGGGAAATTGTATCTGTAAAAAATCAAAAAATAATTCTTTATTCCTTTGCAATTTGCATATAATTCTTATTTCTCCATCTTAAAGGAATCTAGGGCCTCCACTGTAACAATGAAGAATGGTGAAAACAGCAAGCATCCTGCTTTTCCTAAAATATAATTCAAATGCCTTTATGTTCTATCCACTAAGCCAGCCAGGCTAAAGTGAATACCTTCAAACTTTCTCAACTAAATGGTATGTTTCTGTAGGTTTCTGTCTTCTTCCTTAGAAGACAACACTTCCCAAATGGTTCTTCTGTGTCTAACCTCTTCCCTCTTAAATTCAGCCTACATACTCATACCATGAACCCTATTTATGGTAATTCTTATAAAATAAAAACTTCAATAGTTTTTACTGAAAACAAGTGAAGCTCTTTAGCCTTGCACTCATGGCCCTATCTTAATTCCATCCTACCTTTCTAATTTTATTAGTCCCTATAACCCTCACAATACTATATTGTCCACCCACCATTTGCTGTTTGAGTTAGAAGAGTCTATGCTCTGTTGGATCAGAGGGTCCTTGAAGACATGGCAATAACTTATTCACTTTGTTTTTTGGTTTTTTTTGTTTTTGGGTTTTTTTAAGATTTTTATTTATTTATTTGACAGAGATCACAAGTAGGCAGAGAGGCAGGCAGAGAGAGAGGAAGGGAAGCAGGCTCCCTGCTGAGCAGAGAGCCCGATGTGGGGCTCAATCCCAGGACCCCGGGATCATGACCTGAGCTGAAGGCAGGGGCTTGAGCCCACCCAGGTGCCCTGTTTTCTTTTTTTTTAAGATTTTATTTATTTATTTGACAGAGGCAGACACAGCAAAAGAGGGAACACAGCAAGGGGAGTGGGAGAGGAAGAAGCAGGCTTCCTGCCAAGCAGGGAGCCTATGTGGGGCTCGATCCCAGGACCCCGGGATCGGGACCTGAGCCGAAGGCAGACGCTTAATGACTGAGCACCCAGGAGCCTTTTTTTTTTAACCTTCTGAACAAAGATTACTTATTAGAGAGAAAAGGAGAGCAAGAGAGCACTCGTGCTCATGTGTACGGTGGTAGGGCAGAGGGAGAGAGAATTCCAAGACTTCTTGCTAAGGGCAGAGCCCAACTTAGGACTCAATCTCATGACCCTGAAAACCATGGACTGAGCCAAAATCAAGAGTTGGACGCTCAAACGACTGAGCCACCCAGATGCCCTTCACTTTGTATTTATTACCATACCTAGTATAATGATTTGCTGACCAAATGTTTTCTCTCTAAAAATCATTCAACTCCTTAATTAGTTCACGCTAACTAGTGAATTCTCTGTAATAAGTAATTGAATAAACATTTTATAATCTTATAATGGGGCAAATTACTCACTGTAATAAGGTCATCTCTTGCTCTGAGGACTTTGAGCCTTGCTTGATTCATCAAATTAGACATCTGACTGCAAAAGGTATGGAAAAATAGTTATCAGTAGAGCATAAGAAAAAAAAAAAACTGCAGAGAAAGAAATATACAGCTTCCTTTATATGTACAAATACTTCTCTTTGTATATACCCTAGAGAACCCCCCTGAAATACATGTAGTAGATTCTATCAACTTATTTTCGAAATACTTATTGAGAGCTTACCAAGTGGCAAGCACTTTCATATCAGTTATTGCAACTTTCTTTCAATAATCCTGCGATGCTTCCATTTTCATAAATTAAGAAAAAGAAATTACTCAACTTGCTCAAGGTCATACAAGTATATTAAGTGGTCCAATTAAGACTTGAGCCCAGGGCACCTGGGTGGCTCAGTGGGCTAAGCCTCTGCCTTCAGCTCAGGTCATGATCTCAGGGTCCTGGGATCGAGCCCCATATCGGGTTCCCTGCCCAGCAGGGAGCCTGCTTTCCCCCTATCTCTGTCTGCCTCTCTTCCTAACTGTAATCCCTCCCGCTGTCAAATAAATAAATATATTAAAAAAAAAAAAAGACTTGAGCCCATACCTGCCTGACTCCAAAGCACCTGCTCTGTCCTCTTGTCCCACTGACTTTTTAAAGCTTCCTTACCTAATACTGTGACCAGGATCTACTTACATTTTCTTCTGCTGCTCAATCTGCTTTTCTTTCTTCTCGTAGTATTCCATAATCTTCAGTCTTTGGGTTTGCACAAGACGACCTTTCTCAATGTTGAACTCTTCCTCAGCCTATCAAGGAAACAATTGTTAATTGTTCCAATCACTACACTGGATTTTTGAGTTTTATTTTAAGCAGCTGGTAACCAGCAGCACTGTGTTCCGTATCAAAAAATAGTAAACTTGGGGCACCTGGGTGGCTCAGTGGGTTAAGCCTCTGCCTTTGGCTCAGGTCATGATCTCAAGGTCCTAGGATCGAGCTCCGCATCAGGCTCTCTGCTCCGCAGGGAGTCTGCTTCCCCTCTCTCTCTGCCTGCCTCCCTGCCTACTTGTGATTCTCTCTGTCAAATAAATAAATAAAACCTTAAAAAAAAAAATAGTAAGCTTGGGGAGCCTGGGTGGCTCAGTGGGTTAAAGACTCTGCCTTCAGCTCAGGTCATGATCTCAGGGTCCTGGGATCGAGCCCCCACATCAGGCTCTCTGCTCAGCAGGGAGTCTGCTTCCCCTCTCTCTCTGCCTGCCTCTCTGCCTACTTGTAAATCTCCATCTGTCAAATAAATAAATAAAATCTTTAAAGAAAAGATTAAAAAAAATAGTAAGCTTATTTAACTTGTCTTCAAAATTTCTAATTTACTCAAAAGGGGTAACCAGTGATTTTCGTCATAAATGATGAACGAGAAAACCAAAAATCTGACCTAGGATAATAGTACCCGGGGCGCCTGGCTGGCTTAGTTGGTAGAGCATACCACTCTTGATCTCAGGGTCATGAGTTTAAGCCCCAAGCTGGGTGCGGAGCTTACTTAATAAATAAATAAATAAATAAATAAATAAATAAATAAGCTAATAGTACCCACAGAGTTACAAAGGATATATTCAAATAGAAGATTCTGTATGTGAAAAAAATCATTACAAATCCTAGGGACACCTGAGTGGCTCAGTCATTAAGCATCTGCCTTCTGCTCAGGTTAGGATCCCAGGGTCTTGGGATAGAGCCCCAATGGGGCTCCCTGCTCTGTGGGAAGCCTGCTTCCCCCTCTCCCACTCCCCCTGCTTGTGTTCCCTCTCTTGCCTTGTCCCTGTCAAATAAATAAAATCTTAAAAAAAAAAAAAAGAAAGAAAGAAAAAAATCATTACGTATTCTAAATTTAATCCATTTGACTACAGAATTTAGAGTTTAGAAGATCTGGATTACTGCCTTTAAAAAAATGGTCAAGTGGGACGCCTGGGTGGCTCAGTTGGTTAAGCAGCTGCCTTCGGCTCAGGTCATGATCCCAGCGTCCCACATCGGGCTCCTTGCTCCGCGGGGAGCCTGCTTCTCCCTCTGACTCTGCCTTCCACTGTGTCTGCCTGTGCTCGCTCTCGCTCGCTCTCTCTCTGACAAATAAATAAATCTTTAAAAAAAAAAAAAATGGTCAAGTAATCTCAGTCTTAGTGCGCCCTTATGAAGTAAAAGAATTACAATAGTATTCTTCGGGTGCCTGGGTTGGCTAAATGTCTCGCTCTTACTTTCAGCTCAGGTCATGATCTCAGGGTTGTAAGACTGAGTCCCATGTTGGGCTCTAGGCTGGGCGTACAATCAGCTTGGGATTCTGTCTCTCCTTCTGCCTCTCCCACCCTACCTCCCTTTAAAAATATATAAATAAATCAGTATTCTTTCCTCATAGGACAAATAAGTAAGATAAATCTAACAGTCCTTTTAAAAACTTAAGTTATATAAATTAAGTTGTTTGTTTTATGTATATTGAACAGTTACTCTAAATTTTTTAATTTTTAATTTTTTTTCTATTTTACTGGGAATACAAAGCAACATTACAGTTTCAGTGCATTAAATAAACAAATGTGGTGATAGAGTAAGAAAAAACTACTGACCTGAATACTGAGAGTAAGTGGTTTTCCAGTTTTGAGGGTAGGGTAGGGGAGAACCACATTACTCAGCTACCAGAGGGTTTGGGCTTTAACTCAATGGCTGGAAGGAGTGCCAGTCCTGGTCAACCATCAATGAATCTTTTTTTTTTTTTTAAAGTAGCTCTATGTTCAACATGAGGCAGAAACTCATGACCCTGAGATCAACAGTCACACGCTCTACTGACTGAGCCAGCCAGCCAGGCACCCCCAGTTTGCTTTATCACAGCAAACTGGAATCTCCAATTTTTCAAACTAATTGTAGGAAGAAAGAATACTCAGGCTGACGTATAAATAAACTGGGTGGCTACTGAAGTGTCCTCCATTCATAAGTTGTCAAAATCTTCAGAGTGACTGTTAGAGCAAGGAGCCTTTCATGTGCTCCCAGTTATACAATGTGCAGAAGCGAGTAAGCATTAGTCCTGCTAGAGCCCCTCACACTACCCCTCGAACACCACCTGCACATACATACAACATGCCTGTCACGGTGCCAGCTGTTACTGTGTTAAAAAGTCATCTTCTGCAACTCTTGTTTTCTCGATGATGGCACCAAATGTGCTACAGAAAAAAGCCAGAAAACCTAGAGTATTAGCCCAAAGTGCCCCCTGACTAGTCACCATGTTCAAAATCCTTAATACTCCGCCAGAATGCAGTAAGGATGGCTTTTACTTTATATAAATATAAATGAAGGTTAAACATCCAACATTTTTGGGCACTCAGTAAGAAAAATTCTAATTATTAAATATATTAAAATCTTATTAAATATTATTAAATATACTAAACATAGACTTTGACAGCTAAACATAGACTTTGACTGACAACCTAGAATATACTTTACAAAGAAGTTTACATTAAACAAAATACCATTTTAATAGACAAACTAGCTTACAACGAAGTTTGTTTTTTGTTTTTTTAAGATTTTACTTATTGACAGAGAGAGGAGACAGCTAGAGAGGAAACACAAGCAGGGGGAGTGGGAGAGGGAGAAACAGGCTTTCCACAGAGCAAGGAGCTTGATGCGGGGCTTGACCCCAGGCCCCTGGGATCATGACCTGAGCTGAAGGCAGATACTTAACGACTGAGCCACCCAGGCACCCCTATAACTATTTTTTTTTTAAGATTTTATTTATTTATCTGAGGGAGAAAGTGAGAGAGAGAGAGAGCATGAGAGGGGAGACGGTCAGAGGGAGAAGCAGACTCATGGAGCTGAGAGCCTGATGTGGGACTCGATCCCGGAACTCCAGGATCATGACCTGAACCTAAAGCAGTCACTTAGCCAGCTAAACCACCAGGTACCCTAAGTTTTTTGGAGGGAGAATATACTTAGGATAGCAAAGTGTGAAATATTGTAGAATTAAAGGGAAATACTCAAAGAGACGGGAAAAGCCATTTAAGTAGAAGGCACAGAGAAAAGCATACTGTGTCTGCTCTCAGACTAGAACTAAGCAGTCAGAGTGAACACTCAACACACACTCCGTACAGTTCTGCCTTGCACCAGCAGCAGGCACCACCAGAAGAGTGACCAAAGGCCATTGGAGGAAGACAACAGGACAGCCCTCTGCCGGCAGTGTAACACCATCACAGGAATGGTCTATCTGGACAGCTGACTACTGCTGGAAAGAGTGGTTATTTTTTTTTTAAAAAGGTGATCCTACCAGTGTATCAGATGTATATGGTTTTTAAGTAGTATGAAATGATTTTGGAAAGTTAGCTAGAAACTTGAATGTTTAATGGCTGGCACTGGTACTCGAGATTTCACGTTCTGAAAGAAATGCCTGGGGTGCCTGGGTGGTTCAGTCAGTTAAGCGTCTGACTGACTTCGGCTCAGGTCATGATCTTAGGGTTTTGGAATCAAGCCCCACATTGAGCTCTCTATTCGGCAGGGAGTCTGCTTCTCTCTCTCCCTCTGTATCTCCCCCTTTGGTGCTCTCTCTCTCAAATAAATAAATGAAAAGAAACGCCTAACAGCTTTTTCTATACCTATTATGGGAAATAAAGATGATTGTGTTATACTAGATAAGACTATTTTTTTTTTTTAATTTACTTAGTGGCCAAAAGAGTGAGAGAGAATGAGAAGAGCACAAGCAGGGGGAATGGCAGACAGAGGGAGAAGACTCCCCCCTGGGTAGGGAGCCTGTGCAGGGCTCGATTCCAGGACACTGGGATCATGACCTGAGCCCAAAGCAGATGCTTAACTGACTAAGCCATTCAAGTATCCCAAGATAAAACAATACTCTAACAGCTGTTATATAGTAGTGGTAAACAAAATAGTCTTTTCTTCCTTAAATGACACTTTTTTTGAAGATTTTCTTTTTAAATAATCTTTATGCTGGAGCTCAGGAGCACTGTGAATGGGGGCATGCTGTGCCAGCACCCTCAGAGTTCTTGGGGGCAAATGTAGATAGTACTGACGACAGCGCTCATTTCCACAACCCCGGCAGCCTTTGTCTGAGCTGCTAGAATGCCTTTGACCTGCTCCTGGGGGGCCACCGTGTACCTGATGGCTCCTCTGGATACAACACAAAGAGAGGAGCTTGAAAGCAATGTCACTCCTGCAGCACCTGCCAGGACACAGGACCCTACTCCCACACCTCATTAGACACCAACCTCGTTCTGTCCCACTTGGCACCAGCAGCACCACCTGCTTCCCAGGGCACCATCTTCAAGACAACGGTGGCTTGTCAGCACAGGTTTGGTTTTTTTTTTTTTAATTTACGTATATATTTTTAAGATTTTACTCACTTGAGAGAGTGAGCACACAACAAGCAGGGGGAGAGGAAGAAGCAGGCTCCCCTCTGAGCAGGGAACCCGCCGATGTGGGGCTCAATTCCAGGACCCTGAGACCACAACCCGAGCCAAAAGCAGACACTTAGCCACCCAGATGCCCCCTCAGTGTAGTTTTTTTTTTTTTTTAAAGATTTTATTTATTCATTTGATAGAGATCACAAGTAGGCAGAGAGGCAGGCAGAGAGAGAGGAAGGGAAGCAGGCTTCCTGCTGAGCAGAGAGCCAGATGCGGGGCTCGACCCCAGGACCCTGAGATCATGACCTGAGCCAAAGGCAGGGGCTTAACCCACTGAGCCACCCACACACCCCTCAGTGTAGGTTTTTAAAAATGACTTTTCTCTCTTTTCCTTGTCTTCTAAGGTCATTGAGGGAACTATGAAGTTCTTGCTTCCCTACTCTCACCTGATGGCCTTCATTTTTATTTAAAAAAAAAAAAAAAGAAGAAAAAGTTAAGCTACAAAGGCTTTTGGATGCCATTAATAGATTATAACTCAGGTATCAGCCTAACTAGGAAGTGCTGGGTTAGGGATCTCTGCAAGTACCAGCTGTATGACCCAGGCCAGTCATTTAGCTTCACAGTTCTTTAGTTAGTTTGTTTTAAAAATAAAAGTATTGGGGCGCCTGGGTGGCTCAGTGGGTTAAAGCCTCTGCCTTTGGCTCAGATCATGATCTCGGGGTACTGGGATCGAGCCCCGCATCGAGGCCTTCAGCTCAGGTCATGATCCCGGGGTCCTGGGATTGAGCCCCGCATCGGGCTCTCTGCTCAGCAGGGAGCCTGCTTCCTCCTCTCTCTCTGCCTGCTTCTCTGCCTACTTGTGATCTCTGTCAAATTAATTAATCAATTAGTTAATTAATTAAAAAAGTATTTGTCTCTTGAAGGAAAGAGAGGAAGAAAGGAAGGAAGGAGAGGGAGGTTAGGGAGAGAGGAAATCTCTACACCAAACATGGGGCTCAAACTTCCAACCCTGAGATCAAAAGTTGCATACTTTTACCGACGGAGCCAGCCAGGCACCCCCTTAAATGATAAATTACTTAAACAGTTCAAAATCTCACAGAATTTTAGTCCTAGAATACCAAGCACACACAAGGCTGTACTGATAAGTAAGAAATGTAACTACAGTAGAATGTATAAAGAAGATAATAAAGGGGCGCCTAGGGGCACCTGGGTAGCTCAGTCATTAAGCGTCTGCCTTCGGCTCAGGTCATGATGCCAGGATCCTGGGATCGAGGCCCACATCAGGGTCTATGCTCTGCGGGAGGCCTGCTTTCCCTCTCCCACTCCCCCTGCTTATGGTCCCTCTCTCATGGTCTCTGTCAAATAAATGAAATCTTAAAAAAAAATAAAATAAAATAAAAAAACAAAGGGGTGCCTGGGTAGCTCAGTCAGTCTGCATTCAGCTGAGTTATGATCTCAGGGCCCTGGGATCAAGTCCCGCAGCAGGCTCCCTGCTTAGCAGGGGGTATGCTTCTCCCTCCCCATCTGCCTCTCCCCTTGCTCACACTTGCTCTCACTCTCTCAAATAAAGAAATGTTGAAAGGAACAAAGAAAGAAAGAAAGAGAGAGAGAGGAAGGAAGGGAGGAAGGAAGGAAGAAACAAAGTTGAGTTAAAAAATACAGATAATGAAAATAATGCATTAAACAATATATTCTGGCCCATTATGATTATACCTAGGGAAAAGAACACTTGATATACTCTGTATAAACAAAGTACAACTGGAAATATTTATAAAATTTCAAAATGTAGACCAAGTATCACCTTTGTAATGGACAGGGGCTCTCATTTTATACCTCATACACTTCCAAACCTTTTTTTTTTTCAACAAATTAATTAAAAAGAAGAATAACAACATAAAAATACTATAACCTGGGGCGCCTGGGTGGCTCAGGGGTTTGGGCTGCTGCCTTCGGCTCGGGTCATGATCTCAGGGTCCTGGGATCGAGCCCCGCATCGGGCTCCCTGCTCCGCAGGAAGCCTGCTTCCCTCTCTCTCTCTCTCTCTCTGCCTGCCTCTCTGCCTACTTGTGATGTCTGTCTGTCAAATAAATAAATAAAATCTTTAGGGAAAAATAAATAAATAAATAAATAATGCTATAACCTCCCCTAATCAACTATGATAATTAGTCACAAATGCTAAATGTCTGGATTCCACATTCCATGAGAAAATCTGTCCATTACTTTCTACTCCCTACCATAAAATTTCAGGACACTTGTTGGCAATCAGAATGTTTAGAAAGGAAAATTTATATATTTCTTTAATTTATTTATTTTCTAAGTTTATTGAGCAATAGTACAAAGTTCCCAAAGAGGGAGGGGACCGAAGAAGGTTGCCCAGGAAAATTTATTTTTAACATTAAAGACATGACACATTCTTAGCAGTCCCATGCTATGTGTTGTTAAGCAATTTTACTAATTACCGCTTAGCAAAGCAAAGTGGTAGTGTCGACCACTACCGCTTAGCAAAGCAAGGCTTTGTGGAATTTTGAGAACTTCCTAAACCTAGAAAATGGAATCTTACCTTCGCATCAATTTCCTCTGCTTTCTCATTGGCTTCTTGTTCAATAAAAGCCATCATATGCTTAATCTAGAAGGAAGAAGGAAAGGTTATTTTATTTCTAACTATAACAAAAAAATACATATATCTTTTCTGATTCATTTAACAATCAATTGCTTATTGAATGCATGTTATGTGCCAGGCACTCTGTACAAAGACAAATGAGATATATAAGGTAATAACCTACAGTACGAATTCACTCTGGCAAATGGACCAGACACAATATTCAATATTACAGAACATTATCCTACTCTCGAGGAATGTGGAGTCTATGGGGAAGGGAGGACTGAATATATATCCTCCTTTACCTCATACTCCTTTCAGCCTGCATCTTCTTTTCCTCTTCTCCATCTATAATTAAACGAATCTATATTTACCTTTTAAACTTTCTTTTAAGATTTTTAAGTTTTTAATTTTAAGTAATCTCTACACACAACATGGAGCTCAAACTCACAAGTCCAAGATCAAGAGTCGCATGCTCTACTGAGTCAGCCAGGTGCTCCACACTTTTCAACTTTCTTACCTCCTACTCTCAAAATACTTCAATCTGACTTCTACCCCCTCCACTTCCCTGGAATCACTCTCATAAAATGGCAATAAACTCCTAGCCCTTAAACCTTGGCCTTAATCAATCTTTCAGCATCTCTTGATATGCTGGTCAACCCTCCCTTCTTGAACAAGAACAATCTCTTCCCTTTGCTTCCAGGACTTCCTTGTCCTCCTTCCAGACCACCCTCTTCTTCCTCTGCCTCCTGGACTGCTCTTTTTTAGACAGCCTACTCACAGCAATCTAAATCCAACACACTCAGTAATGAACCGCTAGGGGAGCCCGGTGGCTCCGTTGTTAGGAGTCTGCCTTGGGCTCAGGTCAAGATCCTAGGGTCCTGGGATAGAGCACCACACCCGGCTCCCTGCTCGGTGGGAAGCCTGTGTCTCCCTCTCCAACTCCCCCTGCTTGTGTTCTCTTTCTCACATTCTGTCAAATAAATAACATCTTTATAAAAAAAATAAGTAATGAACTGCTAATCACTTCCCCTCTGCCCACTTTGATTTCTACCTTGAGGATTAGTACCAATATCTGACTTTGACCCTTCCTTGTACCTCAGTCCTCCCACCCAATCAACATCCAAGTGCTATCAATTCTCTCTCCTGATAGTTCTTTAATTTGTCTACATTTCTCCACCTTCATAACCACTATCCTAGTCTCCTAGTCTTTGCTACCACCATCTCTCAACAAAATTATTACAACAGCTTCCAAATGTGTCTCCCTGCCCTCAGCCTTGTTTCCTTTCTAATCAACTCTACACTACAACCAGAAAGATCCTTTAAAATGCCTGTTTCAGGGGTGCCTGTGTGGCTCAGTGGATTAAGCCTCTGCCTTCGGCTCAGGTCATGATCCCAGGGTCCTGGGATCAAGCCGCATCGGGCTCTCTGCTTGGTAGGAAGCCGGCTTCCTTCCCTCTCTCTGCCTGCCTCTCTACTTGTGATCTCTCTCTCTGCCAAATAACTAAAATAAATAAAATCTTAGGAAAAAAAAAAAAAAAACAAATTGGCCCCCTTGCGGGGGGGGGGGGGGTGTTGCTCAGTCTGTTAAGTATCTGCCTTTTGCCCAAGTCATGATCCCAAAGTCCTGCAATGGAGTCCTGCATTGGGCTTCCTTCTCAGCAGGTAATCTGTTTCCCCCTCTCCCTCTGCCCCTATCTGCGGCTCATGTGTTCTCTCTCTCTCTCATATAAATCAAATCTTCAAAAAAAATAAAAATAAAAATAAAAATGCCTGTTTCATCATGTTTCACACTCCCCCCCCCCCCGCCACTTTATGATAAAGCACAAAGATTTTAGAAGGTATATGTTCTGGTCAATGCTCACCTGGCCAACATCATATGAAACATTATCTTCACCATTTGCCACTCTTCAGACTCTTGGTTCCTGTCCTACTAAACTTATTTCAGTTTTTCTGTTCCTTGAGTTCACCACTCTCTTCCTCATTTCCAAGATTTCAAATATGCTGCTCCTTCCACTTGGAATACTCTTCTCCCTCCCTTCACCTGGCTAACTTCTTGGGATTCAGCTTGCTTAACTATCACCTCCTTTGGAAAATCTCTTCTGAACTTCTCACCAATGTGCACCTAGGGTATCCTGCACTTCCTCCTACTAAACTTTTTTTTTTTAAGATTTTAATTATTTTATTTGACTATATGGCAAGATAGTTGTTAAAAGGCTTCTCTGGGGGCACCTGGGTGGCTCAGTGGGTTAAAGCCTTTGCCTTTGGCTCAGGTCATGATCCCAGGGTCCTGGGATCGAGCCCCACATCAGGCTCTCTCCTCCATGGGGAGCCTGCTTCCTCCTCTCTCTCTTTCTCCCTGCCTCTCTGTCTACTTGTAATCTCTGTCTAATAAATAAATAAAATCTTAAAAAAAAAAAAAAGGCTTCTCCGGCTACAATCAGAGAATAAAGTCCACTGAAGTCTTCTGGGGCCTAAGGACAGTGATCCAATTTGGACTCATAAATGAAGTGGGTATTTTTGTTTGTTTGGTTTGGTTTTTAGACCCGCAATGAAGTACGACCTTTAGTGGAAGATGTAAAATACACCCATGTGAATACAAATACTACAGCTAATCAAACTCTCTGGTTGTTTCATTTCATAAGGGCTCTATCTGAAAGAAATGATGAATAAAAAAAGGAAGATGATTTTTAAAAATACCAATAATCTCTAGGTTATTCATCACTGTTTTTATTTTTTAAAAAAAGACTTTATTTCAGAAGAAAGAGTGCACATGCAGGGGTAGGGGGCAGAGGGAAAGAAGAGAATCTCAAGCTGACTCTGAGCTGAGCTTGGAACCCTAAGCTGGGCTCTATCTCATGACCCTGAGATGATGACTTGAGCCAAAATCAAGAGCCAGATGCTTAACTGACTGAACCACCCAGGAGTCCCTAATTCACTGTGTTTATTAATTCTCCCACTTAAGGTAAGCTTCATGAGTACGGAGATCTTTTTTTTTTTTTTTTTTTTTTTAAGATTTTATTTATTTGACAGAGAGAGATCCCAAGTAGGCAAAGAGGCGGGGGGTGGGGGGAGCAGGCTCCCTGCTGAGCAAAGAGCCCGATGTGGGGCTCCATCCCAGAACCCTGAGATCATGACCCGAGCAGAAGGCAGAGAGGCTTAACTTACGGATCTACCCAGGCGCCCCTGAGATCTTATTTTTTAAATCACCATAACACCAGAACATGGAACGACTGCCCCTAAAGGGGGTGTTCAATAAACATTTGTGAAGGGGCGGCTGGGTGGCTCAGTGGGTTAAAGCCTCTGCCTTCGGCTCAGGTCATGATCCCAGGGTCCTAGGATCGAGCCCCGCATCGGGCTCTCTGCTCTGCAGGGAGCCCGCTTCCTCCCCCATCTCTCTCTCTGCCTGCCTCTCTGCCTACTTGTGATTTCTTTCTGTCAAATAAATAAAATCTTAAAAAAAAAACAAAAAAACATTTGTGAATGAATGACAACCTGTTGGTATTTTAAGCCTCCTGAGATAGTCCAAGTACTTTCTAGAGTTTAACAATCTGGAAACAATTCCCACTTCTCCACATACCACAAAGATATCATAAATCTAACGTACACACAGGTGTACAAGAGTGAGTTAGGATTTGTTTTAAAATAATGTGAACATACTTAACACTACTGAACTGTCCAATTAAAAATGGTTAAGATGAGTAAGTTTTGTTATGTGTTTTATACATTTTTCTTTAAAAGGGCATTGATAGGGACGCCTGGGTGGCTCAGTTGGTTAAGCAGCTGCCTTCGGCTCAGGTCATGATCCCAGGGTCCTGGGATCGAGTTCCACATCTGGCTCCTTGCTCGGCAGGGAGCCTGCTTCTCCCTCTGCCTCTGTCTGCCTGTGCTCACTCGCTCGCTCTCCCTCTATGCCTGACAAATAAATAAATAAAATCTTAAAAAAAAAAAAATAAATAAATAAAAGGGCATTGATAGAGGAGTACCTGGGTGGCTCAATCAGTTAAGTGTCAGCCTTTGGGTCAGGTGGGATCAACCCTGCATGGGGGGGGGGGGGGGGGGGGGTAGTTTCCTGCTCAGCGGGAGTCTGCTTCTCCCTCTTCCACTCCCTTTGTTTTCATAGTACAGTGGTTATCACGTTTGCCTGACACTCCCCTTGCTTGTGCTATCAAATGAATAAATAAAATCTTTTTTTTTTTAAGTTTTTATTTATTTATTTGACAGATAGAGATCACAAGTAGGCAGAGAGGCGGGCAGAGATAGAGGAGGAAGCAGGCTCCCTGCGGAGCAGAGAGCCTGATGTGGGGCTCAATCCCAGGACTCTGGGATCATGACGTGAGCCGAAGTCAGAGGCTTTAACCCACTGAGCCACCTAGGCACCCCATAAATAAAATCTTAAGTAAAATAAAAAGGGCATTGATGGGGCGCCTCTGTGGCTCAGTTGGTTAAGTGTCTGCCTTCCGCTCAGGTCATAATCCCAAGGTCTTGGCAGGAGCTTTGTTTCTGCTCAGCAGGGAGTCTACTTCTCCCTCTCCCTCTGCCCCCACCCCAACTTGTGCTCTCTCACATGCATACACTAATAAATAAAATTTTTAAAAATAAACACATTAATAATAAAACCTCGTGGCATCAAAGTCTTAAAAAAAAAACAGTATTGTTTGAAAGAGATTTCTTTTAGTCAAAATTCTTAGCAATTACCCTATGTTTGAGGACCCAAAATAATTATGATAATCAAAATCTATTTATTTTTTTTTTTTAAGATTTATTTATTTATTTGACAGAGAGAGATCACAAGTAAGCAAGAGAGGCAGGCAGAGAGAGAGAGGAGGAAGCAGGCTCCCCGCCGAGCAGAGAGCCCCATGTGGGACTCGATCCCAGGACCCTGAGATCATGACCCGAGCCGAAGGCAGCGGCTTAACCCACTGAGCCACCCAGGCGCCCCAATCAAAATCTATTTAATAGGTAATACAATACTTATGAAATCTCAGGCCTTGAAATATTTGGGGTACCTAATCCAGAGGGATCTTGTATAGAAGATCACTGTGACCTTGCTAAAAGGATTAGCCCCCACCCCCATTTGTGTGTGGGTGTTCATGGTAAGGAACGGTATCTCCAGGAGCACCTGGGTGGCTCAGTTAGTTAAGCAACTGCCTTCGGCTCAGGTCATGATCCCAGAGTCCGGAGATCAAGTCCCCCATCTGCCTCCCAGCTCCATGGGGAGTCTGGTTCTCCCTCTAACCTTCTCCCCTCTCATGCACGCGCACATGCTCTTTTCTCTCTCTCTCTCTCTAATAAATAAAAAAATTTTTTAAAGTATCTTTGGAACGTTGAAAAAAAAAAAAGGAATGGTATCTCCACAAGTTCAGTGAGAAGCCTTACTGAACTCAGTTTGGAATTTTAAAAGTAAATACAGTAATCAAAACAGGTGTTTATAAATGCTACAAGGCACACTGGGCCTGTACAGGTGAACACTGATTCAAACCTGCATTATCTGCCTTTATCACTCATGCTGGACCCTCTACTACTGGATTTGACTAGATCAGCACAGCCTAAAGCAAAACAGTTACTTTAACCCAGGTCAGACAAGTCTGTTTACAGCCAACATGATCATATTCCGTCTTCAAGAGTTCCAATAAGGGGCGCCTGGGTGGCTCAGTGGATTAAGCCGCTGCCTTTGGCTCGGGTCATGATCTCAGTGTCCTGGGATCGAGCCCCACA
>NC_081562.1:107528900-107657190 GCF_022355385.1 Mustela nigripes
GCAGGCAGAGAGAGAAGAGGACGCAGGCTCCCTGCTGAGCAGAGAGCCCAATGTGGGGCTCGATCCCAGGACCCTGGGATCATGACCTGAGCCGAAGGCAGAGGCTTTAATCCACTGAGCCACCCAGGCACCCCTTTATTTACTCATTTTGACAGGCAGAGATCACAAGCAGGCAGAGAAACAGGCAGACAGAGGGGGGGGAAGCAGGCTCCCTGCTAAACAGAGAGCCCAATGCGGGGCTCCATCCCAGGACCCTGAGATCATGACCTGAGCCAAAAGCAGAGGTTTTAACCCACTGAGCCACCCAGGCGCCCCTTAAGACTTCATTTCTAAAGCAAAATAAATGGTGTTACAGATATAATTAACATTACCTTTTGTGCAGCTGTCCCCTCCCCTAAGTTAACGCTCTTTACAACTGGTTTCTGCAGTTATTTTGCTGATTCACCAAGGAATGGGCCAGGTCCTGTCTGATAAGAATATGATAAACTTCATAGAGACAGTCTCTGGAGAGAAAAACTTATAAGTACAATAAAAGGTTAACTAGCTAGCAGTTTTCCAAATCCAATTTCCTCCTATGTTATTTTAGGTCTTGTGAAGAAGCTTTATTAAAACAGCTTTTCAGATAAATTCCAAAAATCCCACTCCTAGATACGCCTATTTCCTTATGGCTTCACAAAATCACTGTCCTAGATTCCTGTCAGGTTAGTCACAAAGACTGTGTAGATTTTTTCACCTGCTCCCAAGCTGACACTTCAGTCTGTGGCTTCAGAAATTGAATCAGCAGAATAAATTAAGGCTTGAACTTCTTTGCCTGAAGAGGGTAAGGTGGGGTGAGGTGGGGGGTGGGTTGTGATTGGGGGTGGGATGTTGCAGCTGGGGGTGGAGGTTCCTTGAGTGGTTCAGTCAGTTAAACAATCTTAGGGTAGGGAGTTCAAGGCCCTCGGGCTTTATTTTACTAAAAATAAATTTTTAAAAATGTAAATCATCTGTGTCTTTGAATGCTGAAGAATTGGGTGGGTTGTTTTTGTTTTTGTTTAAGATTTTAAGTAATTTCTATACCAAATGTGGGGCTCCAACTCACAATGCTGAGTCCAAGAGTCGCATGCTCTACTGACTGAGCCAACCAGGCACCCCTTGAAGAATCTCAAGAAGAAAAACAAATGAGACCAGAAAATAGTGAAACTCTGACTTAGGTGCTTGCACTTCCTACCCTTTTACAACCAATTTTCCACACAACAGAAAGAGTGGTTTAAAACCTAGCTGGCATCTAGCCGCTTCCCAATTTATAATCCTCAGTTGGCTTCTGTCTGCTTCTGAACACTTCACACCTCACATGGTCTGTGTGAGTGCTGCCCGATCTGGCCTTAGCTTACTTGTCTGACCTCATTACTCTTCTTCCCTTTGCTCACCATCTTATAGCTTTACTTTTCAATTCCTGGAAAACACCAAGCTCTTTGCCTGAATTCTTTTCATACACTATCACTTAGCTTTTCATTCTTTAAGGTCTCAACTTAAAATATCACCTCCTTAGAGAGTGCTTTTCTTTTCTTTTTTTTTTCTTTTTACAGGTTTTATTTATTTATTTGACAGACAGAGATCACAAGTAGGCAGAAAGGCAGGCAGAGAGAGAGGAGGAAGCAGGCTCCCTGCCTAGCCCTGATGCGGGGCTTGATCCCAGGACCCCGGGATTATGATCTGAGCTGAAGGCAGAGGCTTTAACCCACTGAGCCACCCAGGCACCCAGAGAGTGCTTTTCATAAGCACTCTTTTGCCTTCCTCTCTCTCCCAGCCAGCCCTCAGGACATGCTATAATGTTTTCTTATTTTGGTTTTTTTCTTTTTGTTTTGGGTTTTTGCCTGGTTTTCCAATGAAAATGTTGTTTTCACAACAGAGACCATGTCTGACCTACTTACCACTTTCTTTTGCTGGCATCTAGCACACTGCCTGGTACATAGTAGGGGTTCAGTAACTAACTGATGAAGGAGAATGAATAAAATGACTTGTGTCTAGAGTTTATTTATAATTTTTTTTGCTTTAGATTTTATAATCACATCAGGCTTCATGCTAGGATTCTGTATAATTTAGAAGATCTGTCAAAAAAAAAAAAAAAAAAAGTCCCCAAACCCATAAACTGCTGTGTGATTAAAGTAAAATAATTTCTGTAAAAGGATTATATTATTTTACACCATTTGCTGGAAAGACTATTCCTTTCCCCATTAAATTGTCTTGACACCTCTGTCAAAAATCAATTGTCCATTCTGGACTTCCTATTCTGCTCCATTGACCTCTGTTTTATCCTTATAGTACGCATTAGAAAAATAAAATACAAAAGGAAATATTAAAACTGAAAACAATTAGAAAGAAATTAACTTAATCACATACCTGATTTGTTAACATAACCAGAGAATTTTTCTATGTGACTTTTTAAAAAAATTTACATATGGGACACCTGGGTGTCTCAGTCAGTTGAGTCATAATTCCAGGGTCCTGGGATTGAGACCTTCATTGGGCTACATGCTCCGCAGAGAGCCTGCTTCTCCCTCTGCCTGCTCTCTCTTTCTCTCACAAACATATAAAATCTTAAAATTAGAAGTGCCTGGGTGGCTCAGTCTTTAACCATCTGCCCTTGGCTCAGGTCATGACCCCAGGGTCCTAGGATCAAGCTCACATCAGGCTCCCTGCTGGAAGCCTGCTTCTCTCTTTCCCACGCTGCTTGTGTTCCCTCTCTGGTTCTTTCTCTTTCTCTCTGTCAAATAAATAAATAAAATCTTTTTTATTTTTTAAACAAACATTTTATTTATTCATTTGACAGAGAGAGATCACAAGTAGGCAGAGGGGCAGGCAGAGAGAGAGGAGGAAGCAGGCTCTCCACAGAGCAGAGAGCCGGATGCGGGGCTCGATCCCAGGACCCTGGGATCATGACCTGAGCCGAAGGCAGAGGCTTTAACCCACTGAACCACCCAGACGCCCCAAATCTTTTTAAAATCTTAAAATTAGGGGCGCCTGGGTGGCTCAGTGGTTAAAGCCTCTGCCTTGGGCTCAGGTCATGATCCCAGGGTCCTGGAATGGAGCCTCACATCGAGCTCTCTGCTCGGCAGGGAGCCTGCCTCCTCCTCCTCTCTCTCTCTCTCTCTCTCTCTCTGCCTGCCTCTCTGCCTACTTGTGATCTGTCTGTCAAATAAATTAAAATCTTTAAAAAAAATCTTAAAATTAAAAATAAAATGTACATACAATGAACTGCATAGACTAAAGGACCTGGGTAGCTCAGTCAGTTGGGCACCTGCCTTCAGCTCAGGTCAAGATCCTGGAGTCCTAGATCAAGCCCCATGTGGGGCTTCCTGCTCAGGGGGGTAGCCTGCTTCTCCCTCCCTCTGCCCTTCCCCCCAACCCCTGCTTGTGCTCACTTGCGTTCTCCCTCTCTCAAATAAATAAAATCTTTTTAAAAAAGATTCTATTTATGTATTTGACAGAGATGACAAGAGGGCAGAGAGGCAGGCAGAGAGAGAGAGAGGGGAAAGCAGGCTCCCTGCTGAGCAGAGAGACTGATGCGGAGCTCGATCCCAGGACCCTGAGATCAGGACCTGAGCGGAAGTCAGAGGCTTAAACCAGTGAGCCACCCAGGTGCCCCTTATTTTTATTTTTAATAAAATTTTATTTTTTAAGTAATCTCCCATACCCCACGAGGAAATGGAAATGACAACCTGGATATCAAGAGAGACAAGCTCCAATGACTGAGCCAGCCATACCTCAGGAGTCCAATCAATCCTCCACCCACTTCCTGTTGGATCTGCAGTTGACTTATTGCTAGGGCATGAGAGCTCCCCCTACTGGCTTCTGACTCCATTTTAGCTGCCTATTTATTTTCAAAGTTTTTTTCGTCTGTTTTTTTTGCAATTTCTACACCAACCTGGGGCTCCAACTCATAACCCTGAGATTGAGAGCTGCATGCTCTTCCAACCGAGTCAGCCAGGCACCCAGTGACTCTATTTTAAATGATGTTTCCTTTGATTAATTTTCACAATACCAGTTATTCCTTTTTGTTTTATTGCTGAATAATTTCCATTGTATGAACATGTCGCCCTCGGGCCCCCAAGGATGACAATGAACCTGGTATAGTGTTAATGCTTCATTTCCGTTTATTTTTATTTTTTTTAAAGATTTTATTTATTTATTTGACAGAGAGAGATCACAAGTAGATGGAGAGGCAGGCAGAGAGAGAGGGGAGCAGGCTCCCTGCTGAGCAGAGAGCCCGATGCGGGACTCGATCCCAGGACCCTGAGATCATGACCTGAGCTGAAGGCAGCGGCTTACCCCACTGAGCCACCCAGGCGCCCCATTTCCGTTTATTTAATCAACTTCCTTAGCTTATATACAGCAGGGTGACCAATAAGGGGCCAAGCAATGGGGAGAGCCAATGAGAGTCCTGTTACTATGCTGATTAAATTTGATACAGCCAATAACTATGTCCTCCTTTAGGTGGGCTTCACCAGAAAGTTCATTGTATACTTGCAGCGTACTTTGCTAGCAGTGAGCCAAGCACCTTCTTGTAATGGTGGGGACTTTCCCGGCCGGAGGCAGTCCCCGACGTGACATGCTTGAAAAAGTCAACGTTATTAAAAAAACTAAGAGACTAACAAAAGATGTAACGACCAAATGCATGATCCTGGTTTAAAAAACAGGCTGTTCAGTCAGCGAAGCATGCAATTCTTGATCTCAGGGTCCTGAGTTCACACCCCATGTTGTGCATAGAACCTACTTAAACACAACAACAACAACAACAACAACAACAACAACAACAACAACAAAAACTATATGTCACTACTTGGTCAATTGAGGAAATTTAACTATCAACTGGTTATTAGGTACTAGTAGGTAATTAATAGGTTTATTAGCTCACTGAGACTTTGCAAAATCTCTGTCCGATTTCTCTATTAATGGCACTACTGTTCTCTCAGTAGCTCAGGCTTAATGCTCTTGTAACGCTAACTCCAACCTTTTTGCTTCCACCCCCACCCAACCTCATATCAGTTCAGGTTTTCAACACTTTTCCACAGCTTTATTGAGACAGAGCTCACATACCATATAACTCACTTATTTAAAGCATACATTTAAATGGTTTAAAAGCATACTCACAGGGTGTTCGACTTTTATCAAAATCAATTATAACATTTTCATCACCTCCCCCCCAAATTTTTGTACCCATTAGCAGTCACTCCTCATCAGGTTTTTCTCACTTCTGATCTGGCGTCTTCCAACTCATCACCTTCACCGCTCTCCTTTCAGTTTATCTCATGTACATTACAGACAATTCAGTTTCTCTAAAGCATGGTTTAGATACAACTTTTTTTTTTAAGATTTTATTTATTTATTTCACAGAGAGAGAGATCACAAGTAGACAGAGAGAGAGAGAGAGAGAGAGAGAAGCAGGGTCCCTGCTGAGCAGAGAGCCAGATGCGGGCCTCGATCCCAGGACCCTGAGATCATGACCTGAGCTGAAGGCAGAGGCTTAACCCACTGAGCCACCCAGGCGCCATAGATACAACTTCTTAACAAGATACATTTAGTGACTCTCCCAAAGGACGCTTGGATTCAAGTAAACAAACATCCAGTTCTAGGCATTGTGCTAGGCAGGTGCTGTGAACAAAATGGGTACTACTGAAGACTTCCTTTACCGTTCCAGTGCCTGTGCTCGTTCCGCCTAGAACGAGCTCTTAACCCCCACTTCACCCTCAACTGCTAGAAAATGTTCCCAACTTTCTTTTTTTTTTTTTTTAATTTTTTTTTTTAAAGATTTTATTTATTTATTTGACAGACAGAGATCACAAGTAGGCAGAGAGGCAGGCCGAGAGAGAGGGGGAAGCAGGCTCTCCGAGGAGCAGAGAGCCCGATGTGGGGCTCGATCCCAGGACGCTGGGATCATGACCTGAGCCGAAGGCAGAGGCTTTAACCCGCTGAGCCACCCAGGCGCCCCTGTTCCCAACTTTCAATAACCTTTTCAAGTCGACAAATGACTACGAACTCGGCAGCTTCCTTGAACTCTCCTGATACTTCCCTACCCCGTTCGCTGGCACACACTTAAATCCCAATATTTGTTCAATACGTCCACAGCACATTTTGTGCAAGCAGCCATGCTCCCTTCCGCGGGAACCACCAGCTTCTCTCCCCACAAGCCTGACTCCTCAGAATCCCATCTCCCTTCCTCCAGTAATCAAATACCTCCGCAACCCACTCCCTCCCTGAGAATCATAGATGTGAGCGACTCCTGGTAAGAGAGGATTAAGAGAGGTCAGCTTTTCCGCGTCATGTCTGCGCGAAGAGACCTCCCGGCCTCTATGATCCGTGCTTCCGCTCAGGAGAACAGAACCACCCCTCTTCCGGCGCTTCTAGGCGCCCCAGGCTCGCCCTGACGCTGGCGGTGACGGAAGCGCGCCGGGGGTGACCTCACCTTCCAACATGGCGGCGGCGGTAGATTAGGGCCGCGGGTCGAAGCAGCCACCGCCGCTGGGGGACCCTGTCGGAAACGACTGCCGCCGCCGCCTCCCCTTCCGTCTCTTCTTGGGCAAGGGGCCAGGGCCAGGTGAGGGGAGTGGGGTTCTGGGCAGGCAGAGTTGGGTCCTTATCCAGCTCCTCAGGCGGTTTTCACTGGGCAGGAAGGTGTCCAGAGACTGTGCCGAACCACCGCCTCCCCAGTGGTTCCGACGACGCGTGAGTGAGTGTCAGTGAGTGCGTGACAGTGAGTGTGTGTGTGTGTGTATGTGTATGTATGTATACCGGCGCTCCTTTGCCCGAGGGTTCTCAAAGCTTGAAGGGTTCATTTCTTTGTAACCCGACCTGTGCCGCGTGGTCCCCCCGCGGACGCTTGTTGAGCGGGGCTTCCCGAGAGGGCTGCCAGAGGCTCGGAGGAACTCGGCCCTTGCCCTGCACCGCCGGTCTTCCCCACAGAGACCTTCACGTGGAAAACCCGTGTACATTTTTAGGACCAGGCTGAGGATCGTGGACTTTTTGGTCGAGGGAAAGGTTTCATGCGATTCGTTTAAAATGATTAGAGTATCTCTGCTAGTCCTAGTTGCTTTTTTTCACTTATTGTTAGAAATTTGTTATTTTTTATTCACTGCTCTTCTGACACCCATTATTACTATTATTTATTTTTTCAGAAAAGTCTACTGCCTTATTCTTGGAGGCAATACAGGTCACACTGAGGAGTTTCTTCGTTTGATTTTTATCCTCTCGCTATTCCAGGGAGATTCCAAATTTCTTTTCTTCATAACTAACTATGAAGGGAAACTCCTAGACTTTTTGAGTTGAGGTTTTGACCTGAGTTGAAAATCGGGCGGATCTGCCCAGTTGTTCACACGCTCCCGCTGGGATTTTTGTCTTAACCACTCCCCGCACCGGTATTTATTTGTTTATTTAAAATAGCTTTCTCACTGTCTCTATTTAGAAGTTTTAAACTGAACCGACGGTAAACCTCCCCCTTTTTTGCTTTATGATGTGAAACAAACATAAAGTCGTTTGCGAAATTGTTAAGATATTCTCTGGAGGCTTGGTGTAAACCAGAATGTTGATCTCTGCCCTGACTTCTTGTGACCTTGGATGAGTTGCCACACCCTTCTAGTACTTTCTTTTTTTATCTCCCAGAAAATTAAGCAAACGTTTTTGTAGGTGGTAAACTATTTATACCTCATATACATAGTTGGATAAATGCAGAGTGCGCATTTGCACGTGCAAATTGAAACTAAGCCTTTAGGAGATACTCCTCATTTGATAATAGGCCAATAGGTGTTTGAAAATCCTTTTACTTTGATTGGCCAGGTACTATTTTCAGTATATATATTTCTTTTTTTTTTCCTTTTTTTTTTTTTTTTTAAGATTTTATTTATTTGACAGACAGAGATCACAAGTAGGCAGAGAGGCAGGTAGAGAGAGAGGAGGAAGCAGGCTCCCCGCTGAGAAAGCCTGATGTGGGGCTTGATCCCAGGGCCCTGAGATCATGACCTGAGCTGAAGGCAGAGGCTTTAACCCACTGAGCCACCCAGGCACCCAATTTTCAGTATATATATTTCTTTTTTTTTTTTTTTTTCTTTTAAAGATTTTATTTATTTGACAGACAGATATCACAAATAGGCAGAGAAACAGAGAGAGAGAGAGAGAGAAGCAGGCTCCCCGCTGAGCAGAGAGCCGGATGCGGGGCTAGATCCCAGGACCCTGGGACCATGACCCAAGCCGAAAGCAGAGGCTTTAACCCACTGAGCCACCCAGGCGCCCCCAGTATATATATTTCTTAATGATTCATTTTCTTATGGAGGCTTGAACCCCAGTAGTTGAATTTAGCTGAAGGATGTATAAAGTTGAGTCCAACCTGTTTTGTAAAGAAAAGGTGCTTTCTATCACATCAATTAATCAGTACTAAATATCTCATACACTAAACTTTTAGGACAAGTAATTTACAACCGTAATCATTGCTTTAAAATATATTTCTCTTATAAAATGTTTTAGACATAGAGAACAGAAGTTTTAAACAGTCAGTCTTGCTGTCCTACTTTTTACCAGTTTTTCAGTGGCGTTTTGATTTATATCTTTTTTTTTTAAGATTTTATTTATTCATTTGACAGACAGAAATCACAAGTAGACAGAGCGGCTGGCAGAAAGAGGGGGAAGCAGGCTCCCCACTGAGCAGAGAGCCGGATGCGGGGCTCGATCCTAGGACCCTGAGACCATGACCTGAGCCAAAGGCAGAGGCTTAACCCACTGAGCCACACAGGCACCCCGTTTTGAGTTATATCTTATTCCAAATAAATGCTCACCAAAATTTCTTACTTAATGTATATTACAGCATTGAAGCAAGTGGGCTATTTTCAGAGTAGCTGATTTTTTAAGTCTTGAGATATAACTAACATGCAACTCACCAATTGCAGGATTTAATTTTTTTTTTTTTTTAAAGATTTTATTTATTTATTTGACAGAGAGAAATCACAAGTAGATGGAGAGGCAGGCAGAGAGAGAGAGAAGCAGGCTCCCTGCCGAGCAGAGAGCCCGATGCGGGACTCGATCCCAGGACGCTGAGATCATGACCTGAGCCGAAGGCAGCGGCTCAACCCACTGAGCCACCCAGGCGCCCCAATTTTTTTTTTTTTAATGGTTCTAGTATATTCAAAGAATTCCCAACCACCACCACAGTTTTCATCACCCCCAAAAGAAGCCCTACCCTCCTCTACCTAGACTTTCAGTCAGACTACTGACTTTCTATCTCTGTAGATTGACCAGTTCTGGATATTTCATATAAACAGAATTATGCAGTATGTAGTCTTTTGTGACTGGCCTCTTTTACTTTGCATGATGTAGCAGGTATCAATCTTTTTTTTTTTTTTTTTAAGATTTTATTTATTTGGCAGAGAGAGGGAACACAAGCAGGGGAAATGGAAGAGGGAGAAGCAGGCTTCCTGCTGAACAGGGAGCCTGATGTGGGGCTTGATCCCAGAACCCTGGGATCAGGACCTGAGTCAAGGCAGCCGCCTAAGGCACTCCCTCAGTCTTTCTTTTTATGTGGCCACAATATGCCATAGTATGGATATACCAGCTTGCTTTATTCATTAGTTGATGGGTAGTTCGTTATTTCCACTATTTGGCTGTTAAATATTACACTGCTATAACTATTAGTGTGCAAATTTTTGTGTAGACATGTGTTTTCATGTCTCTGGCATATACTTGGGAGTGGGACAAAGCAACTGAATTTTATGTTTTCCTTTTTGTAAAGCTATCTACACATTCGTGGGAAGCTCAATTATTGTGAAAGTAAGACACTGCCTATGGGGAGAGGGTGAAGGTGAGGCATTCCTTTATAAGTACATTATCTTTGAATGCTAGCTGCTGAGTGAAAACATTTTGGGGCAGCTCTTAAAACAAGATTGAACTAGAGTATTTCAATTAAGCATGTTTCAGTATGAAAGGGACTATCTATACTAGAATATTTTGTGTTTGCTGAGTTTTAAAAATGACACTCTTGCCCAGTTGCATTTTGCAGCTGGGTGGGGTGAATTTAAATTTCACAGTTTTGGTTGAGATTACTTAATTTTACTTCTCTTATTTTAGAGAAAGTCCTAGAATTATATAGGGACTAATAAAATATGGATCTTAAAAAAAAATGTAAATTACTGAACTTAATGGTAATTTGTGGAACTTGAAACATTCCATACTCAAACCACCAGTGAGTGTTAAGAGTAGCAGCCTGGTAACCCCAAAGCTTTGTTAATGTGTGAAATTCTAGAACTTTGATTTATGATTGAGTTATCTGTGGATTTTTATTTTTCTTTTTGTAAACTGGGATTAGAGATCTGTTCATCTTTATTACGGGAGTATATAACAGTTTTATTACTTTATAATTTTAGTGGATGGAAATGGTCTAAAAACAAAGCTTCTTGAATTATTAAAACATGTTACATTGTAATGTTTTTCTGTTTTGGCTCTGTGGGGTTAAGGAATACAGTATAGGTATGGTATTCTAAATAGCATGGCTGAAGTGGGTACTAGAAGTTTCTGTTTTCCACAAGCATCCAAGGTGAGACAGTTTGGGAAAGATCAGACAAGTTTGGGAAACAACTATAAAAAACTCTTAACATTGCTGCAGAGTTGCTTTTCTTTTTCTTTTCTTTTTTTTTTTTTTTTAAGGTTTTATTTATTTATTTGACAGAGAGAGATTACAAGTAGGCAGAGCGGCAGGCAGAGAGAGAGAGGAGGAAGCAGGCTCCCTGCTGAGCAGAGAGCCCGATGCAGGACTCGATCCCAGGACCTTGAGATCATGACCCGAGCCGAAGGCAGCGGCTTAACCCACTGAGCCACCCAGGTGCCCCAGAGTTGCTTTTTTTTTTTTTTTTAAAATAGTATTTATTTATTTGACAGAGAGAGATCACAATTAGGCAGAGAGGCAGGCAGAGAGAGAGAGAGAGAGAGGGAAGCAGGCTCCCTGCCGAGCAGAGAGCCCGATGCGGGACTCGATCCCAGGACCCTGAGATCATGACCTGAGCCGAAGGCAGCGGCTCAACCCACTGAGCCACCCAGGCGCCCCCAGAGTTGCTTTTCATAAGAATTTAAAGTAGAATTTAATGGTGCTGCCTACCTTCTAGTTATTGTTCATAAAATGTGCTTTAATTCCTATAGTACTATCTGTGCTGGCATCCTGGAATTTCCACTGGTATTCATGATAGAATTCTGGTTAAAAAAAAAAATAAAGCAATCTATTTATTGCACATTGTGGATGTTACATTTGTTATTGAAGGATCATGGATGTTTTATTTGTGCCTGGTTTTGGAGATGTCACCAAATGCATGTATAAACATAGGGTTAAGTTACCCTAAGCTTCCTCAGGCCGTCCATTTGGCTGACAACTACTTGTAACTTAATAGAGGAACAACGTAAAGGTAATAAGGTAGTGAAAGAAATGACTGGGTAACACAATTGTATTCAGTGGCTTGTTAGATTTGTGCAAAATACAGTTTTTATATTTATTTATTTTCTAAATTTTTATTATTTTAAAATAAGCTCTATGCCTGACACAGTGTTTGAACTCATGACACCACCAAGATCAAGAGTTGCATGTATCACTGACTGAGCCAGCCAGGAACCCCAATAGGTTTTTTTGTTTTGTTTTGTTTTGTTTTAAGGCTTTATTGATTGATCGGTGAGAGACAGAGAGGCAGAGGGAGAGGGAGAAACAGGTTCCTCACAGAGCAGGGAGCCCAATATGGGCCTCCATCCCAGGGCCCCGGGATCATGACCTAAGCTATAGTCATGCTTAACGAACTGAGCCACCCAGTTGTCCCATCCCCAGTTGTTTTTATATTTAAAACTATATTTAAGTTTCTGGATACCAAGGGCACTTATACCTAATTTGAATTCCAAAAGAGTCTACTAGACAAAATTTAGAGTAAAAGTAACTATGTCCTTCTTAACATTTAAAAAGAAGCTTGAGGGGCGCCTGGGTGGCTCAGTGGGTTAAGCCGCTGCCTTCGGCTCAGGTCATGATCTCAGGGTCCTGGGATCGAGTCCCGCATCGGGCTCTCTGCTTGGCAGGGAGCCTGCTTCCTCCTCTCTCTCTGCCTGCTTGTCTGCCTACTTGTGATCTCTCTCTGTCAAATAAATAAATAAAATCTTTTAAAAAAAAAAAAAAAAAAAAAAAAAAAAAAAAGAAGCTTGAGATGCCTTACATATGAAATGCACTCTGTTGATAAGGGGGGAACCTGAGTGTTGTGCCCTGCTTACAGGAAAGCTCTGAGTGGTGATCTCAGGTCATATTTACTGTTCATCTGATTTGTCTTTTCCCTGGACCCATTCTTAAAATTGACAGATTTGCTCCTTTCAGTAGTCTGTTTGAAAAAAACACCTTGTTCGTCTACCATTTCTTCCTCCTGTTATTGTTCGTTTTTTCGCCTCTGCATTCTTCTCACCCAGCACATTGCCTGACATAAGCAAATATGCATCCAGTGTATGCAGTTAAAGGCTAAGAGTTCAGAACTGAAGACGATGTACCTAACCAAGTGATTGCACTGTTAACTAGTTGTGTGATTTTGTGCAAATAAATTGTCTATTCTTGTTTCTCCATCAATAAAATTGAGACTGTTAACCTTTTCCTTCTAGCATAGAGGATTACTATGACAACACATGAAAGAGTGCTTCAGAAATAGAGGCCTCAGGCAGATGTAATTTATTTATATTTGTTCGAAATGCAAGAGCTCATTGTGCAGTACACTGACTCTGCACTACAGAATGTTGCAAAGGAAATGCATGCCCTCTCTTCCCAGAATACCCTTAAGAGTCCATGACCCTGTAGTCATGCTGTGGAGTTTACATTTTGCATATTTTCAATGCTTTTGTTCTATAATTTAACACACACACACACACACACACACACACTAATTGTGTAATAGTGTTCCTAGGGTCTGTCTGCCCCACCACCTAATCACGGGTATGAATGAGCTGCTTTGTTGCACTACACCTGGAAGGAAGCTCAAGCTAAATTAGAAGTTGGGTAGATATTTAATACTATAAGTCTATCATATTTAGGTCTGGTATTTTTATAACTAGATTATCCAATGCACATTTGAAGCCTAAAAAAATGTATACTGAAGTTAAATGATTGGAGTGTGTATGATCATCTTCTCCATTAGTGTGAATCATTGAAAAATGTTAAAACAATTGAATAGAATATAATCATCCACCAAATATATGGTTGTATGGATGTTAACATGTATACTAGAGCTGAGGACTTCACTGCAAATAGTTAAAGTGAGTGTGGAGGATGGAAAATTTATGAAATCCATGATTAAGATTGCATTTATGGTTAGCCAATTGGGAGTTGTAAGAAAATCTTAAGAGCACTAGGCTAAAAATCAAATTTGGGAGTTCAGTGAACTATGCTTTTTCTATGGCATCTGGGTTGGAGTATGACTAAAATTGTCTTCCAATTCAGATTTTTTTTTTTAAGATTTTATTTATTTATCAGAGAGAGAGGGGGAGAGAGCGAGCACAGGCAGACAGAATGGCAGGCAGAGGGAGAAGCAGGCTCCCTGCTGAGCAAGGAGCCCGATGTGGGACTCGATCCTAGGACGCTGGGATCATGATCTGAGCCGAAGGCAGCTGCTTAACCAACTGAGCCACCCAGGCATCCCCCAATTCAGATTTTTGATAAATACAGGAATTTGAATATAACAGATTTGAGAACATCAATTTTTTATTTAAAGCATTATTCAAAATATGAGTAATTCTTTATTCCAGTTACCCCAAAATTCTGAGACTTGGTAAAGCTGAAATTTTGTTACTCATTTGCTCTGTTCTCCCCTCTCTCTGAACTTCACTTCATAATTTATCTCTTGCTTTCTGTACTTATTTACACCTCATTGGCTTCTTCTCCACTGAGTGTAAACATGCTTAAGACTCTTTTGTTGTGCACAAAAACAAAACAAATGAACTCTCAAACTTATCTCTCTGGTGGGGGAGGGGCTATTGTTTCTTCCCATCCAACCAGGCTGTTTTTTGAAAGAATAGACTAAAACCCTAATCTCTCCCTTTTCACTTAAGCATTCAGCCTTCAACTCCCTGCATTTTTGCTATTGCCCCTGGCCAACAAATAGAACTGTCTGGTCAGGGATCGTTATGCTGACATTTTCATTCTTCTTGGTGTGTTACTGTATTTCAATATTTCTTTACTCCCTTCTTGTTGAAATTCCTCCCCTGACTTCTGTAAACACACTATTTCCTGTTTTTCTTCCTTTCTGACTGTCCCAATCCGTACTTGGAGGTCACCTCTGCCAGCTTCTCATTTTTGGACAACCCCTGAAATGTTAGTTTTGCCCTGAATTCTGTTGTTTCTCTTTCAGATGAAACTGGTATTTCTTGACAGATGTTTTTAAAAATGTGTCTCCTTTTGATAAATAAAAAATTATCTGGCTCCTGTTCTGGTGGTGGTGCTTGGGGTAGGGAATGATGGGTGCATTTATTCTTCCCTCCCATCCATGCACTGAGTTATTGATACAGAGAAGATTGAAGAAAAAACAAAGAAGATTGAAGATCTGCTGAGCTTTATTTTCTATACTTTGAACTGAAAACAGTAGGTAATGTTTCCCTTTCCAGAGTGAAGTTCTCTATTGTTATCCCCTTTCTTACTCCTACCCCAAATTTTGGTACTTCCTATCCATTGGAAGTCATTAACTCCCCATTCAGTCTCCTTAGATAATTTCATTGACTTGTATCTGTGCAAAGCACAGTTTTGTATCTCTAGTTGAGAGTTCTCAGTATAAGAATGTCCAATTACTTGATGTACATCTTCACCTGAACAGCTCCTAGGTACTAAATTCAGTATGTCCCAAAGTGAACCTGTTATTATCTCCTAAAATAGCTCTTCCTATATTATCTGATTTGAGTACTCTTACTGAGTTAGTTAACAAATCTTTGAGGCTCTTAATATTTTACCTTTTCATCCCCTTCTTTCCGGTGTTCTTGCTAATTTATGCTTTCATACGTCTCTTGTTTAGATTTTTCCAATATTCCCCTAACTGTGTCCTTGACTCCAGTCTCTATTCTTATTCTTCCATATCACCTCCAGGATGAGTTTTCTGGAATATCTGTTGATACACTTTTCTTGCTTGAAATCTTTCAATAGTTCCTGGTAGTGTTCTATAGTAGTTTTTAGCCTGTTTTACATCATGATCTAATTTGAGGATCTAATGAAAGAAATGGAATGATTTTTCTGACCAGAAAAAAATGCTGATGCACAGAGAATTTGCAGATAGTTTTAGGGGGTTCATTTATGAACATGTTTAAAATAATTCCTTGCATATAGGATAAAACCTAAGCTTCCCAGAATCTCATGGTGTACAAATCACTCCAAGTGCTGACCGCTGCTCGCTCCTGCTGAGCCTCATCACCCTTATGTCTTAGGATTCAGCCGTGTCAAATTCCTTAGTATTTATGTTCCATGCTGTTTCAAAAGTGCTTTTGTGCTTTTTCCTGGTCTTGCTTCATATCTAAAGTGCATCCCTGTCTCATTCCCCTAAGCTGGCTCAGTTAGTGAATACCTCTTCATGTTCCAGGATTGGTTCAGATTTTACTTTATAAAGTTCTGGTTTCTGCTTTTTCCCTTATCCAGAGAGACTTTCCTGCTTCCTGTTTTGGGTTGCCCTCTCCTACTTTGTGAATACTGACTTGTGTCATAGATCTTTATTGTTCTGATTAATTTGCATATTTTTGTTTGTCTCTACTTGGTCAAAAACTCCAGAAGGCGGTTTATCTGATTTCTCTGATTTATCTTAATTATCGTCTTTGTGTCTAATGTTTGTAGTACCTTGTATCTTAAGAAATCTGAGTTGAATGAACGCACAAAATTACCAGAAGGCATTGCCTTCTGTTTTTTTTTTTTTTTAATTTTTATTTATTTATTTGACAGAGAGATCACAAGTGGGTGAGAGGCAGGCAGAGAGGGGGAAGCAGGCTCCCTGCTGAGCAGGGAACCCCATGTGGGGCTCAATCACAGGATGTTGAGACCATGACCTGAGCTGAAGGCAAAGGCTTAACCCACTGAGCCACCTAGGTTGCCCACCTTCTGTTTCAGTAGATACAATTACTAGGTTGATATGAGGTCTTTAAAGATTCATTTAAACTTACAAATTTAATCTAGTAATCTTCCTATGAAAGTAGTGTGTTACAGTTGTTGGGGAGCTGCTTCCCAAGTTTTAAGAAAATTAAGTTCCAGGGGCGCCTGGGTGGCTCAGTGGGTTAAGCCGCTGCCTTCGGCTCGGGTCATGATCTCAGAGTCCTGGGATCGAGTCCCGCATCGGGCTCTCTGCTCAGCAGGGAGCCTGCTTCCCTCTCTCTTTCTCTGCCTGCCTCTCCATCTACTTGTGATTTCTCTCTGTCAAATAAATAAATAAAATCTTAAAAAAAAAAAAAAAAGAAAATTAAGTTCCAGTCTTGGCCCTTGTTCCAGTTAGCTCTTGGTTGCCAACAACAGAAAGTCAGTCTAGAGTATTTAAGCAGAAATGGAACTTACGAAAAGGGCATTGGGTAGCTCACAGAATGGATGGGAAGCTGGAAAATTAGGTTGGGGAACAGGCAGGAACCAAGGGAAACTTGACTGTAGAAGAGTTAGGACACTGCAGTCTGATCTGCATCTCTGCATCTGCTGACCTAGTACCACAAACTTCTCCATGAATTATCTTTTAAGTGTCTTTCCACATTCTAGATCCTAATAGGAGTCTCTCACTTGGCTACATGCCACAGAACAGGAGAAAAGGAAAGAAAAAGTCTAGCTCAAATTTTAGCTTTTTTATAGTGGGGGTTGGGAGATTTCTGTTTCCTATCAAGATTGACACAATGTTGGATGCTCCCTATGAAGGAAATTGGGTTCAGATGGCAGGCAAAAAAAATAAAAAAGCGAAGGTTCATAACAACGCCACTGCTAGCTAGTACCTGACCAGATAGGCCTCAGAAAACTTATTTTTCCTCTGTGGATATCCTTTTTTATATTTGTAAATGTGAAATTCTGTCATTATTAAATGGTGACTGTAAATGTAACAAATATTGACAGGAGAGAGAGAGAGACAGCACAAGGAGGGGGAGCAGCAGGAGAGAGAGAAGGAGCAGGCTCTCTGCTGAGCAGGGAGCCTGATATGGGGCTCGATCCCAGGATGCTGGGATCACGACCCGAGCCAAAGGCAGACAGACGCCCAATGACTAAGCAACCCAGGCACCCCTAGTTTGAGCTTTTTAAGAGTAAAGCACCCTGTAGTTATACAGTGGGTGTGCCTTTTATTCCTGCGATGTAAGCTGTGACACATTTTAGTATGTATTAATAATTTTGAAATGCTTTCTGAAGTTGATAAACTTTTAACAGGGCAGTCTTAAGGCCTACTGTTTGACTTAATGTACTTTTTTTTTTTTTTAAGATTTTTAAAAAAATTTATTAGAGAGAGAGCATGAGAAGGGGGAGGGTCAGAGGGAGAAGCAGACTCCCTGCCAAGCAGGGAGCCCAATGCGGGACTCGATCCTGGGACTCCGGATAATGACCTGAGCCGAAGGCAGTTGCTTAACCAACTGAGCCACCCAGGCGCCCTTAATATACGTTTTGATATAATCTGGTAGCATTACTCCTTGAAGATAGGAAACAGTAGGGACTTTTAAATATATTAGTATTTCTTTTGATAACCTAAGTAAATACTGATGATAGCAACCATAAATGCATTTTTTAAAGACAGTGTCTATTCATGCAAAGCATTTTTTAAAAAGATTTTATGACATAGCAAGAGAGGGAACACAAGCACGGGGGGAAGAGGGGCCTGGGTGGCAGCTGGAGATTCTGGGACTTGATCCCAGGATGCTGGGATCATGACCTGAGCCAAAGGCAGACACTTATCTACTGATCCACCCTGGCACTCCTCAAAGCATAGTTTTATATTCCTCTTAATTTCTGTCTCTTTGTATAGCCACTGTTTTCTGTTGTGTATTTTAAATTCTACATGTATTTTTTCATCATTTATCACTTTTAGACATTTCTCTTTGTTTGTAGATCTTAAATTTTGTCAACATTTCTTGTCTCCTTTCGTGTTGCTAGTTATCTGAACCTGTTTTTCTCTTCCTGGATATTTCCTGAGATCTTAAAGCTGTTGGTATCATTGTTTAAGTAAAAAAACTCAGTTATTTGGAAACTCTTTAATAAGAATTTTTTATGTGAAACAACTATTAAGGCACATGATAGGTGAAACAGCTACTCGGTCCATGGGAAGAGGTAAAAGTTGTAGTTATATTAATTAGGGTATAAGTTAGGATGCCTAATGAAGAGATTTGAGAATGAAGTGCCATAAATGTCAGTCCAGAGGTAAAGGCTGGTAGGGCAGCTCTGCTGCATGTGGTCATTCAGGAGCGCAGTACCTTCTCTCTTGTTACCTTACCATCCCTTAGAGTGGTCTTCTTTTTTTTTTTTTAAGATTTTATTTATTTATTTATTTGAGAGAGAGAGAGAGAGAGCGAGCATGAGGGGAGGTCAGAGGGAGAAGCAGACTTCCCACTGAGCTGGGAGTCCGATGCAGGACTTGATCCCAGGACTCCGGGATCATGACCTGAGCTGAAGGCAGAGGCTCAACCAGCTGAGCCACCTAGGGACCCTTAAAGTGGTCTTCTTGTTTGCATGTCAGAACTGGTTGTCTGCCATATTCACATTTCAAACCATAGAAAGGAGGAAAGAGAAGATCTTTAGGGAGAGATCCACAGATTGCACACATAACTTCTGCTCGTATTCCTCTGACTCAGGCTAATCATTTGGCTCATTAAGCTGCTAAGGAACTGGCAGATATGGTTTGCAGTTGTGTGGCTAATGACCTAGCTAGAATTTAGGAGGTTTTATTTATTTATTTATATTTTATTTTTAAGTAATCTACATACCCAGCATGGGGCTTGAACTCAGCCCCAAGATCAAGAGTCGTATGCTCTACTGACTGAGCCAGTCAGGTGACCTAGGAGTCTTTATTATTAAAAGAAATAAGAGAATATATATTGGGGTAGAGGGAAAGGTGGGGGCATAGCCACTGTTTTTGCCACATAGGTGAAAACAGAGAAACTAGGGAGAGCTAGAAAGGGAAATTTGCTTTTGATCTGAAATCTGAATTAATTCTGACTTGTAAGTTAACTAAAGTTACAATTTTTAAAAATTACTGGGAAGAAAATACAAGTATTTATTTTGGTATTTAGTTGAATAATTGTAGTCAGTGGGGAAATGTACTGGCATGTAACGAACTTTAAACTGAAAATATACTTTTGTTTTTAGGTTTTACACATCTGTAAGTACACTTTGGGAGCTCTGCCAGCCAACTCAATGGCGTCCTCTACTACTGTGCCTCTAGGATTTCACTATGAAACAAAGTATGTTGTTCTCAGCTACTTGGGACTCCTCTCTCAGGAGAAGATACAAGAGCAACATCTTTCCTCACCCCAAGGTATTGTCTTTGGCTCAGGTGATTATATTAAGTAGTAGTAATTACTTCACATGTAAAAATACATATATCTAGATAATTTGTATCTGTGATCATAAGATCATATAATACTAATAATCTTTTATTTTTTTTTATTTTTATTTTTTTTTTTAAAGATTTTATTTATTTATTTGACAGAGAGATCACAAGTAGGCAGAGAGGCAGGCAGAGAGAGAGAGAGAGAGAGGAGGAAGCAGGCTCCCCGCCGAGCAGAGAGCCCGATGCGGGATTCGATCCCAGGACCGTGAGATCATGACCTGAGCCGAAGGCAGCGGCTTAACCCACTGAGCCACCCAGGCGCCCTACTAATAATCTTTTAAAGAATAACCCCTCATCCCATTCCGTCCCACTCCCTGATCCATTCCCCAAAAAAACTTTTAATGCTTTTTTTTTTTTTTTTTTTAAAGATTTTATTTATTTATATGACAGAGAGAAATCACAAGCAGGCAGAGAGGCAGGCAGAGAGAGAGAGGAGGAAGCAGGCTCCCCGCTGAGCAGAGAGCCCGATGCGGGACTCGATCCCAGGACCCTGAGATCATGACCTGAGCCGAAGGCAGCGGCTTAACCCACTGAGCCACCCAGGCGCCCCCTTTTAATGCTTTTTAAGAGTGTGGTAATTTGGGGCTCCTGGGTGGCTCAGTCGTTTAGTGTCTGTTCGGCCCAGGTCATGATCCCAGGGTCCTGGGATTGAGCCCCACAGTGGGCTCCCTGCTCAGCAGGAAACCTGCTTCTCCCACTCCCCGTGCTTGTGTTCCCTCTCTCACTGTGTCTCTCTCTGTCAAATAAATAAAATCTTAAGAAAAATAAAAAAATTGTGGCAAGTTGGGTGGGTCAGTTGGTTAAGCACCTGCCTTAAGCTCCTGGGGTCCTAACTTTGAGTCCCGCATTGGGCTCCTTGCCCAGTGGGGAGCCTGTTTCTCCCTCTGCCTGCTGTTCCCCCTGCTTAAATAAAATCTTAAAAAGAAAAAAAAGAGTGTGGTAATTTAAATGATTGTTGTTGGTACCTGTAAAAATGTATTAAGTACACATAAATAAACAGAATTCTGTCTGTCTTTAGAAATTTCATCCTTGGGGCTCTTGGGTGGCCCAGTCTGTTAAGTATCTGCCTTTGGCTCAGGTCATGATCTGTGGGTCCTGGGATCAAACTCTGCATTGAGCTCCCTGCTCTGAGGGGAGATTGCTTCTCCCTTTCCCCCTCCCTGCCACTTGTGCACAAGCTCTCTTTTTCTCTCAAATAAATAAAATCTTTTTTTTTTTTTAAGATTTTATTTATTTATTTGACAGACAGAGACCACAAGTAGGCAGAGAAGCCGGCAGGGGGAGAGAGAGAGAGAGAGAGAAGGAAGAAGTAGGGTCCCTGCTGAGCAGAGAGCCTAATTCGAGGCTCGATCCCAGGACCCTGAGATCATGACCTGAGCTGAAGGCAGAGGCTTTAACCACTGAGCCACCCACGTGCCCCACAAATAGAATCTTTTTAAAAAATTTTATGCTTAACAAACAGAGATTCAAATTATGTAATTGTTTTATTTTGTTATTATTTTTTAAAGATTTTATTTATTTGTCAGAGCATAAGCAGGGTGAGCATCAGGCAGAGGGAGAGGCAGACTCCCCGCTGAGCAAGGAGCCTGATTTGGAGTTTGATCCCAGGACCCAGAGATCATGGCCTGAGCCAAAGGCAGATGCTTAACAGACTGAGCCACCAGGTACCTCTGCAAAATAACTTTAAAAACTCATGAGAGATACTAATTTATTATTATTATTTTTTTTTTTTTTTAAAGATTTTATTTATTAATTTGACAGAGAGAGATCACAGTAGACAGAGAGGCAGGCAGAGAGAGAGAGGGAAGCAGGCTCCCTGCTGAGCAGAGAGCCCGATGCGGGACTCGATCCCAGGACCCTGAGATCATGACCTGAGCCGAAGGCAGCGGCTTAACCCACTGAGCCACCCAGGCGCCCCAAATTTATTATTATTAATTTATTTATTTTTAAAGATTTTATATGTTTATTTGAAAGAGAGCGAGAGTGAACACAGGCAGGGAGAGTGGCAGGGAGAGGGAGAAGCAGGCTCCCTGCTGAGCAAGGAGCCTGATGATGCAGGGCTCAAGCCCACCACCCAGCCCAGGGTGGTGGGCTTGAGGTCAGATCATGACCTGAAGCAAAATCAAGTGCTGCCATTGGCTTAGGTCATGATCCCAGGGGCCTGGGATTGAGCCCCAAGTTAGGCTCTCTGCTCAGTGGGGAGCCTTCTTCTCCCTTTCCCTCTGCCTCAGCTTGCTACTTAGCATATTTGTGCTTTCTCTCTGTCAAATAAATAAAATTTTAATAAAAAAGAAGATAGTCAACTTTATTATTTTTTTTTTAGATACTACTTATTTGATAGAGGGAGAGAGAGAGAGAAAAAGAGAGAGCACAAGCACAGAGAATGGCAAGCAGAGGGAGAAACGGTCTCCCAACTGAGCAGGGAGTCCAATGCGGGAGTCCAATGCGGGACTCCATCCTAGGACCCTGGGATCATGACCTGAGCTGAAGGTGGACACTTAACCGACTGACCCACCCAGGTGCCCTCAGCTTCTATTTCTTTCTTTCTTTTTAAGAAATATTTTATTTGCGGGGCGCCTGGGTGGCTCAGTGGTTTAGGCCACTGCCTTCGGCTCAGGTCATGGTCTCAGGGTCCTGGGATCGAGCCCCGTGTTGGGCTCTCTGCTCAGTGGGGAGCTTGCTTCCTCCTTCTCTCTCTGCCTGCCTCTCTGCCCGCTTGTGATCTCTCTGTGTCAAATAAATAAAACCTTTTAAAAATAAATAAATAAATAAATAAATAAATATTTTATTTACTTATTTGACAGACAAAGCGAGAGAGGGAACACAAGCAGGGGAAGTGGGAGCGGGAGAAGCAGGCTTTTCTCTGAGCATGCAGGGCTGAAGCCCAGGACCCTGGGATCATGACCTGAGCCAAAGGTAGAAGCTTAACAACTGAGCCACCCAGGTGCCCTCAGCTTCTATTTCTGACAAAAATTCATGGAACTGACAGTAATTAAGTTCATGACAGCAAATGAAGTTCACTTTTAAAACTCCTGGTTCCTGGGGTATGTGGGTGGCTCAGTTGGTTAAGTGTTTGCCTTCAGCTTAGGTCATGATTGATCCCAAGGTCCTGAGATGGAGTTCCGTGTCAGGCTCCCTATTTAGCAGAGGTGTGCTCTCTCTCCCTCTGCCCCTCCTCCCTCTCTCTCTCAAATAAATAAATAAAATATTAAAAAAAAAACAAAACCCAAACTCTTGGTTCCTTATCATGAGATAGATTCAGATATTGAGATACCTGGATCTACATGAGATAGATCCAGAGTATGTACTGATGAATACTTCTGTGAATAACCATAAGTCTTGAATACTTTACATTTTCACAGTCTCTGTGAAACTAATTTTGTCAAAAGAAGAAGGCTTTTTATGCTCTACATGTATTTTGCCATTATTGGTAACACATCTTAGCTGATTCCACTTTGGGTTATAGTGAATTAGTGCTTTCTCAATTTTTTGGAAAATCTTCTCAACCATAATTACTCTGTGTAGGCATCCGGTTCTTTAGTCACTTCACACTCATCATGGACTCCTTGAATAAACAACAGCTGAGCAGTTTCACACAGCTGTCAGTGCATCAAGAGCCAAAGAAAACCACTCAGAATTATTTGCCTTCTATTCAGTTGACTACTGATGTTGTTCCCATTGTCCTCAACTCGTTGAGCAACTATTCTCTCCAAAAGACTAATAATCTGAAACTTTTTTTTTATGACACATCTCTTTAGTGGCTTTAGCTGAACACAGTTTAATTAACTTGACATCAGTAAATGGCTTTCCTTACTTGACTGACAGCTGAGCCATGTAGAAACTTCATTTGCAACCTCATTTCCATTTTTTATTTTTATGAAGAAATTCTATGATAAGAAGTTCTATTTTAAATTTTCTAATTTTTCTGACTTGCTTTCCCATGAGTTGGAAGTACTCTGATGAGTCTGGTAGTATCAGTGTATACTGAGTGCTTCTGGCATAGCTATAATGTCATTGCATAGTAAGTACAATACTTTGTCATCTAATTTGTAAGAGAATAATCCTTAAAAACAGGATATTCAGGGCGCCTGGGTGGCTCAGTGGGTTAAGCCGCTGCCTTCGGCTCAGGTCATGATCTCAGGATCCTGGGATCGAGTCCCGCATCGGGCTCTCTGCTCAGCAGGGAGCCTGCTTCCTTCTCTCTCTCTCTCCCTGCCTCTCAGTGTAATTGTGATTTCTCTCTGTCAAATAAATAAATAAAATCTTTAAAAAAAAAAAAAACCAGGATATTCAAAGTCCGCTTTTCTCTTGTTTTGACATGATGGGTATATGCAGGTAAATAAAGGTTGTGGTATTGCGATATGGGTGGCAGTTGAAATGCCGTGAGGTTATACTTGTGCCACTGCAGTGAAGCTCTGTCGAACTATGGATTTCTGCCATTCTAGCACAAAGCAACCATAGATAATACATAAGTGAGTGTGGCTATATTCCAGTTACATTTTATTTATGGAGACTGAATTTCCTATTATTTTTATGTCACAAAATAGTAATATCTTAACTTTTTTTCAGTCATTTAAAAATGTAAAAATCATTCTTGGCTCATGGGCTATTAGAAAAACATACAGTGGGCCAGATGTGGCCACGGGTTATAGTTTGCTGACCCCTGCTATCAGTACAGGCTACTTTATTTTTCTCATTACTATCAAGGAGTACAATCTGTTTATGCATAAAACTAAATGCTGTAATTGTTTATATTAAGCCCTTGGTCTATGTCCTTGTCACTTCTACTCTTTAATCATATTTCTTTTTTTATTATAATGCTTTTAATATATACGAAAGTATTTAGAAAAGTAAAAAAAGAAAGAAGAAAAATTCTGTAATCCAGTAATTAAAATGAAGAAATGTTAAGCTTTTTTCCATTTATATAGGAACATAAAATTTGAATTTATGGTTTATAAAAATGAGGTGGTACGTATGCCATTTGGTAACATTTTAAAAATTAACAACATATTTAGGGGTGCCTGGGTGACTCAGTTAGTTAAGCATCTGCCTTCAGCTCAGGTCATGATCTCAGGGTCCTGGGATCCAGCCCCATGTCAGGTTCTCTGCTTGGTGGAGATTTTACTTCTCCCTGTCACTCTCCCCCTGTGCTTTCCCTCATTCTCCTTCTTTCCTAAATAAATAAAATCTTAAATAAATAAATAAAAATTAACAACGTATTTGAACATCTGTCCATGTCAGTAAGTAATTTTTTACTTACTGTAAAAAATTTTTTACTACACCTGTAGTCTCCTGTTAGAACATTTAGGGTATTCATCTGCCTTCTTTGGAATGGGCACATGACAGTCCCTCAGTGAGCTTGTAAATTCCTTAAAACTTTTCCTTTTCAGTTTCCAGTTTCATTTACTTTGCCAAAACCTTCTTCTGGTTAGTTATAGTCTGAGGTTTAGAAAAATATTACGTAATAGAACTTGGTGCGGTGATGAACATGTTCTCTATCTGCTCTGTCCAATATTGCAGTCACGAGTCACAGGAGATAGTTGAATACTTGAAGTATGACTAGTGTGAGTAAGGAACTGAATTTTTAACTTTATTTCAATTTAAACTTTAAAAAGCTGATGTGACTATTGACTAGTGCAGTATTAGACACTCAGGTCTAGAAGTCAGGTATTTATTTTCCCTTCTAAGCCAGCCCATATGTTTATAATAATTTGTTAACAATACCACCTGCTACCCAGGCTTGAAACATAGAAGTCATTCTTTAGCTCTTTTCTCTGCTTCCTGCCCTCTTTCTTTTTCTTTTTCTTCTTTTAATTATCTCTACACTTCACCTGGGGCTTGAACTCACAACCCCAAAATTAAGAGTCACATGCTCTACTGACTGAGCCAGCAGGGGCCCCTCTTATCTTCTTTGTCAGCTATTACCAACTATCCCAATTTTGTGAGGATTCTCCCATTATCCTACAGGTCCTGCCTCAAATTACTGCAAGTGTCTCCTAATTTTTCTCCTTCATTTTATGTCTCCTCCATCCTGCATTTTGCATGCTGCAAGCATATTGAGCATCCTAATTGCATCTTACATTGCCTCTTACATTGGAGGCAGTTTTTCCATTCCCCTAAGGTTGCTTTAGAAAACTTTCATTGATTTCTTTGCTCTGGTCCCAGTAGTTATAGCATCTGATGTTTCTTATTGTTTTGTTTTGTTTTTAAGATTTTATTTATTTATTTGACAGAGAGAGAGTGAGAGAGCACAAGCAGTGGGGAGAGCAGAGGCAGAGGGAGTAGCAGGTTCCCCACTGAGCAGGGAGCCCAATGTGGGACATGATCCCAGGACCCCAGGATCATGACCTGAGCTGAAGGCAGACACTCAACCATGCTCTGAAGGCAGAGCTCAACTATGCTCTGAGCCACCCACGTGCCCAGACGTCTCTTACTGTTTTGTATTTAATTTTAATTTTTATCTTTATGTTAATTTTTGGAGAGAGCTTGAGAGTGAAGAGGGGAGGGGCAGAGGGGATCTTAAGCAGGAAGAGAGAATCTTAAGCCGGCTCCATTCCCAGAGCAGCACAGAGCTGACAGAGGTCTCGATCTCATGACCCTGAGATCATGACCTGAGCCGAAATCAAGAGTTAGACACTTAAAACAACTGAACTACCCAGACCCCTCTACTGTCTAGTATTTTAAACAAGCCATGCTTATTCCTCAAACGGAGGCACTCTAGAATGGTAGACTCCTGTGATACCAATTACTAATGTTCACCCGTGCCTAATTCTTATCTTCTTGCTGGGAGCATGGGAAAATTGCATTTAGACAGGGCCATGTGACTGGTCCTAGCCAATGAAATATGAGTGGTGTGATTTGTGTCCCTTCTAGGTTGTGGCATTTAAAAAGAAAGACTAACTTCTTACAGGGAAAAATTAGGTTCTTACTGCTGTCTTTGCTGCTTTGCTATCCCACTTGTTATCTAAAATGTGATGTAGAGCTTATTCTCATGCCATGTTATTATTATTATGTTTTTAAGATTTTATTTATTTGAGAGAGAGAGAGAGAAAGAGAGAGCTTGAGAAGGGGGAGGGTCAGAGGGAGAAGCAGACTCCCTGCTGAGCAGGGAGCCTGATGCGGGACTTGATCCTGGGATTCCAGGATCATGACCTGAGCTGAAGGCAGACGCTTAACCAACTGAGCCACCCAGGCTTCCCATCATGCCATGTTATTATAAATAGGATCTGTGGTAGCATCCGTTGGTGTAATGTGGGTAGGGTTTTGTTTCAAGTTCATGAAGCAGTAAGCATGAGAAGGAGAGGTTAAGGGAGGTGACCCGATTCATGACACACGATTTTTGTCACCTTGAATGTTTTTCATTTTTTCCCAAGTCATGTGCTGATTATAGACTTTTCCATAGGTAGTTAACTCTATACTTTTCCAGAACCAGCCAGCTCTTTCAGACAGTGTTAGTTTGTGCTGAATATAGTAAACCCTGTTCTGGATTACATATTATGACTAGTAAAAGTCTTGCTGACTTGCATATTTGATGTCAAATAATAACTTCTGTTATGCACAATTTTGCACTTACTAACACAGAGCACCTTACTGCTGAAGTAATTAATATGGATTTGTTAATAAGACATTTTTTTCTGAAGTTAGAAAGGAGAGTAAGTTCATCTCTTAGGAATGTGACTATCAAATACATGTACCTGTGCTACTGGTTTGTTATTCACTCAGCTTTTTGTTTTTTAAAGATTTTTTTTTAAATGTTTATTTATTTATTTGACAGAGATCACAAGTAGGCAGAGAGGCAGGCAGAGAGAGAGGAGGAAGCAGGCACCCCACTGAGCAGAGAGCTGGATCCCAGAACCCTGGGATCACGACCTGAGCTGAAGGCAGCGGCTTTAACCCACTGAGCCACCCAGGTGCCCCATGTTTTTTAAAGATTTTATTTATGTATTTATTTGACAGAGAGAGAGAGAGGGGGGGGGGGGGGAGTGAGAGAGGGAACACAAGTAGGGGGAGTGGAAGAGGGAGAAGCAGGCTTTCCACTGAGCAGGGAGCCTCCATGTGGGGCTCCATCCCAGGACCCTGGGATCATGACCTGAGCCAAAGGCAGATGCTTAATGACTGAGCTACCCCAGGGCACCTGTGCTATTGGTTTGTTATTCACTCAGCCATTAAGCAGTCACTCCCCACGTTTTTCTCTTCTCTTCAGCCTTAGGCAACCACTATTCTACTTTCTGTCTCTATGAATTTAACTCTCCTAGGCATCTCATTTGAGTGGAGCCAAATAATATTTTTTTTTTTTTAAAGTAATTTCTGTGCCCAATATGGGGCTTGAATTCATGACCCTGAGATTAAGAGTCACATGCTCTACTAAGTGAGTGAGCCAGGTGCCCCTCATTCCTTTTATAAAACTGAATAATAGTCTAATGTATGCATATCACACATTTGGCTTATCCATTCATCTGCTGATGGACATTTGGGTTATTTCTCCCTTTTGGCTATTGTGAATAACGGCTGCTGTAAACATTGGTGTTACATCTGTTTGAGTCTCTGCTTTCAGTTCTTATGGGTATATACTCAGGTGTAGATTTGCTGGATCACATGGTAATTCTACGTTTAAGTTTTTGAAGAACTGCCTTACTGTTTTCCACAGTAGCTGCATCATTTTATATTCCCGTCAGTAATACACAAGAGTTCCAGCTTCTCTGCATCCTCACCAATACGTGTTCTCTGTTTTTTGGTTTTGTTTTTGTTTTGTAATAGCCATCCAGATGGATGTGAAGTGTGGTGTCTCATTGTGACAGCTCATTTCTTTCATTGTTGAGTAATATTCCACTTTATGGATGTACCATAGTTTGTTTCTCCATTTGCCTTTTGAAGAACATCTTTTTTTTTTTTTTTTTAAAGATATTTATTTATTTATTTGACAGAGACAGATCACAAGTCGGCAGAGAGGCAGGCAGAGAGAGAGAGAGGGAAGCAGGCTCCCTGCTGAGCAGAGAGCCCTGTGTGGAACTTGATCCCAGGACCCTGGGATCATGACCTGAGCCAAAGGCAGTGGCTTAACCCACTGAGGCACCCAGGTGCCCCTATTGAAGAACATCTTCATTGCTTCCGAGTTCGGCAGTCATGAATAAGGTTGTTTAAAGCATTCATGTGCCATTTTCTGTGTAGATAGAAGTTTTCATCTCATTTGGATAACTACTGAGGAGCATGATTGCTAGATCATATGGTAAGAGTATCTTCAGTTTTGTAACAAACTACCAAGCTGTCTTCCACAGTGGTTGTATCATATTGGGTTTCTACCAGCAATGTATAGGGGTTCTAGTTTCTCTATATCTTTGTCCAACTTGCCATCATTGCTATTTTTGATTATAGCTGCTCTCGGGTGTGTGGTGGTATCTTACTATGGTTTTAATTTGCATTTCCCTGATGGCTAATGATGAACTCCTTTTCATGTGCTTATTGGTCATTTGTATATCTTTGGAGAAATGTCTGTTCTTAGCCTTTGCCCTTTTTTGATTGGGTTTTCTGTCTGTTGTTGAGCTATAAGAATTTTTTATTTTTATATATTTTTAAGATTTTGTTTATTTTATTTTATTTTATTTTATTTTATTTTTTAAGATTTTATTTATTCATCAGAGAGAGAGAGAGGGAGAGAGAGTGAGCACAGGCAGACAGAATGGCAGGCAGAGGCAGAGGGAGAAGCAGGCTCCCTGCTGAGCAAGGAGCCCGATGTGGGACTCGATCCCAGGACGCTGGGATCATGACCTGAGCCGAAGGCAGCTGCTTAACCAACTGAGCCACCCAGGCGTCCCAGATTTTGTTTATTTTATTTGACACAGAGAGAGAGTACAAGGTAGGTGGGAGCAGGAAGGAGAGAGAGAATCAGGCTCTCTGCTCGGAGCCAGACACCGGGCTACATCCCAGGACTCTGGGATCAGGACCTGAGCCAAAGGCAGATGCTTCACTGACTGAGACACCCAGGCACCCTTAAGCATTTTTTGTATATTTTAGATATGAGACCTTTATCAGACACATGATTTCAGATCCTCCCTTCCATTCTGTTGTTTGTGTTGGTAGTGTACTTTGATGTACAAACATTTTAAATTTTTATGAAGTCCAATTTATCTGTGTTTTCTTTGATTTCTTATGTTTTTGGTGTCCTAAGAAGCCATTACTTACTTAATACAGAAGTCATGCATATTTTCACCTAAGAAGCCATTACTTTATCCAGAGTCATGCAGATTTTCACCTATGTTTCCTTTTTAAGAGTTTTATAGTTTAGCTTTTAAACTTAGATCTGTGTTCGGGGTGCCTGACTGTCTTGGTTGGTGAGTGTGCAACTCTTGATCTTGGGTTGTGGGTTCAAGTCTTGTGTTGGGTATAGAGATTATTTTTTTAAAATCTTTTTAAAAATTTAGGTCTTTGATCCATTTGAACTAATTTTTTTTTTTTTAAGATTTTATTTATTTATTTGTCAGAGATAGAGCACGAGCGAAAGCGAGCACAGGCAGACAGAGTGGAAGGCAGAGTCAGAGGGAGAAGCAGGCTCCCCGTGGAGCAAGGAGCCCGATGTGGGACTCGATCCCAGGACGCTGGGATCATGACCTGAGCCGAAGGCAGCTGCTTAACCAACTGAGCCACCCAGGCGTCCCTGAACTAATTTTTAATATATGCTCTGAAGTAGACATATAGAGTCATTATTTTGCATGGGAATATGCTGTTATCCCTGCACCATTTGTTGAAAAGTTTCTTCATTCCCCTGTTGAAGGGTCTTGGTCCCCTTCTCAAAATTCACTTACCTTAGGGGCACCTGGGTGGCTCATTTTGTTAGGCAACTGCCTTTGGAATCCCAGGATCAAGTTCCACATTGGATCTCTGCTCAGCAGGGAGTCTGCTTTTCCCTCTGACTCTCCCCGTCTCATGTTCTTTCTCTCTCTCTCAAATAAATAAAATCTCTTTAAAAAAATCAGTTGACCTTAAATGTATGGATTTATATCTGGCCTCTCAGGTAGATTCCATTGGTTTATTAGTCTGTCTTTATTCCATAATTATGTTATTATAGTTTTGTAGTAAGTCTTGAAATTAGAAAGTTTGAATCCTTCTACTTTATTCTTCTTTTTTAAAATTGCTTTGACTATTTTGAGTCTCTTGCAATTCTGTATGAATTTTAGGATGGTTTTATCCATTTCTGAAAAAAAGGCAGTTGGAATTTTTTTTTTTTAAGATATAATTTTTAAGGAGTGCCTACATAGATGGCTTAGTCGTTACGCATCTGCCTTCAGCTCAGGTCATGATCCCACTGTCTCTCTCTCTCTCTGTCAAATAAATAAATAAATAATCTTAAGAAAAACATAATTTTTTTAAAAAGATATTTTATTTATTTATTTGACAGAGAGAGATCAAAAGTAGGCAGAGAGGCAGGCAGAGAGAGAGAGAGAGAGAGAGAAGAGGAAGCAGGCTCCCTGCTGAGCAGAGAGCCCAATGCGGGACTTGATCCCAGGACCCTGAGATCATGACCTGAGCCGAAGGCAGCGGCTTAACCCACTGAGCCACCCAGGTGCCCCTCAAATCAACTTTTTAAGACAGATTCTTATAACCCCATCCCAGATTTTGATTCAGAGCTCATTTTTTCTGGAGATGTGTACTGTTTCATTCTTTTCTCAGCTTTTCTATCAGAAACAGATATTTGATCTTGAAACCAGACTTTGAGTGGGTGCATGATGAAATTTCCCTGCATTCTTTTCCTTCAAATCTGTCCTTTCTCAAATCTGTCTCCCCATGTACAGGATACCTTGGAGTGTAGGAGCACTGAGTCTGAAAACTACCATCATAATTGGCTATTTTGTACTTTTATTTTTTAAACATTCATAATTGAAGTATTTTTTATGTGCAGTGAGTTAGCTTGAAGGTACGTATGTTGGATTTCTGCAGTTAAGGTAGGTCTCTTGGATGACCCATTCAAGGAAATTCACTTACTCCAGCTTAATAAAGCCTCTATCCTTCCCCTACTGATGGAAACACTGGGGCACATATTAAGGCCAGATTTCCGGATCAGACTGTGCTGGTTTGGACAGATGCAGCAAGAATGAGAACGCTGGCCAAATTTCCTGGGATGGCGCCAGTAGAGCTGCTGATGACCCATCTTGCTCTCTCAGATGCAATGAGGCAAAAGACTATTTTGTACTTTTAAAAATCTGTCGGGGTGCCTGGGTGGCTCAGTGGGTTAAAGCCTCTGCCTTCGGCTCAGGTCATGATCCCAGCATCCTGGGATTGAGCCCCGCATCAGGTTCTCTGCTCAGCGGGGAGTCTGCTTCTTCCTCTTTCTCTGCCTGCCTTTCTGCCTACTTGTGATCTCTGTCTGTCAAAATAAATATATTTAAAAATAAAATAAAATAAAATAAAAATCTGTCTACTATGGTATCATTTGGGGTTTTTGTTTTTGCTATTGAGTAAATGATTGAACAATGTTGTCTGTATGTTCAGTAGAAGTTTTTAATTTGATTATGACTATTTGGGTTTTCTTTTTTTTAAAGATTTTATTTATGTATTTGAGAGAGAGAGTGAGAGAGAGCAAGAGAGAGAGAGCATGAATGTGGGGTTGGTCAGAAGGAGAAGCGGACTCCCCACCAGCCGGAGCCTGTTGCTGGTCTGGATTCCAGGATCCTGAGATCATTACCTGAGCTGAAGGCAGATGCTTAATTGACTAAGCCATTCATGTGCCCCTTATTTGGGTTTTCTAGAGTAGTGTTTGTCAAGACTAACTGCCTGAATAGGCAGGCAGTTAAAATAAAGCAGGCTTTAAAATAAGCCTGAATGCTTATTTTAAAAAGATCCTGGGAGGCCACTGGGATGGCTCTGTCAACTGGGTGTCTGCCTTCCCCTCAGGTCATGCATGATCATGGGGTCCTGGGATCCACTTCCACATCAGGCTCCCTGCTTGGTGGTGAGTCTGCTTCTCTCTCTCTCCCTCTGCCCCTCCCCATGCTCGTGCTTTCTCTCTCAATTGCCATCACTCTCTCTCTCTCAAATAAATAAATAAAATCTCGATAATAAAGTTTTTTTTTTAATTTTATTTATTTATTTGTCAGAGAGATAGAGAGAGTACAGGCAGGCAGAGTGGCAGGCAGAGAGAAAGGGGGAAGCAGGCTCCCGCAGAGCAAGGAGCCCGATATGGGACTCAATCCCAGGACGCTGGGATCATGACCTGAGCCGAAGGCAGCCGCTTAACAGACTGAGTCACCCAGGCATCCCCAGTAAATAAAATCTTTAAAAAAAGAAAAAAAAGGATCATGGGTGCACCTGGCTGGCTCAGTTGGTAGAGCATGCTCCATGGTTGGGTATAGAGATAACTTAAAAAGAAAAAAAACCTTTATTTTTATTTATTTATTTTTTTTAATTTAAAAAATTTTTTTAAAGATTTTGTTTATTTATTTGACAGAGAGAAATCACAAGTAGACGGAGAGGCAAGCAGAGAGAGAGAGAGGGAAGCAGGATCCCCGCCGAGCAGAGACTCGGGACTCGATCCCAGGACCCCGAGACCATGACCTGAGCCGAAGGCAGCGGCTTAACCCACTGAGCCACCCAGGCGCCCCCAAAACTTTATTTTTTTAATCTTTAAAAAAAATCATGGAACCCTACCCTAGACCTGTTAAACCAGATGTTCTATGACAGGGTTTGGGAATCTGTATTTTTATATATTTGCTCAGTAATTTTAATGTGTGTTCAGTTTGGAGACCCATAGATTTAGAAAGTTTTGCTCTGCCCAGACAGCTGTTCTTTTTTTCTTTTTTTTTTTTTAAGATTTTATTTATTTATTTGACAGAGATCACAAGTAGGCAGAGAGGCAGACAGAGAGAAAGGGGGAAGCAGGCTCCCTGCTGAGCAGAGAGCCCGATGCGGGGCTCAATCCCAAGACCCTGGGATCACGACCTGAGCTGAAGGCAGAAACTTTAACCCACTGACCCACCCAGGTGCCCCACAAACAGCTGTTTTAAACTTGTTGATCTGATACTCATTTTGAAAGCCCTGAGTGTATTTCAGGCTGGAGTATGATGATTGCTGACTCACTGAATCTTGGTTTGACACTGAAGTGGGTGGGATTTGGTGTGCTAAAGTCTGTTTATCTTTGAAACATTTTTCTCTGGATTTATAGTGGAGGATTTATGCTGCATTGGTCTACTGCGTAGCTCTTTGCTTTTGAAAGTCTGGGTTCAAGGGGTTGATTAAATGAAAATCACTGAATCTGTCTATGTCATTGGTTAGCTAAATAAATAGCCTTTTGTGTCCTGATAGCAGTAGACTTTTTCTGGTTTAGGTTTTCCACATGGCTTATTATCAAGTATGACAACTTGTCCTGTGTAATCAGCGTCACATTAGTCTCATGAGAATAGACACTCCTTTAATCAGCTGCTTTTCTTTAATCTAGTGGGTGAGGCATATGGTAACCAAGACATTATTGTCATTTACTTTGGGGCATGGTGGTAGTATTTGTGGTGGTGTGTGGGTGTGTATATGTTTCAGGTATGTAGATTTTCCAAAAAGAGACAGATGGCAGGTAAGACATTTGTGTATTCCTTATTTTTCACTGTATATCAAAAATTACTGTGTTTTAGAATTTTCAAAACATCTACTTTCTTAAAGATTTTTAAGTAATTTCTTTATCCAGTATACAACCTCAAGATCAAGAGTCACATGCTCTATGGACCTAGCCAGCCAGGAGCCCCCAGAAGATCTACTTTCTAATCTTGTTTTTCTATAATTTATTTGAGCCTGGCTGAATCATTTCAACTTCTAATCATTTCAAAAGTCCCATATTCTTCATATAACAAGGAGGATGGACTAGATGGCCTTTATTTTACAGATCCTCCCAACTCTAAAATTGAGTGATTCAGGCACTGACTAAAACTCCCATAAGCATAGAGATAATAGTTGAAGTCTTATTCTTTCCATTCCTCTTTTATAATATTCTCTATCACAATTCTATACAATAAATAGTCTAGTTACTATTCTTTATGTTTTTGGTTTGTACTCTTACTCTCTTATGTAAAATGACTTCTCACTTTTTGTCATTTGACTGAGCCTCAAAATAGACTGATAACTTCTTAAAATTCTGTGATGTATGAGTAACTTTAATTTTATTGTTTCCCCCACCTTAAGTGTCCTCTCTCACCAGCAATGTTGTCATCTATACATGTATATCTATACATTGTAGTCATTTGAGTCTTCATCATAGTGACAGCGAGAGCTATCATTTGAGTACTTTTTTAGTCCATGCTTGACACAAGTCTAGGACAAAGGGAGTAGCTCCAATAGTTAATAGTATGGTCAGAAAGATAATAAATTATAAAATCATTGAACAGTATAAGACAGGATATACTTCAGTGTTAAACTCTGTGGCGCAGAAGGAATGATATGAATGTTCAAAGAGCAGTGATACAGTAGTAGTCAGTGAAGAAGATACTGTGGAGTAGTAGAGAGACTTAAATTGGTCCTTGAAGGGATGGAAAGGGATGGACAGAATTTGAATAATCAGGAGAAGGAAAGGCAGTCCAGGTTAGGTAAAAATGTAGTTGTAATATGTCCTTTTTATTAGTGAAGAAGTTGGCATTGAGTCCATACAGGGCAAGAATACGAATGAATTTTTTAAAAATTCCTTGCCACATATAACTTAATGTGGCTTATAATAATACATAATGGAAAAATCTAAATGAACTGATTAAATAAAAATATTCTAGTAAATAAAATCCGAGTAGGAAAACTATACATTTTCAGTGGGAATAATAGATCCTTAGTCCCTAAGATCCCATATGGTAATACTAGCATTGAGCAGTTTATTTGGTTCTGAGGCAAAAGCCAAAAACAAGTGAAGATCTACTTATTTCCGGATTTTTTCCCCCCTATAACTAGAAGCTATACTAGTTTCTTTTAAGTGGAACATTATTCTTTAAAAGATATTTCTTTCACTTGGAGCTTTATTATGTAGGGCACAGAGAAATGTAGAAGAAGATGTTGTGAATATCAAACATGGTATTAGCTTTCAAAACACTATCTCTTAATGTGATTCTGGCTAAAAGCTAAGGAAATGGCACCAAAGAGCAGCCGAGTTAAAACAACTAATTAACACTATATGGGGTCCTAGGTTATATGTATGCTCTTCTCTGATAATCCAGCTTACTATGAGGATAAAGTCTAGAATGTAGAGGAATGGAGGGATTACCTCTCATGTCAGACTAAAAAACAGATCTGGGGCACCTGGGTGGCTGAGTGGTTGAAGGGCTGAATTCATTTTGGCTCATGTTGTGAGATGGAGCCCTGGGTGGGGCTCTGTGCTCAGTGGGGAATCTGCTTGAGATTCTCTCTCTACCTCTGCTCCTTCCTCTCCAAATAAATAAGTCTCTATTAATAAATAGAGATTTAATATATAATAAATAATAAATAGATAAAAATTAATCTCTATCAGAAGAAAAGATTCAAAAGGTTGTATTCTCTAGCAAGAGTCCAAAACGTTTAGGCGCTCTACATTTCCAGTTAAGGGCAAGTGAAGAACAAACATGCAGATGTTAAGTTTGAAATGGTTTTATGGAAGGGGCGCCTGGGTGGCTCAGTGGGTTAAGCCGCTGCCTTCGGCTCAGGTCATGATCTCAGGGTCCTGGGATCGAGTCCCGCATCGGGCTCTCTGCTCAGCAGGGAGCCTGCTTCCTTCTCTCTCTCTCTGCCTGCCTCTCAGTGTACTTGTAATTTCTCTCTGTCAAATAAATAAATAAAATCTTTAAAAAAAAAAAAAGAAAATAAATGTTAATGAAAAAAAAAAAACATAAATTAAAAAGGAAAAAAAAAAAAAAAAAAAAAAAAAAAAAGAAATGGTTTTATGGAACTTAAAAGGCTAACCAAAACTTCTTCAGCATGGTTGTTATCCTACTTCTGTCTTGGAAGTATGATTGAAGGATTACAAGCAGATAAAAGAAGGATTTCTGGGGCGACTGGGTGGCTCAGTGGATTAAGCCGCTGCCTTCGGTTCAGGTGATGATCTCAGTGTCCTGGGATCGAGCCCCGAATCGGGCTCTCTGCTCAGCGGGGAGCCTGCTTCCCCTTCTCTCTCTGCCTAGCTCTCTGCCTACTTGTGATCTCTCTCTGTCAAATAAATAAATAAAATCTTTAAAAAAAAAAAAAAAAGAAGAAGGATTTCTTTCTTTCTCTCTTGCTCTCTCTCTCTTTTTTTTTTTTTTGTCTTTTCACTAACTATAAGTCAAATTTAAGGGGCCTCAGATTGTTGGTTGTTTTATTTATTTTTTAAAAATTTCATTTATTTATTTGACAAATAAGTAGGTGACAGGCAGGCAGAGAGAGAGGGGGAAGCAGGCTCCCCTCCGAGCAGAGAGTGTGATGCGGGGCTCCATCCCGGAACTCTGGGACCATGAACTGAGCCAAAGGCAGAGGCTTTGACCCACTGAGCCACCCAGGCACCCCCAAAAGAAGGATTTCTCTTAAAAAACACTCTCATTCACTTTAATTCATGACAATGATTGATCAAAATTCTTACATTGTTGAATGTAAGAGATTATTTTAGCTTGGGAAAAGTTTGAAGGCAAGAGACCAGTCACACCCGGAAAACAGAAAACCGTGGAATTTCTTGTATTCAGGAGGGTAACTTCTTAGTAAAACTTACCAGATGAATTTATTGTGAATTGTGCCCTCACATTTGAAAAACTTAACCTTCCTTCTGAAATTTTTTTTAAAGATTTTATTTATTCATTTGAGAGAGAGAGAGAGTATAAGCGGGGGAGAGAGGGAGAGGGAGAAGCAGACCCTCCACTAAGCAGGGAGGCCGATGTGGGACTTGATCTCAGGACCCTAGGATCATGACCTCAGCCGAAGGCAGATGCTTAACAATCTGAGCCACCCAGGCATCCCACCTTCCTTCTGAATTTTTGAATGTAAATTAACTTTGTTGGATATGTGTTCAGGGGAAAAAAGATAACTTTTAGATCAATTGATATTAAGCCATATACAATATAATAACCCTGTGTTTCACATTACTTGGCATTATGTAGACTATCACAAGATTGGTTCTGCTGATTCAAACTCTTACACTGAAAACAGATTCTGCATAAGCATCATTGGTTAGAAGTCTATGATGAATTGATTCTGTTTATAGAGACAAGATTTGGGGAAAGATCACTGTCAAATAGTAACAACATTTTAGGGAACCAAAAGGACTGGTGAGTGGGAGCTACTGTCTATTGAGCATTTTTGATGTAATGGGGCTTATCTTATTAGCCTTGACAGCATTCTTTTGAGGTAGGTTTTATTTTCCCATTTACATAAGAGGAAAAGCTCAAGAAGATTATTTTCCTAAAGTCACATGTAGTGATGAGCTGGAATGCTTGAATCCAAAGCTTATCTTCCACTTTATAGATCTTCCTTCCAGGAAGCAAGAAGGGAGAGAGATAATTTCATTGAAAGAAATAAGATTGACCTGAAATTAATTTCCCAGTCTGTGTTTGCCTTGTTTTAATAATGTCACAGTATATTCTGGGGCTCACTTTACCTAGTATAGTTATATTAATCAGTGCTGTTGCAGAGCTGTCTGAATGTGTGTGTGTGTGTTTTTCTTTTTCTTTTTTTTTTTTTAATTCTCTCTGAAAGGAAACCATATTAGGGGCACCTTGGTGGCACAGTTCTTTGAGTGCATGACTCCTGATTTTTTTTTTTTTTAAGATTTTATTTATTTATTTGACAGAGAGACACAGTGAGAGAGGGAACACAAGCAGGGGGAGTGGGAGAGGGAGAAGCAGGTTTCCCACTAAGCAAGGAGCCTGGTGTGGGGCTCGATCCCAGGACCCCAGGATCATGACCTCAACCGAAGGTGGACAGTTAATGACTGACCCACCCAGATACCCTGACTCTTGATTTTGGATCATCAGGTCATGATCTCAGGGTCGTGGGATCGAGCCCTGTGTCGGGCTGTGCACTCAGCTTAGTCTGCTTGTCCTTCTCCCTCTGCTCCTCCCCTCACTTGTGCTGTGTCTCTTTTTCTCTCAAATAAATAAATAAAATCTTAGAAGAAATAAAAGGAAACCCTGTTACAATTACAAACAGTACTTGAGATTTATTAGAAGTCTGTCTGTAAGCAAAATAAGCCAGTCTCCAAAGACAAATACTGTATAATTCCACTTATATAAAGTACTTAAGAGGAGTCAAATTGGAGAAACAGAAAGTAGAATGGTGGTTGCCAGAAGCTGGGGTGGGGCAGAGGGAAGGAAGAAATGGGGAGTTATTGTTTAATGAGTGTAGAGTTTCAGTGTTTTTTTTTTTTTTCTTTAAAGATTTTATTTATTTGCCAGAGAGAGTACATACAAGCAGGCAGAGAGGCAGGCAGAGGCAGCGAGAGAAGCAGGCTCCCTGCCGAGCAAGGAGCCCGATGCGGGACTCGATCCCAGGACCCCAGGATCATGACATGAGCCGAAGGCAGCAGCTTAACCAACTGAGCCACCCAGGCGTCCCGAGTTTCAGTTTTTTCAAGATGTAGAAAGTTCTTGGGGTCCCTGGGTGGCTCAGTTGATTAAGTGTCCAACTCTTGGTTTCAGCTTAGCTCATGATCTTAGATAGGGTCCTGGGATTGAGCCCTGTGTCAGGCTCAGTGTTTAGTGGGGAATCTGCCTGAGAATTCTACTCCTCTCCCTCTGCTCCTCCCCTGAGCTTGTTCTCTCTCTCTCTCTGCCTCTCTCTCCGTCTACTTGTGATCTTTCTCTGTCAAATAAATAAATAAAATCTTAAAAAAAAAAAAAGAATTCTCTGCTTTAAATAATTATAAAGAATAAATCCTTAAAAAAGGTGGAGAAAATTCTAGGGATGGATGGTGGTGATGGTAGCACATTATGAATATAAGTAATACAGCTGAACTACACACTTAGATAAGGTGGAAAATTTATGTGGGGCGCCCGGGTGGCTCAGTGGGTTATAGCCTCTGCCTTAGGTCCAGGGATTGAGCCCTGCATTGGGTTCTCTGCTTGGCGGGGAGCCTGCTTCCTCCTCTCTCTCTCTCTTTCTCTGCCTGCCTCTCTGCCTACTTGTGATCTCTGTCAAATAAATAAATATATTATCTTTAAAAAAAAAAGATGGAAAATTTATGTTACATGTAATTTGTTACATGCAGAAATGATAAGTGAAATGTCATTAAGCAAATATATTAATCATGACATTGAAGAGATCCTTTGTGTTACACTTCAACCAGAAATACCTAAGAAACTGGGTGCCTGGGTGGCGCAGTGGGTTAAAGCCTCTTCCTTTGGCTCAGGTCATGCATGATTCCAGGGTCCTGGGATTGAGCCCCACATTGGGCTCGATTCCAGGGTCCTGGGATTGAGCCCCACATTGGGCTCTCTGCTCAGCAGGGAGCCTGCTTTCTCCTCTCTCTCTGCCTGCCTCTCTGCCTACTTGTGATCTCTGTATGTCAAATAATTAAATAAAATCTTAAAAAAAAAAAAGAAATACCTAAGAAACTACTTTTTTCACAAAAAATTATTTTAAGTTTTATTTTGGTTAGTCTCAGCTCAGAAGTAAAGTGTTTTATGTTACCTAAAGGAAAATTGTTTTTGTCAACTTTAAATTTGAAAACTAATAAAAAAATCTGTGAAATGTTGAAATATTCAGCCTTTTGTTTTTCAGAGGTATTTTTAAAGACATAGGGATGCTATAATAACTTTCTTCATCTAGGGGTGCTGGCTGGCTCAGTTGGTAGAACATGGGACTCGATCTTGCAGTTGTGAATTTGAGCCCCATGTCAGGTGTAGAGATTATTTAAAAATAAAGTCTTAAAAAAATCAAGTTACTTGGTCTAAATTAATAAGTTTATCTTTTAATTCAGCATTTATTTGCTTGCAGAAAATGGAAATACGCAAATGGTAAATCTTTTTCTAAAACTTATCAGTGGTAGAAAACAGTGATATAAACCATTGAAAAAGCACTGGAAATGTGTCTGTAAGTAGATTCTGAATGTGAGAGGTGTAGGGTGTCATATTTGGAGTCAGTATTTTAGGTGAAATGTTGAGGCAGGAGAGATTAGTAGATTTTAAAGCATCTTGTCTCATTTTCTCCTTTGGAGCTGTTCTTCCCATTTGTTCTCCATTCTGTGCCACAGACCAAGACCTTCCTTTCCTTTTACTGCATGATAATCGCTTGTGGTCAGTATTTTTGGTATACTCATAGCTCTCTTAAGTTGGAAGATATAAATCTTTCGAGGATAATAGGCCTTCTCTTGAGCTGCATTTTGCATGCAGATGTGAAGATAAGGGACCATGAATATAAATTTTTGAAGACATTTATCACTTATTGAGACAACTTTTCAGGTTTCTTTTTCTATTATTATGTCAAAAATGTTTCTGAGATATTTCCTTCTTAGCTTCCCAACTAGAAGATGAGGACGCAACCTGGATTAATGATTTTTTTTTTAAACATTTTGTTTAGTTATTTGAGAGAGAGAGAGAACATGCATGAGTGGAGGAGAGGGGCAGTGGGAGAGGGAGAAGCAGACTCCCTGCTGAGCAGGGAGCCCAGCTCCAGGCTCAATACCAGCACCCTGGGACCACAACCTGAGCTGAAGGCAGACGGCCAACCAACTGAGCCACCCAGGCACCCCTGGATTAATAATTTGATATTCAGACTCTATATTTTATAAAAATTTCAGATTTTATATTCAGAATCTGAGTTCAATTCACCGCTCCTCCACTGTGGTGGTCTAACCTACCCAAGCTTCAACTTCCTCATCTTTAAGTATCTCTGAGCCGAGTAGCCTTGATAATGAGTTTTGATTTGTATTTTCTGAATTAAATAGTTAAAATACTACCTATATTCTAATGGCTTCTCTCTCTCTCATAGCTTCACAACCTCTGGATCAGGAAGTTTTATTAAAAGTTAAAACCGAAATTGAAGAAGAGCTAGAATCCCTGGACAAAGAAATTTCTGAAGGTCTGTTTATTCTTATTTTCCTAGGTAATTAATGGACTCAGTTTGGTGTAGTTTACTCTTGGTTTGATATTTTACAGTAGAGCATTCTTAACATTGCATAGCTTCATTGGTATAGGATTATAAGGGCGAAACAAGAAGGTATCCTTTTTCTTTCCTGGGCGATAGGTTTATAAATGTTTCCAAACCATACCTGACAGCCTTTTCCTGGTGTTAAGTAATAGACCAAACAATCATGTGCAGGTACTTTCCATTTAATGTCATTTGATTTGTGTTGGTGTTTTTTTTTAAATTAATAACATTAAAGGGGAAATTGTAAGTAAGTCATTTACATTTTTGCATGTATTATGCTATAGATAGTTGTAAGAGTAATATACATGTAATTTTGTGGTAGGTGGGTGCTAGCTGCTTGCTTTACTGGGATTCTGTGCCCTGTATCCCATTTGTACCTTGGAACAACAATGATTCTGCCTGTTCTTCTCCCAGTTAGAGCATGGCAGTATAATATGGAGTAAGGAAGCAGATGAGAAGTTGGTAGTTTGAGCTGAGAAGACAGAAGCTGTGATTGCTGCTTTCATGTGCAACATTTTATACTCGCATCACCTTCATAGTTTTAAACTTTATCCATGGGGCGCCTGGCGGCTCAGTCGGTTAAGGGTCTGTCTTCAGCTTGGGTCATGGTTTCTGAGTCCTGGGATCAAGCCCTGTATCAGGCTTCCTGCTTGACAGTCTGCTTTTCTCTCTTTCCCTCTGCCCCTCCCCACCACCTGGGTTCTCTCTCTCTCTCAAATAAATAAATAAAATCTTTAAAAAATAAAAATAAAATATCCATGCGCAGGAATGTTGAGTGCGAAGTTTCATTTTAAAAAGGGAATGAGGGGCACCTGGTTGGCTCAGTGGTTTAAGCCTCTGACTTCGGATCAGGTCATGATCTCAGGGTTTTGGGATCGAGCCCCACATGGGGTTCTCTGCTCAGCAGGGAGCCTGCTTCCCCCGCCTCTCTCTGCCTACCTCTCTGCCTGTTTGTGATCTCTCTCTCTGTCAAATAAATAAATAAAATCTTTCAAAAAATAAAAAATAAAAAAGGGAATGAAAATAAAAAATAAAAAAGGGAATGAGTGGCACCTGGGTGGCTCAGTGGATTAAAGCCTCTGCCTTCAGCTCAGGTCATGATCCCAGGGTCCTGAGAATCGAGCCTCGAATTGGGCTCTCTGCTCAGTGAGAAGCCTGCTTCCCCCTCTCTTTCTCTGCCTGCCTTTCTACCTACTTGTGATTTCTGTCTGTCAAATAAACAAATAAAATCTTTAATAAATAAATAAATAAATAAATTTATTTTTGAAAAAGGGAATGAAAGATACAGAATTGTTGAATCACTATATTGTACATGTGGAACTAATATAACACTGTATGTTAACTATACTGGAATCAAAAACTATTTTTTAAAAATATCTATTTATTGGGACGCCTGGGTGGCTCAGTTGGTTAAGCAGCTGCCTTCGGCTCAGGTCATGATCCCAGTGTCCTGGGATCGAGTCCCACATCGGGCTCCTTGCTCTGCAGGGAGCCTGCTTCTCCCTCTGACTCTGCCTGCCACTCTGTCTGCCTGTGCTCGCTTTCTCTCCCTCTCTCTCCCTGACAAATAAATAAATAAAATCTTAAAAAAAAAAATTTATTTATTTGAGAGAAAGAGAAAGAGTATGTGCTCATGAACTGGGAGGGGATGGGCAGGCAGAGGGAGAGGGAAATGGAGAAGCCAGACTCCCGCTGTGCAGGGAGCCCAGTGCAGGGCTGGGTTCCAGGACCCTGAGATCATGACCTGAGCTGAAGGCAGGTGTTTAACCAACTGAGCCACCAAGGTGCCCCTTAAATAAAAAGCTTTTTTAAAAAAATAATGAGGGGTGCCTTGGTGGCTCAGTGGGTTAAAGCCTGTGCCTTCAGCTTAGGCATGATCCCAGGGTTCTGGGATTGAGCCCCGCTTCAGGCTCTTTGCTCATCAGAGAGCCTGCTTCATCCTCCCTCTCTGCCTACTGTCCGTCAAATAAATAAATAAAATCTTTAAAAAAAAAATAATGAGAATAATCGACTCATCCCATCAGGTGGAATAAACTGATTAGAATCCGGCTTAAGAAGTGTCATATTTATAGGGGTGCCTGGGTGGTTCACTGGGTTAAGCCTCTGCCTTCGACTCAGGTCATGATCTCAAGGTCCTGGGATCAAGCCCCGCATTGGGCTCTTTGCTCAGCAGGGAGCCTGCTCTCCCCCACCCCCGTCTCTCTGCCTGCCTCTCTGCCTATTTGTGATCTCTGTCTGTCTAATAAATAAATAAAAATCTTTTTAAAAGTGTCATATTGGGACGCCTGGGTGGCTCAGTTGGTTAAGCAGCTGCCTTCGGCTCAGGTCATGATCCCAGGGTCCTGGGATCAAGTTCCACATCTGGCTCCTTGCTCGGCAGGGAGCCTGCTTCTCCCTCTACCTCTGCCTGCCTCTCTGTCTGCCTGTGCTCACTCGCTCTCTCTCCCTCTGTCTCTGCAAATAAATAAATAACATCTTTAAAAAAAAAAAAGTCATATTTATAAAGGTAAAAATGAAATCTTAAAATACTAAAAAACAAACAAACAAAAACCCCCAAAATACTAAGAGTGGGATGATAGAGCTAGAAGTTGCTTTCCATTTATCTTTTTTTTTTTTTTAAGATTTTAGTTATTTGACAGAGAGAGAGATCACAAGTAGGCAGAGAGGCAGGCAGAGAGAGGAGGGGGAAGCAGACTCCCTGCTGAGCAGAGAGCCCGATGCGGGGCTCGATCCCAGGACCCTGAGATCATGACCTGGGCCGAAGGAAGAGAACTACCCTGAACTACCAGAACTACCCAGGTGCCCTCCACTTAACATTCTTGCATGAAACTGGTATGTAGTAACATACTAAATTGGCTTGTGTAATTTTTAGAAAATTATTTATTTATTTGATAGAGAGTGTGCATGAGAGCGAGCACAAGTTGGGGGGAGGGGCAGAGGAAAGGGAGAAGCAGACTCCCCACTGAGCAGGGAGCCTGTATTAGGGCTCAACCCCAGGACCCTGGGATCATGAACTGAAGGTAGATGCCCAACCAACTGAGCCACCCAGGTGCTCCTATGTATTTTTTTTTTTTTAAGATTCAATTTATTTGAGAGGGAGAGAGCATGGGCACACGAAAGTGGGTATTGGGGCAGAGGGAGGCAGAGAGAGAGAGTCTTAAGCATATTCCTCCCTGAGATTAGAGCCTGTAAGGGGGTGGAATTCACAACCCTGAGATTATGACCTGAACTGAAATTAAGAGTTGGACATTTGGGGCGCCTGGGTGGCTCAGTGGGTTAAGCCGCTGCCTTCAGCTCAAGTCATGATCTCAGGGTCCTGGGATCGAGTCCCGCATCGGGCTCTCTGCTCAGCAGGGAGCCTGCTTCCCTTTCTCTCTCTGCCTGCCTCTCTGTCTACTTGTGATCTCTCTCTGTCAAATAAATAAAAAATAAAATCTTTAAAAAAAAAAAAAAAGAGTTGGGCATTTAACTGACTGAGCCACCCAGGTGCTCCTTGGCTTCTGTGTTTTAGCAGTCAGTTTAGTCTTTTTTCTTGTAAAACTAATTTCCATAAAAATCTTTCCTTTAAAAAAAATCTCTAAATATTAAGCCTTGTGTTCTGGAATGATTAATATCGCGTAATGATTGACCCGTTTAAGTGGCTTTTAGCCATTAGCTTGTTTCCAGTAGTAGACGTCTTAAAGAGGTTTTTGTTTTTTTTTTTTTTAAGATTTTATTTATTTATTTGACAGAGAGCTCACAGTAGGCAGAGAGGGGAAAGCAGGCTCCCTGCTGAGTAGAGAGCCCGATATAGGGCTTGAACCTAGGACCTGAGACCATGACCTGAGCTGAAGGCAGAGGCTTTAACCCTGAGCCACACAGGTGCCCCAGTTCCTTGAGTTTTTATAGCACAACGTTTTTTTTCCTCAAATTTTAAATTTTTGGGTTTTAAGGTTTTGTTTGTTTGTTTAATAGTAATTTCTGCACCCAATGTGGGGCTTGAACTCCTGACCCCAAGCTCTTCCAACTGAGCCAACCAAGCATGCCTGCAGCACAACTTTGGTATTATATATTAAAATAGGGTTTTGTTTTGTTTTTTTGTTTTTTGTTTTTACCCTGTCTTCAGCATTCACCAGCACAGGCTTTGACCGTCATACTTCTCCTGTGTTCAGCCCTGCTAACCCAGAAAGCTCCGTGGAAGACTGCTTGGCTCATCTTGGGGAAAAGGTCTTACAGGAACTGAAAGAGCCTCTACAAAAGGCGTTGCAAATGCTCCTCAGCCAGTGAGTTACCATTGCTGAGGGGAATGTGCTTCTCTAAAGTAGTCTCTGGATCTCTCATGCAGCACTGGATTGGTTAAGGCTTTGTTTTAGGTGAACGGTGTTACTTCTTTTCTCACTTCCCTTTTTCTGTCTTTGCTTTCCTGAAGCATCTGTTTGTGTTTTGAGTGACAACTTTTACATCAAAGGGGCGACTTAACTTTTCTGACATGGATTTGATCATTTATGTTTACTTGTTGAACTGTCAGGTTTCAGCAGATGCTTTCACTGCTTTGTAAGTGTAAATATGAGCTATTTCACTTGTCCTGACCACTTTTTACTACGATTCTGTCTGGGGGCCAACATAAATATAATGATTAGGGTTTTATGCATTGTAATGTAGGGTTAACATCATATCAGTATTTTAGGTATCCCAAATGTTGCTAAACTTTGCGGTTGTAACATCTGTCCATGACACTGTTGCCACATTCTTATAGTGGGAGCTTCTCTGCTAACTATGGTTTTGACTGTTAAAGCTCAAGGCAAGACGCTTGCAGTGAAAGTACTTTAAAATAGAACCAAGTCATTTGCTATACATCTTAAAAATTTTTTCCTTTAATTCTTTGTTGAGAATCATTAAAGAATTGATACGAATTAGAAAAATATTGTTCTAATGAAGAATGACACCTGAAACAGGATGAAGACTGTTTCTTCACTAAATGGGTCAAAATTGAGATGCCAGATTACTGATGTAGTAAGGTAATTTCTTACTTTCACATAACCAAAGATTGCCATTTATTAGAAGGAAGCATTTGGGAGTTTAAGCAGAATTCATTTTGTTTCTGCCAATAGCAAATGTAAAAAATCCAAGTTATGTATAAGACACTGAAATGAAATATTTGGACTTTCTTAACTTTATATATAGAAAAATTTAAAAAGAAAATGTGAACAGAAGATTATGGTGTCAGAAAATAAAACTTAAATAGGAAATTTGGTTGTGCAGTGGTGACTTTAAGAGTGTTCTCTCTAGTTCAGGGGCCCTGAGAATGTGAGGGACAGGGTGAGTGGGTGGGGTTTGTTAGGCCTTTGCTAACCCTTCTTAAACCAGAATAGCTATATTTTCATATATTTTTTAAATTGAGGTTTCATGTAAGATTTAAAGAAACCTACTGTTTTGCCAAAACGAAAAAAAGCTTGTAAAAGCTATTGGGATTGGGAGTAAAATAACTGAGAAGTAGAAGACAAAAAATACTGTCTGTAACTTTGATAAAAACTATTTGTGGCTAACCATTTCATTCTATATCGAAATTTCCCCATCTATTAACTTTAACTTTACTAGGGTATTATAAGCTCTCCGAAGAACAGTATCATATAGGTAAAATACTTTTCATAATCTACAGGAAAAATTGATAGCTTCTCACTGTAAAGTAAATTACATTACATTAAATTAATTAATTACATTAAAAAATATATAGTTAGGTGAATACTTGGTGTTTTTAACCCCCCAAACTCTGAATACTGACTATTTATTTTTATTTTTATGTATTAACTTAAAGATTTTATTTTTAAGTAATTTCTACACCCAGGGTGGGGCTCAAACTCACAAACTTGAAATCAAGAGTCACACATGCCACGGACTGAAACAGCCAGGCACTCCTGACATTATTTTTTAAACTGGTACCTCTGGTTGTATGTCAGAGTCAGACCTCTTTATGAATAAATTTTTTTTCAGTAATCTACTTTTGAAAGTTGTTAAGCTTTAGTACTAATACCTTAGAAGTATCTAACTGATGATGAACTAGAAGTATTATATACAGGTTAACAGGAATAATTTGTAAGGTGGAAAATACCACTTACTCTTTCAGTTTTGTTCAGGTGGGAAATTAGTCCTGAACTCATTGGAGAGCCAAGCACCAGCAGTGTGAAAAGGTTCCCTCTGCCCCTTTTTCTTCTTTGCTCTGTTCAGATAGCTCATTAGATAGAACCAATTATTCAGCTAGTTGCTTTTCTATGTTTTAGATTTCCTTTGAATGTTTTATTTTAGTCTGCTGGATCTTTTATGTGCATGTATGTGTGTACATATAATGATTCAAATCATGTTTCATTCTGAAGGATGCTAACGTACTTTAGCCTGATAGACAGACTACCAATAAGGACTACTGTGACCCACAGCAGCATCAAACAGTTCAGGAAAGGAAGTGAAGGGACTGATAGACGCAAGTAAACTTCAGGGAGAATATAGGTAGGTAGATTATATAGTATCTGAAGTTCAAGTTTTATAACTATGTACTACTTAAGCCCAAGGCTTTTAAAAAATTCTAAACTTACTTTAATGGTAATATAATATCAGGAAGGTAGTACACAACATCTTCCTAAAAAGGTCATCCATATATCTTAACCTCCTTTCAGCATCTATGTGGTATTGATTTTATATTGACTTGTGTGAAAGAATGATACCTGTGTCAACAGAACTGGTTTCTGAAGTATGTGGACCAGCACTGTACAACAGATAAAATGCAAGTCATGAAAAGCAATTTAAAATGTCCTAGCAACCATATTTTTAATCTATTTTATTCTACCCAGTATATTCAAAATATTAGTTTTAACAGGTATTCAATATAAAGATATCAATGAGCTATTTTACATTTTTTTCCCTTACTAAGTCTTAGAAATCTAGTGTGTATATTGTGCTTTCAGCATATCACTAGCCACATTTCAGATGACCATTAACCGCATGTGGCATTGAGACATTATTGTGACATGTTTCAAATCCTAATTTAAAATAGGACTAGTGTGGCCTTTGGACCCAGATCTAGTTGGGTGTGAATTCCTGCATTGCTGCTTGCCAACTGCGCATTTGGGATAGTTTCTTAGCTTTCCTGAACTTCAGTTTCCTAATGTATAAAATGATAGTATGTAAGGTAAAATATAAACATATAATAATATAAAACTGAACAGTAGGCTACTGATAAGTGGTAGCTGTCTTCCATTATTAAATTTCATAGGCTGAGGAAATTACAGACCAGAATCAGATGAGAACATGCCTTTGAATGGATTTTAAAATCCTATAAAAGCAAGAATTCTTTCCTTTATTTTGTATATGTGATTAGTTTGCCAACAGAAGTGAGGGGTAAATTTTATTAAATGTGATATGCTACTTGGTACAAAGTATTTTTTTTTGTTGGTGGTTGTTAATTTGTAAATGAAACCAAGTCTTATACATAGTACCTAAAGTCCATCAGTAAATTACTGAGTGTTGTCATCACTGTGATTTCAGTTCTGGTATGACTAGAACTTAACGTGGAAATAATCAGAAAGGCTTATCTCTGCTCTCCAGGATTTCATGTCATAAGACGCCAAGTTAAAAATAGAGCTCTGTTTACTGGCCTTGTTTAGTGTAACTCCTTATATCCTCAGTTTGAGAAGTCTTTCAGTGACATGCTTAATTTTGAGGTGTTTGAGGTTTTTTGCCTTTTAAAAAGTTAAAATTGTACTTTCACTAATGAGATCATTTTTGTTACTGTTTTATCTTACTTTAATAACCCAAATGTGTGCTTATCTGCAACATGGAAATCCTCTTGGAGAAGTTTCAAACAATTATTTTTAAAGTGTTATTATTTATCTTGTTATGTTATTAGCTGTTTTCCCAAGCTGATAGCATGCCTCCGCCAATAGGGAATGCTTAAAGTAAATGCATACCAAATGCTAAAAGCCATGTCTCAGACAAAACAGTATACTGAATATTTTTTGGTACTTTAGAGAAAATTCAACACAGAATAGTGACTGTATATTTATTCATCTGGAAATCTAGAATTTTCCTTCTTTGTGACCCAGACTTTTAAAAAAAAATCTCTACAGGCCAGTGACATATCAGGCATATCGGGAATGTACACTGGAGACCACAGTACATGCCAGCGGCTGGAATAAGGTATTAACCAAATTATCTTTTCTCTTACAAGATTTTAGTGTGTTGATTAAAGTGTAGGAGAAATTGTTAAAATCATATAAGAGAAAACTGTTAGAGCTCATTATTTAATGCATAAATCCAATTGTGTTAATGGGTGTTTTTGAGTAAAGCGTTTTTTTGATTAACACTGTGAGGCTCTGGTTGGCCCCAAAATATGTGTCCCATAGTATGCTATTCTTCCTTCCTATCTATTCTTGAATTTTCTATCATTTCTTCACTTCTCCATATCAGACATGACACTTATCTCCAGATGGTTTTTTGTTACCCTGTGTGTATGTCTTGGGGTGAAAAAGAATAAGAGCTTCATTTGCAAGACTGCTTCTTCTTGTCCCTCCCCTTTTTTTTGTTCTTCTAGTTCTTTTAAATGATTAATACCATTTGTGTTTTATAGTTTACAAGGTATCTGAATGTCACATCTCATTGGATCATTACAACCATCCTTTTCAGAAGACAGAATGGATTTTATTAGCTTTTGTTTTGTTATATATTTAGTTATATCAGGTGAATAATCAGAGAAAAAAAAGTTAAGTGATTTCTCCAGGACCCTTTGACTAAGAAATATTGGAACCAACACTAGAGCTGAGATCTCAGATCTTCTGATTCCAGCTTTAGTGTTTTTTTCTACTGTACCATACCGCTTAGCCATGATCTCGGACTGTGTTATCCATTTATCACCTTGAAAAGGCAGAAAGTCTAAGGAAATGCAGTATAGTGGGGCTCCCCTCAATATGAGGAAGAAGTGTGGCCCTTAGCGATCTTGTGCTAGAAATGAGAAAAATTCAGTAGAATCATTTTTATAAATAGCCACCTCTACTCTGAATTGATTTTTTTTAAAGTTTTCATTTTATCCAACAATTTCACACATCACTCAGTACTCATCACAAGTGTACTTCCTAATCCGCGTCACCTATTTAAACCATCCCTCCACCCCCTGCCCTCTATTCAGAACTGTTAATAGTGTGAGCCAGACCATGTGATTTACGTACCTAAGTGATGTATATTGTTTTTAGTCACTTTATAATACAGGCCTTGGAAGCATTATAGGATAATAATTAGCATCATAGGTTTTGTAATTGGACTTGTTTCAAGTATCAGCTTTGCTACAGACTAGATGCATATCTTTGGACAGTTTATTAAGCTCTCCAAATCTAAATTTTCTTTTCTTTTCTTTTTTTTTCTTTTTTAAGTTTTGTTTAAGTAATCTCTACACCCAACATGGGGCTCTAACTCATGATCCCGAGATCAGAAGTAGCACACTCTTCCAACTGAGCCAGCCAGGTGCCCTTCTAAATCTTCATTCTCACATATATGAAATGGATCTAATACTAACCTCAAAAATTTTACTAGATTTAAATGATATAATGTAGGTTAAATGCTTATTTAGCACATTGCCTGGCATCATAATAAACATTCAGTAAATAGTGGCTATTAAGTTAGATTTAAGGTCTGAGAATTTGTTCCAAAATAGTCACTGTTACGGGGTTTTACTAGGTTATTTAGCTGCAAATAACTTATTTTAAAAGTTTGTTTAATTTCCTTTTTTTGGAATTAAAAAAAGTCCTTAGTATTTAAAATACACTTATTTATTTAATAAATAAAAATGAGCGTGGTTATGATATATTTCTTAGTATGTCAAACAACACATGTTTAAGTACCTAATATTGCTCGCCTTCTTCCCATATTTTATGTTTTCTTCCTTTCACTTTGTCCAGTGACTGTTAATAATCAACTCTTGTATGTTCTCCTCCCCTCCATCCTAGGGTTGTCCTAAAAAAAAATCCGAGTAAACCCCAGACTTCACTATCTCTCTTCACCTATCTGATTTTTCCATTGTCTGCTTCATTTTAGTCCCTCAACTGAACCAAAGGCCAAGGCTGTGGCTTAAATAAATTCCTCATATAAATGAGGCCTGCCAGTTAGAGTATTACTTGCTCTGTTGAATCCAGTATTACTTTCCTACTGAGTCCTCTAGGGCTGAAAATAATATGGCTGTCTGGTCGGTAAATGAGGCTTAAATGAAACACACATCAGAAAGAAGAGGAAGAAAAATGTCCACAGAGCATGCCGTGTTAGGGATAAACTGAGTATCTGTTTATTTGTATAGGGATTCTGAAAGCATCTTGATAGAATACTCCATCATATCAAAAGAAGTGGGGGAAAAATCTGGTCACAATCCTGTATTAATAGTATGATCCTTTAAAAAAAGAAGTTTAAAAAAAAAAAGGCCATGTATAAATGTAGGTATGTATATGCCTAGAAAAATAATTGAAATATGTGCCAAAACATATTTCAAATACATATTACAAATACATAGTAATTATCTCTAAATTATAGGGTCTTTTCCTTCTTCCCCCACCCCCACATGGGTATTTTCTTTTCCTATGTAACTCTCTCCTGAGAAGAAAAGTAGAAAATAATGATCAAAGAGAAGAAGCCATGAAATGCTCAACTTTGCCTTTTCTTGGGGATGTAGACCCTACCAGAAATATAATTATGCTTAAATACACGAATAGAAGGCACTGTGCGTGCCGTTGGACTGCTGACTATAACTACATTATCTGCAAAGTTCCATGACTGCTCATGACACATTAATGATCACTGTCTTTTTTTGACCCTGATAGAAACAATTATTTTGATGGTGTCCTGGTACTGTAAATGGTGTGCAGAGACACACCACGCTTACATCTTACTGTCTTCTTTTTCTCACCTTCTTTATATCCTTTTTGTTAAAATAAACACTGTAGGGGTGCCTGGCTGGCTCAGGCAGTAGAACCTGTGACTTGTTCTCAGGGTTGTGGGTTCGGGCCCCATGTTGGGTAGAGACTACCTAAAATAAAATCTTTTTAAAAATAATAATAAAGTAGGGACACCTGGGTGGCTCAGTCGGTTAAGCTGCTGCCTTCGGCTCAGGTCATGATCCTGGGGTCTTGGGATCGAGTCCCGCATCAGGCTCCTTGCTCAGCAGGGAGCCTGCTTCTCTCTCTGCCTCTGCCTGCTTGTGTTCCCTCTCTCTCTCTCTCTCTCTCTCACAAATAAATAATAAATAAAATCTTTACAAAATAATAATAATAAACATTGTAACTATAAAAAGAGAGCCAGCTGTAGTGTTAATACATGCTGTTCATAGTGTAACAAATAAACTTTAGAAAAATAATAGCAAAAATAAATGAATTATTTGCCTTGGTTAATTTTTAGTGACATACTAAATCACTAATATTTTAAAATCTTTATTGAAATTTCAAGCATACATAAAAGCACAGCAGATAGCATAGCAAATCTCATGTATCTTGTCATTCAGCTTCAGTAATGATCAATATTTGGCTTAGTCTTCTTTCATCTGTTTCCCGCTGTCCCCCAGATTATTTAGAAGTAGGCCCTAGACATCATTTGATTCATAAATGGATTAGTGTGTATTTCTAAGGATGATATAAGCCCTTTTTTTTGAAGTATCCTTTTTAACCAACTGATAATACCACTATTTTTTTTTTTTTTTAAGTTTAATAGCCTCTGGATAGTGTTATCTTTTTTTTTTTTTAATTTTTTTTAAGGTTTTATTTATTTATTCGATGGACAGAGATCACAAGTAGGCAGAGAAGCAGGCAGAGAGAGGAAGGGAAGCAGGCTCCCCGCTGAGCAGAGAGCCTGATGCGGGGCTCGATCCCAGGACCCTGGGATCATGACCTGAGCTGAAGGCAGAGGCTTTAACCCACTGAGCCACCCAGGCGCCCCGATAATACCACTATTATACCTCAGAATGTTAACAGTAATTCTGTCATCGCATAATCTGTTTAGTATTCAGATTTTTCTCACAAAGGTATTTTGCTAAGATGATTTGTTTAAACCATGATCCAGACAAGGTCTGTGCATTGCATTTGGCTGATAAGTCTCGTCTTTACTTAAAAAAAAAAAAAAAATTGAAATATAATCCATACCATAAAATTTATATTTACTTCCCTAAAGCATACATTTCAGTGTTTTTTTAGTACAGTCACATAGTTATGCAGACATTTCCCTTGTCTAATTCCAGAACATTTTTATCTTCCCATAAAGAAACCCCACAATTTTTAGTAATCACTCTCCATTTCCTGTCCCTCCCAGCCCCCAGTGACATTACTCAGGCTCTTTAAATTTCCCTATTCTGGACATTTCATATAAATGCAATCATGTAATATGTGTCTAAAGCTCTTTTAATATGTAGGCTTTCTTTCTCTCTCTCTTGTTTTTTCCTTGCTTACAAGTTATTTCTTCTGTAAAATTTCCTGCTTTCTGATTTTATTGACTGTATCACTGAGATGTCATATAACATATTCCTCTGTATCTATATTTCCTTTCCATTGGTAGATAAATCCAGAAGCCTAATCATACTCAGGTTTAATCTTTTTGGCAAGAGTACTTATTGGTGATGTTTCTTATTTCCTCTTGCATCACACTGGGTGTTACATAATGCCTGGTTGTCACTTAAATTTTGTTTTGAAGCAGATAAGTCAAACATTCAAACCTAATCAATCAATACAGGTAAAATTTGTGGGATATGATATTTACTAGAGTTGTTAAGTTATAAATTTGTTGCTAAATAGTAAATTGATGGGTCAAAATATGTTTTTTATCATTATAAATACCTATTGGAAGAGACCCTTGGAGCTATAAATTAATATACCTCATTTCTGTACCCAATAAGCTATACTTTCTTTAATTATAAGATAATATTGTTAGCATGGTACCTGTGGTGAGACAGTGAATGGTATTCCTTTTTGATGGCCAAAATTACCTTAGCATTCCTTTTTGGAAGTTATTGGAGAGAAAAATAATTTATATGTGTTGTGGAGATTACTATTATCCAGTAAGGAAATGACTTACAGGAATCCAAATAGTAAGATTTGATTCCTTCTTAGCCTTAGAGATATGAATAGTGGAACCTTCTTGGGGATCCGGATTTTTTGTTTTTTGGGGTTTTTTTTTTTAGTACTGTGGGAGGGGGAGTGCAAAAAAAAATATCAGGTATAAGGTGATAGTTTCTTGTGGGTAGTACACTACTAAGTTGATGGACTCAGTTGTAGAAATAACTTATGGGGTTTTTTGTGTGATCACAAAAATCAGAGGGCAAGTGGTTTTTTTTTTTTTAAACTATATTAAGACAGTCTAAATTATACTTAAAAGATAGTGAGCCTGGAAATCATCATCTAGGTCCCTGAAGATAGGATGGCAAGTAGGTAAAAGAGAGCACATATCATCAAGAATATTACAGTTAGAATTTGTTAGTCTTGTACAATGAAGTTTCTGTACTCTGGTTACTGCATTTCAAGAAAGAAAAAATTGGGATGGAGATCTGGGAAGGGGTAATCTCAATGATCAAAGCAGTGAAGGAATTGCCAGATGAAGAACAGACTAAAAGATTAGTAAATTTCAGCCTAAAGAGTAGAGTAAATGAGAGGGAATATGATTAAGGACTCAAGACAGTAGTGAAAGAGGATTACAGATTTATCTCTAGCTGATTATATAGTAAAACTAGGGCATCTACTTTTTTGATACATGAAAGATAAATTTGGAACAAATAAAAATAAGTATTATTTTATATAGCAAGTGTAAAGTGTTTGCAACTCCTTTCCCTAAGACCTTAAACATGAATAATTTTAAAATATTGCATATTAGTACATTATTATAGAAAATTAGGATGTTTTGAAGTACAGAATGTTTCAGGCCTTTGAAGTTACTATGATCTGAGTCAGCAGGACTGATCAACAAGCTGTACCTGACTGTTCCTGCTAAGACTCAGTATTGGAGCTAGATGAACAATAGGTTTTGGGGGTGGGGTTTTGTTTTGTTTTGTTTTTAATAGTATGACAGGTTTTCTAATTGAGAAGAAAACCTAATTCTTCTTTATAGCCCTAGACCCTTCCATTAGTGTTAGGAAGGGGGTTTTAAATAAATTTGGGGCTGGAGTTCTTTTACAATATCAAAAAAGGAAGATGTGATTGTTGCATTCTTTCAGACTTTGATGTAGATTCCCTCAGGACTGCTTTAAAAGCCAAAGAATATTAGTAAGACTCTCCATTGTCTTTTCTGTATGTCCTCTTTTGCAGAAATATTTTATAATCCCTTTGTTATTACCTTGGCAATTCAGTAACCATTCATTTCCTTTTGCATTCCTTTTCCAGGCATGTGGAGCCCTCTTGATGTTTTAGACTAAAGAGATTGCATGCAGATGGTTAATTGAAAATGCTTAGCTCTTTCCAATGTGCATTTGTTTTTGGAAGGCAAGGGACTCTCATATGCCTATCATAAATTTTGACAGTTTTTAAATATTAAGCCACAAGATTATTAGGAATGATAATAATACCTCACTAGGGTTTTTGTTTTGTTTTGTTTTTAGATTTTATTTATTTATTTGAGAGAAAGAGCACAAGCAGGGGAGGAACAGAGGGAGAGGGAGAGGGACAAGCAGGCCCCCTGCAGGGAGCCCAAGAGGAGCTCCATCAGAGGACCTGAGATCATGACCTGAGAGGAAGTCAGAAACTTAACAACTGAGCCAGCCAGGTGCTCCCCCCATTTAGGTTTTTGATAAATTTTATAAGATAGCTGATAATTTTGAAAGTTGTTATTTTCAAATAGATAATAAAAGCACATGGTAGGGTGGTTGGGTTATGGACATTGAGGAGGGTTTCTGCTATGGTGAGTGCTGTGAAATGTGCAAGCCTGATGATTCACAGACCTGTACCCCTGGGGCAAGTAATATATGTTAATAAAAATAATTAATTAAAAAAATTTAAAAAACATAGGGTACAAAATACAGTAAGTACAGAAATGTATACATTGAAAACTGTTTTCCCCACCCTATCACCATTACTTCATTCTCTTCTTAGGCTACCACTATTACCAGTTTCTTGTATGTTTTTCCAGAGATAGTATAGGGATTATACAAATATTTATATATGTATATGTATGTGTGTATGTGTATTTGAAGCACAATTGTGCCATTATTATATACACTGTCCTGTCACTTTTCTCACTGAAAATAAGTCTTGGTGATTGGGCATTGAACAGTCTACTTCTTTTTAACAACTACATGATATTTTGCCAACATTTATTTAACCAGTCCCTGGTGGGTTGTTTGTAGACTTTTGCTATTATAAATAATACTTCAGTGAATCTTCTCTGCATATTTCATATACACACATACAAATGAGCCTGATTATTTTCATAAAATAATTATTTCTACCACCCCCTGGTATAAAATCTACAGGCATCATTCACAGACATTCTAGTAAGGGGTCAGTGTTTTATTTCTTTATTATAGTAAAAATGAGATTCCATAATGATGCATCTGAGTCATAATTTTCTAGTAGTTGAACATAAAAAATGAATTATAAGAATTTCAGTTTGTTTTTTACTCTGTCATCTTTGTATTGAAGATTTTGGTGCCTCTGATTTTGCTACAACAAATGCTTTTGGAGTTGACAAGACGTGGTCAAGAGCCTCTGAGTGCATTGCTACAGTTTGGTGTGACATATCTGGAGGACTGTGCAGCAGAGTACATCATTCAGCAAGGTGGCTGGGTATGAGCTGTTACATGTTTTTTTTTTAAATCTTTAAAAAAAAGGTCAGGCTTCTCATTGTGGTTGTTTTTAGTAACATAGGTTTAATGTGAATATTATAATTTAATATTTAACATTGCGTGATGATCAGTGACAAACTATTCATATGGTTTCGCTATTAAGATGTTACTTATAGTAAATTGATAGGTGATGTTTTAAATAGTTTTTTAAGTACTTATAATTATGAAACATTTTAAACTAACAAATAATATTTAAATAATAAGGGATGAGGAATAATAAAATGAGTGCCTATGTATTTGCCATCCCAGTTGAAGAAAAGAACACATACAATACCTTTTGAATTTTTTATATGCCCCTCCTAGATTCCAGCATGCTCTTTTCTACTTCACAAGGATAACTCCTATTCTGAATTTTTTTAAATCATAGTTAATCATATATACATATGTATCTCTAGACAAGTATATTATTTTGTATGTTTTGAACTTTATGTAAATAATATATTGTATGTATTTTTCTAAACTTGCTTTCTTACACTCAGTGTTGTATTCTTGAGACTGTCCTTAGTCATTGTTTCTCAGTTTTTAAAAAAATTATCAGTTCCCTAAGGATCCCTTTTATTTATTTATTTTTTAGGATCCTTTTTAGACATTTTTATCCTAATTATTTCCTTCCTCCCCCATGAAATTTTGATACTACAGATAGAAGTCTGTTTATGTACTGTTGCCTTTTGAAGGGCCACAAGTGATTATAATATCTCAGATTTTCCCCATCTTTCCAAACCCATTTTTACCCTCTAAATCATCCAGTGATCTGGTTTAATGTATGGTTGGTGTTTGATATTCTGTTATATCGATAAATAACAATTTATTTCTCTATAATCTTATCAGTAGACATTTTCAGCTTTTTGCTATTACAAACATTGGTGTTATGAACAGTTTTATACAGATATGTATAAGTTTCTCTGGTTATATACTTGGGAGTAGAATTTCTGGGTCCAAGATAATGCCAAAGTATTTTCCAAAGTGGTTTTTTCTGACTTATACTCTTTCAGCAGTATGTAAAAATTTTTGTTGCTCTTCATCTTCTCCAGTACTTAATATTATCAGACTTCTTAATTTTTTTAATCATTTATTAAAATTATTTTTAATAAGTTTAGATTTATAAAAATGTCATAAAGTGTTCCTACATACTGTTCACCCAGTTTTGCCTGGTGTTAACATCTTACACAACTATGGTACCCTCATCAAATTGACTTCTCCATATTGATTTCATATCCAGCAAATTTGTTAAACCCTCTTATTGTCTGGTTATTTATCTCTGTTTTTTAAATTATTATTTTTTAAATTTTATTTACTGGGGTGCCTGGGTGGCTCAGTGGGTTAAACCTCTGCCTTCGGCTCAGGTCATGATCTCAGGGTCCTAGGATCGAGCCCCACATTGGACTCTCCGCTCAGAGGGGAGCCTGCTTCCTCCTCTCTCTCTCTCTGCTTGCCTTTAAAGATTTAAAGATCTCTACTTGTGATCTCTGTTAAGTGAATAAATTAAATCTTTAAAAAAAAAAAGGTTTACTAATTTATTTATTTGAGAGAGAGAGAAAGAACGTGATCCTGAAAGAAGGTGGGCCTCAGAGACAGAGACTCTCAAGCAGACTCCGCACCAACGAGGGCCTGGTTGGGGGTTGATCTTACAATCATGACTTGAGCCAAAACCAAGAGTTGGATGCTTAACTGACTGAGCCACCCAAGTGCCCCCCATCTTTAAAGATTTTTTTTTTCTTATGTATTAGAGAGAGAAAAATGCGCACACATATGAGTGAGGGGAGGAGCAGAGGGAGATAATATTCCAGACTACCCCCTGAGTGCTGAGCCTGACAGCACTCAGGGGGTAGTGAGAATTTTAAACATACACAAATATAGATAAGATAGCATAATGACTAACATCACTTAGCCCTAATAATCACTAACTCATGAGATTATGACCTGAGATGAAACCAGGAGTTGGTTGCTCAACCGACTGAGCCATCCAGGTGCCCCTGCTTTGGGTTTTCTACATAGAAAATCATACTGTCTATGAATAATGTAAAATTTTTCCTCAGTAACTACCTTTTCAACACATTTATTCACTAATCAGGATCTTCCGGTACAATATTAATAGAAGGCATCCATTAGAAGGCATCCTTGTCTTTTTCCTAATGTTAAAATGAATTTCCTTAATTAGAGCATTTAGTTGTATCATTTAGTTGTATCAGTGAGTGAGGTTGGCCTGTAATTTTTCTTGTTTGGCTTCAATTTTAAGGGTATGCTGGCTTCATAAAAGAATCCAGAGTGTGAAGAGTGTTTCCTTTTTTTATACTCTGGAATAATTTATATGAAGTTTAAATTAGTGTGTTTTGCTTTCTATAACATGCATGTAAAATAACCTGGCATTTTCTCTGAGGGAAGTTTTCTGATTTTCCTGTCAACTTTATTATTATTATTTTAAAGGATTTTTTTAAAGATTTTTTATTTATTTACTTGACAGACAGAGATCACAAGTAGGCAGAGAGGCAGGCAGAGAGAGGGGAAAGCAGGCTTCTTGCTGAGCAGAGAGCCTGATGTGGGAACCTAAGATCATGACCTGAGCCGAAGGCAGAGGCTTTAACCCACTGAGCCACCCAGGCGCCCCTATTATTTTTTTAAGAAGGCTTCATGCCCAGTGTGGGGCCCAACATGGGGCTTCAGCTCACCACCCAAGGTTTGAGACCTGAGCTGAAATCAAGAGTTGGGCACTTAACTAACTGATCCACCCAGTCACCCTTTCCTTGTCAACTTTTGATAATTTTCCTGGATATTATCCCTGAATTTTCGGAGTTGTTGGTATAAGAGATACTCATGATACCCTTTTATTTTTACTCTTTTGGAGGAGAGTGCAATGGATTTTGGTATCTTAATTCTCTCCTACTACTTACTTTTAAACATTTTTATTTATTTATTTATTTGTTTGTTTATTTTTTTAAGATTTTATTTATTTGACGGAGAGAGAGAGAGATCACAAGTAGGCAGAGAGGCAGGCAGACAGCCGGGGTGGGGGAAGAAGCAGGCTCCCTGCGGAGCAGAGAGCCCGATGTAGGGCTCAATCCCCGGGATCATGACCTGAGCCGAAGTCAGAGGCTTTAACCCACTGAGCCACCCACGCGCCCCCTTTTAAACATTTTTTTAAAAAGATTTTATTTATTTATTTGAGAGAGAGAATGAGGAGAAGAGTGTGAGAGGGGAAAGGTCAGAGGGAGAAGCAGACTCCCTGCTGAGTAGGGTGCCCAATATGGGACTCGATCCCGGGACTCCAGGATCATGACCTGACCCAAAGGCAGTTGCTTAACCAGGCATCCATTTTTAAGCATTTTATTTTGGAGAATTTTAAACATACACAAATATAGATAAGATAGCATAATGACTAACATCACTTAGCCCTAATAATCACTAACTCATTACCACTTATGCTTTATTCACACCCTAGTCGTGTCCCTTCTTAATATTATTTTGAAACAAAATCCAGTCATTATTTGATTTTATCTATAAAAATTTTAGTATGGGGGCATCGGGGTGGCTCAGTAGTCTGGGTGTCTGCCTTTGGCTCAGGTCATGATCCCAGGGTCCTGAGATCAAGTCCCACATTGGGTTCTTGCTCACCAGGGAGCCTGCTTCTCCTTCTGCCCCTCCCCCTGCTCATGCTAGCTCACACTCTCTCTCTTGCTCTCTCACAAATAAATAAAGTCTTTTAAAAAATTTCAGTATGGGGGGGAGGGGCGTTAAAAAGGGGAAGAGGATTAAGAGTACACTTATGAGTACTGAGTACTATATAAAATTAAATCGCTATATTGTACATCTTAAACTAATATAACACTATATGTTAAATATACTGGAATTTTAAAAATTTTTCAGGGGCGCCTCGGTGGCTCAGTTGGTTGAATGTCTGACTTGAATTGGGCTTGGGTGTTGATCTTGGGGTTGTGTGTTTAGGCCCTGCATCAGCCTCCAAACTGGACATGAAGCCTACTTAAAAGTTTAAAAAAATTTTTTTCAGTATGTATCTTTAAAAAATAAAGGTTTTCTTTATTTTTATATTTAAGCATTTTTTAAAAGATTTTATTTATTTGTCAGAGAGAGAGAGCACAAGCAGGGGGAGCGCAGGCAGAGGGAGAAGCAGGCACCCCATTGAGAAGGAGTCCCATGTTGGACTTCATCCCAGGACCCTGGGATCGTGACCTGACCTGAAGGCAGACACTTAACTGACTGAGTTACCCAGGCATACCGGTTTTCTTTATTTTTAATCGAACTGTCGTTACCACATCAACAAAATTAAAAATGATTTCTTCATATCCTCAAATATGCTGTTAGCATTCAAATTTCTAAATGTCTCAAAAATATCCTCTCTTTTGAATGTGAGGGTAATCTGTCTGTGACAGCTGTCACCCCACTTATCTCTAGGTTTGATTTGACTGATCTGGCTGCCCGGTGGGTATCCCTTCCTCTCTCACCACTCTGTGTGTGTCCCTCCTGAGGCTGTTCGCTTGGTGGAAGAGGACAATCTTCCCCAATAGAGGAGGAACATTCTTCTGTGAAGTGTAGAGGAGTAACTTTGCTCCCCTGCTAAAATCTCAAAACAGGTTCTCAGGGTCCATTTATAGAAGAATGTAGGCTAGTCAAACTTCCAAGACTCCGGACACATCCAAATGAGGCACTGTATGTGACAGTCTTTCTTTCTTCCAGCCTTTCCTTCCTTCCTTCCCTCCATCCTCCCTTCCTTTTCTTCTCCCTCCCTCCTTTCTTTTATTTATTTATTTATTTTATTTGAGAGAGAGAGTACACAGCAGGGGGAGCAGCAGGCAGAGAGAGAAGTGGGCTCTCTGCTGAGCAGGGAGCCTGATGCGGGGATCAATCCCAGGACCCTGGGATCATGACCTGAGCTGAAGGCAGAGGCTTAACCAACTGAGCCATCCAGATGCCCCCAGTCTGCCTTGAAAAATAATAACAACAACAACAAAACCTCTTTTAAACTTTACAGGATATGAAGTTGTATCTTTTCATTTTTATTGTTATTTCTTAATTTCTTCTTAGTTATTGGTTTATAATAGTTTTTTATTGCCTGGATATTTGTGTGTGTGTGTGTGTGTGTGTGTGTGTGTGTGTGTGTGTATGTGTGTGTGTGTGTGTCTTGTGTTTTTGTTTTTGATTTTAAAGTAGGCTCTAGGCTCAGTGTGGGGCTTGAACTCATGACCCCAACATCAAGAGTTGTATGCTTGGGGCACCTGTGTGGCTCGGTCAGTTAAGGGCCTACCTTTGGCACAGGTCATGATCATGCCCTGGGTTAGGCTCCCTGCTACTACCCCTCCCATTCCCAGTGCAGAGTCTGCTTCTCCCTCTACCCTTTCTCCTGTTTGTGATCTCTCTCTATATATAATCAATAAAATCTTTTTTAAAAAAAGAGTCCTATGCTCTACTGACTGAGCCAGCTAGGTTCCTCTCTTTTCTTTTTTAAATAAGTATAAATTCAAACCTAGGGAAGCTTTTCTTTGTTTTGAAGAATAAAACAAAATAACAAAGCTTTTGTATCATTTGCTAACCTGATTCCATTCTCTAAAATTATTTATTTATTTAAATTATTTATTTATATTTTTTTATGAGACAGGGAGAGCAGGGGAGGGGCAAAAGGAAAGGGAGAGAGAGAATCCCAAGCAGGCTCCATGCTGGGCATGGAGTGGGGCTCAGCCTCCCGATCTGAGATCATGACCTGAATTGAAATCAAGAGTCAGAAGCTTAGCTGAATGAGCCACCCAGGCATCCCTTAGTTTGTTGTGGGTTTTTTTTGTTTTTGTTTTTATTTTTTGTAAGATTTATTTATTTGAGAAAGGGGGAGTTAGAGAGCATGAGCAGGGGGAGGGGCAGTGGGAAAGGGAGAGAATCTCAAGCAGACTCTGTGCTTAGCTCAGAGCCCTGCTCAGAGCTGGATCCTATGACCCTAGATCATGATCTGAGCCAAACTCAAGAATTGGACGCCTTACCCACTGAGCCTCCCAGGTGCCCCTGATTTCTCTTTAAGGAAGAAGTGGTAGTTATATTGCAAAAGTAAAATTTCTACCATGAATGATGCAGTTCTAAGTCTGGTGGCACTAAAAGGAGACAATAGCATTGTTGCCAACATTATAACTGTTGGTGGCGTTTGTGGGAAAAGAAGCCCTTGCAAGTTCCTACCCAACAGTCAACTGCTAGGAAATTCTGAAGTGTCTTACAGGCCAAAGAGAGAATGAGGTTAGTAAAATGCCTCAAGAGAGCTTGAATAAAGTACTGGATTTGAGAGTTCCTGAAACTTGGATATGTAAAAATAGGGTGGTAAGTTGGGTCATGCTTACAGTGGTCTCAAGTTCAAGTAAACTTCTGTAATAATACACCACTTCACATATCTCATACTTTTTAAGGGGCTTTTCTTTCCCTCAGTAGGTACTGGCAGAGGGTATGCTCAGTCATTTTCAATATAGATGCCTAGGCCCAAAGCCAAGCATAAGAAAGGAGGAGATATAGAATGAAGAGAGTCTGCAGGGGAAAAAAAGCCCCTTTCTTCCTGGTTTCGCTTTTCCTCATGCTCAGAGAAACAGAATGAAAACTGAAGTGGAATGCCCTGGGGGATTGGTTTCAGACCTTATGGACCAGTCAGACATATAGGCTGTACTTTCCTTCAGAGCATCAACTTTTCTAACTTCTGACTGAGACCTATGGTCTTTGCTGCTGTACATTTCTTCATTAGATATATAATCTCCCCATCTTTCTGTGGGGAAGGACTGTCACGTAAGGACTTCCCCTTGAACTACTACTCTGTCCTGATTCATGTTTGCACTCAAAAGAATCTCTTCATGTCTCCAGTGTAGATAGAGGGCAAGGAAGGCACTTGGGCCAGCCCCCCATTTTCCCCACTGCCATTATCATTGCCATTGCTGCTGTTCTTGGTAGCTCCACCCAGGAATCTTGCTCACCTAAATGGTGCTTTCCAACAAGGGAAGAATTAAATACAGAGAATGTAATTCATTCCTTTCTTGATTTTCAGTTTTATTATGACACAGTATGTTGATGTTTGTTGGTTATTATACTTTGTTACAGAGAAAGTAGTTCTTTTATTCAACTTAAATGTGTTTGCTAAAGAAAAGAGCAGTAATAATGGATAACTAGATAATTGATATTTAAATTTTTTAATGTGTTTTTAATCTCTAATTTTGAATGCCCAATCTGTATTTCACATTGTTAGGTTTAAGCCCTGTGTTTTTTTGTGTGTTTAAAACCAAGAGATTCCTTTTTTGACTAATTGATGAAAGTGTCTCCTATGATGCAAAGCGTCAACATGAAACATCTTTAAGGCACTTCGTGTTAAACATTCCATTGACAGGTCTTAAAAACCATTTTGGTCATTCTTCCAGAGGAGAATGATTGGGCTGCATGATGGTGCATGTCTGTTACATAAAGTCTGTAGTATGACTTCTGGGGTAAAGTGTTTGTCTTCAGCCGCCTGAACACAAGGTCAGGGTGAAGCAAATTGCCTACCTGTCAAAGTGGAGCTAGTTTTGAAAACCTACTGTTAAGGAGGAGGGATGACAACAATAATCTGTTGGAGGAAGAGTTTGGACATATAGATTTGCAGAGACGAAAATAATATTTTGTTCTCTGAATTAGAAAAAGAAATGGCTGGGATAAGTGCCTTTTGGATTTCTGCAGATAGTTTTTTTTGTTTTATTTTGTGATCATTTTTCCCTTACTATATTTGAGATGATTTTTCCACTGTACTGGTATTGAGAAAAGCACTTTATTGAGGCTTATAAGTACTGTGACTGGTGTGGATTTTCTAATAGACTGTAGAGCAGTTTTACGTTCACAGAAATGTTGAAGAAAGGTACAGAGATTTCTCATATACTACCTGCCTGCACACATGCATGGCCTTCCCCATTATCAGCATCTCCCATCAGATCTGTACATTTGTTACAACCAGTGAACCTCTGTGGATACATCATTGTCACCCAAAGACCATAGTTACAGTTTACTTTTGGTGTATATTCTGTAGTTTGGGCAAATTTATGATGGCATATATCCATCACTATAGTATTACACAGAGTAGTTTCACTTTCCTAAAAATCTTGTGTTCCACGTGTTTGATCCTCTGTCCTGCCTCACTCCTGGCAATCACTGATCTTTTTACTATCTCCATAGTTTTTCCTTTTCCAGAATGTCATATTTATATGTTGGGATATATACATATATAGTTGGGCAGTGCGATATATAGCCTTTTCATATTGACTTCTTTCTCTTAGTAATATGCATTTAAGTTTCCTCTATGTCTTTTTATGGCTTGATAGCTCATCTCTTTTTTAGCACTAAAATTTTAGCACTCCTTTGTCTGGATGTACCACCGTTTATTTACCCATTCACCTATGGAGGGAGATCTCAGTTACTTCCAAGTTTTGACAATTAGGAGTAAATCTGATACAATCATCCATGTGCAGGTTTTTGTGTGGACATGAGTTTTAAACTTCTTTGTGTAAAAACCAAGGAGTGGGGTCTGGTAAGAGTATGCTTAGTTTTTTAAGACATTTCCAAGCTGTCTTCCAAAGTGGCTGTACCATTTTGCATCCCCACCGGCAATGAATAAGAGTTCCTTTTTGCTCCTTAGACTTCCAGCATTTGGTGGTGGTTGTGTTAGATTTTGGCTATTTTACTAGCTGTATAGTGGTAGCTCATTGTTTTAATTTGCATTTCTCTGATGACATATGATGTGGAATATCTTTTCGTATGCTAATTTGCCATCTGTACTTTTTTGGTGAGGTATCTTGTTAAGGTGTTTGGTCCATTTTTAAAATCAGATTGATTGTTTTCTTATTTAAGAGTTCTTTGTATATTTTGGATAATAATCCTTTATTAGATGTGTCTTTTGAAATTGTTTTCTCCCAGTCTGCGGCTTGTCTTTGCATTCTTTCAATATTGTCATAGACAGACATTTATAATCTTAAATTCCAGCTTATCAGCCATTTCTTTTATTGACTGTGTCTTTTTTTTTTAAGATATTATTTATTTTATTTGACAGACAAAGATTACAAGTAGGCAGAGAGGCAGGCAGAGAGAGGGGAGGAAGCAGGCTCCCTGCTGAGCAAAGAGCTCAATGCGGGGCTCAATCCCAGGACCCTGGGATCATGACCTGAGCAAAAGGCAGAGGCTTTAACCCACTGAGCCACCCAGGCGCCCCTATTGACTGTGTCTTAATGTTATATCTAAAAAGTCATCACCAAGGCCAAGGTCATCTAGGTTTTCTCGTTGGTTATTTTCTAGGAGTTTTATAGTTTGTATTTTACACTCAGGTCTATGATCCATTTTGGGTTAACTTATTTAAGGTGTAAGGTCTATGTCTAGATTTGGTTTTGTGTGTGTGCCTGTCCAGTTGTCCCAGTACCATTGTTTGAAAAAACTTTTTATCCATTGTTTGCCTTTGCTCCTTTCTCAAAGATAAATTGACTATATTTATATGCGTCTGTTTCTGGGCTCTCTCTTCTATTCCACTGATCTATTTTTTCTTTCACCAAAACCACACTGTCTTGAATACTCTAGCTTTATAGTAAGTCTTGAAGTCAGGTAGGATCAGTCCTCCAGCTTTGTTGTTCAGTATTGTATTGGCTATTTTTGGTCTTTTGCTTCTCCATATAAATTTCAGAATTAGTTTGTTAATATTTGCTGAGATTTTGATTGGGATTTCACTGAATCATAGATGAAGTTGGGAAGAATTTACATCTTAACCTTATTGAGTCTTTATATCCATGAACATGGAATATCTCCATTTATTTAGTTCTTTTTTTTATTTCATCAGAGTTTTATAATTTCCCTCATATAGATCTTGTACCTATTTTGTTATATTCATGCCTAAGCGTTTTATTTTTGGGGATGCTTATGTAAATAATATTAGATTTTTTTTTTTTTTTTTTTTTAAAGATTTTATTTATTTATTTGACAGAGAGAAATCACAAGTAGATGGAGAGGCAGGCAGAGAGAGAGAGAGGGAAGCAGGCTCTTGCTGAGCAGAGAGCCCGATGCGGGACTCGATCCCAGGACTCTGAGATCATGACCTGAGCCACCCAGGCGCCCATAATATTAGATCTTTAATTTCAAGCTCCACTTGTTTATTTCTAGTATATAGGAAAACAATTGACTTTGTATATTAACCTTGTATTTTGCAATCTTGCTATCATTCCTTATTAATTTTAGGAGTATTTTTGTGGATTCTTTTCAGATTTTCATAACGTAGATGATCATGTCATCTGTGAACAAGACAGTTTTATTTCTTAAGTAAAATAACAAAAATTCAACAGAGTAAATTCAAGGATCTATTGGCTTTCTTCAGTGATTCATGAGTCATGCATCATCCCATCTAGCAAATAGAAAGGAGCTCCAAATTGCTGCAGAAAAGAAGTTTTTAAAGGTAGAAAGAAGTGGGACAAGGAAATCATAAACAAAAGAAAGGATTATTTCAGGCAAGGTCACCTCTTTTAGGGGGATGAAAGGAATCTATTGCGTGAATATCCTTACCAGTGTTGACTAGGAAATTCCAGACTAACTGGTTAGGATCACATTCCTGAAGGAGGTTGAAATTGCAGTTAGGTTAGCCAGTAAGTCTTGGTTGGTGACATGGGTTTAGCTCAAGTGAATCCATTTGGGGCCTGTTGCCTTCTTTTTAACAATTCCTTACCAGTCTGTATACATTTTATTTCCTTGTCTGACTGCATTAGCCAGGACTTCCAGGACATTTTTGAAAAGTGGTGATGAGAAATGACATCCTGGCCTTGTTCCTTATCTTAATGGGACCTTATAGTTCTAACCATTAAACTTGTTAGCTGTATTTTTTTTGTAGATAACTCTTTGTCAAGTTGAGTTCCCTTTCAGTCCTAATTTACTGAAAGTTTTTATCATGATTGGATGTTAAATTTTGTCAGAGCTTTTCTGCATCTGTTGATAATGATCTTGTGATTTTTTTTTTCTGTAGACTGTTGATGTGGGGATTACATTAATTGGGGTTTTTTAGAATATTTTATTTATTTATTAGACAGAGAGAGAGATCACAAGTAGGCAGAGAGGCAGGTGGGGGCGGGGGGGGGGATGCAGGCCCCCTGCTGAGCAGAGAGCCCGATGTGGGGCTCGATCCCAGGACCCTGAGAACATGACCTGAGCCAAAGGCAGAGAGGGCTTAACCCACTGAGCCACCAGGTGCCCCCCCCCTTTTTTTCTTTTTTCTTTTTTCTTTCTTTTTTTTTACAGACAGCGAGAGAGGGAATGCAAACGGGGAGTGGGAGGGGGAGAACAGCTTACCACCAAGCAGGGAGCCCAATGTGGGGCTCAATCCCAGGACCCTGGGATCATGACCTGAGCAGAAGGCAGACACTTAATAACTGAGCCACCCAGGCCCCTGCCCCTCTTTATTTCTGATAACTTTTCTTGCTCTGAAGTCTGCTCTGTTTGAAATTTATAGAGCTACTCCCACTTTTTTTTTTAAGATTTTATTTTTTAAGTAATCTCTCCACCCAGTGTGGGGCTCAAATTTAACAACCCTGAGATCAAGAATTGCATACTCTGCCTACTGAGCCAGCCAGGGGTCCTACTTTCTTTTGATTAGTGTTATCGTGGTATATTTTTCTCCAGCCATTTATTTTAATATGTTTGTGTCTTTGTATTTGGAGTTTCTTATAAACAACATATAGTTGAGTCTTGTTTTTTGATCCAGTCTGCTAAATTCTGTCTTTTAATTGGTGCTTTTAGATTATCAAAGGGATTATTAATAATTGAATTAATATCTACCATATTTGTTAAAACTGTTTTCTGCTTATTGCCCATATTCTTTGTTCCTCTTTTTGTCTTCCACTCTTTTCCTGCCTTTTGTGGTTTTAATTAAGCATGTTGCATTCCATTTTTTCTACTTTCTTAACATATCCATTACATTTCTCTTTTTACTTTTTTTAGTGCTTGCCCCAGAGTTTGCAATATACATTTACAGCTAGTCCAAGTTCACTTTCAAATAACACTGTGCCGCTTCATGAGTAATGTGAGTACCGTATCCTAACAAAATAATCTTAAATCCTTCTCATCTCTGTATCTCTGCTGTCATTTATTTCCCTAATCTAAGCATGCATATGTGTGTCTGTATGTATATGCATATATATGCTATATATGTAAGTATACATGATTGAGTTGCTATTTTTTTTGAACAAACTGTTACCAATTGATGATTGATAATTCTTATCAATTAAGAATAAGAAAAATAAACATTTTTACCTTATCTTCACTTACTCTTCTGATGCTCTTCCTCTCCTAATGGAGATCCAAGTTTCTGACTTACATTGTTTTCCTTCTCTCTAATGAGCCTCTTTTAACATTTCAAGCAAAGACAAGTTTACTAACAACACATTTCCTCAGTTTTTGCTTATCTGAGATTTTTACGTGTCCTTCATTTCTGAGGGATAATTTCACATGCACAGAATGCTAAGTTGGTGGGTTTTTTTCTCTTAACACTTGAAATATTTGAGTTCATTCTGTTATTGCTTGTGTGGTTTCTGAGGAAAAGTTCAATATAATTCTTTTCTTTGTATTTCTATAGGGAAAATGTTTTTAACTCTGGCTTGTCTTAAAATTTTCTATCTTTGACTTTCTATAGTTTGAAAATGATATGCCTAGGTGTAGGGTTTTTGTTTTGTTTTGTTTTTACATTTTTTTCTACTTGACATTCTCTGAGCTTCCTGAAACTGTTTTTGGTGTCTGATATTAACTTGAGGAGGCCCTCAGTCATTATTGTTTTAAATATTTCTTCTGTTCCTATCTCTTTTCCTTTTTGTATTCCAGTTACGTATATGTTACACTTTCTGTAGTTGTTCCACGGTCCTTGGATATCCTGTTCTTTTTTTTCCTGTCTTTGTTGTCTTTGCTTTTATATACCCAAGCTCAGAGATTCTTCCCTTACCCATGTCTAATTTAATATTATATAGGCCCATCAAAGGTATTCTTCATTTCCGTTATAGATCTTTTCGATCTTATGGTTCTTTTCCAGTGTTTCTCTCTCTGCTTACATTGCCCATCTGTTCTTGCATGCTTTCTGCTTTATCCATGAGAGTCCTTTGCTTATTAATCATAATTGATTTAAATTCTTGTCATGATAATTTCAACATCTGCAGTGTCTGGTTCTGATGCTTGCTCCATCTCTTCAAATTTGTTTTTTGCCTCTTGGCATGCCTTGTAATTTTTTCTCGATAGCTGGACATGGTGCACTGGGTCAAAGGAACTGCTGTAAAGAAGCCTTGGAGGAAGGGGAGGGATTTTATAGCCCTATGATTAGGTCAGTCTTTTTACTGAACTATGGCCTCTGCACTGTGAAGTGTTTCTCAGTTTTTCCTTTCCCTGTTAGGTGGGATGAGATGGCTTGAGTGGGCTGAGTTGGGTATTTCTCTACCCTTGTGTTGTTAGGCTCTGGTTAGGTAGGTAGTTTCTCTTACGGGCAGTCCTTGTTAAGAAAAACGGAGTGGCCTATTATATTTCAAATATAGTTCATCCTCCCCCTGCCAGAAGCATGAGGGGAATTTTCTTTGGTATTTATTAAGAGCACCTGGTTGAGCTCCTAGAGGTAAATCTCACAGAATTGTAGGGGTCTTCTGGAGTTTAACTTTGTATTGGCCATGCTGAGCCTCCAGCTGTCCATCAGTGCTCGTCCCCAGCGTGATTTCCACTCAGGTAAGCTGTGACTCTCCATGTTCACCTGTCTTTCTCTCCAGTCTTGGGGGCAGTAGTTTGCCCTGGGCCATTACCTCTCTATCTTACAGAACCTAGAGTAGTTGTGGATTTTTCAGTTTGTTTAGCTTTTTACTTGTTAGGGTATCGTGGTGACTTCAAGCTCCGTACGTGTGGCAGTCACTCTCAGGTTTTCTCTTTCAGTTTTGTCCACACTGAGGCTCCAGCAGTTCATCAGTTTCAGTTCCAGTTCTCCTCCCTGGGCACGGGTGCCTGGGGAGGTGACTGCTGAGGAGTTTCTGCTCCCCTCTATTGCCTGTTGGTCACTTCAGTCTTGGGGGCAGCATTTGGCCCTGTGACCTCAGTTCTCTTAGCGATCGAAGAAGTTACCGATTTTTCAGTTTGTTCAGCCTTATTGCTTGTTGTTAGGATGGAATGGCACCTTCCAACCTTCTTTTTTTTTTTTTTTAAGATTTTATTTATTTATTTGACAGAGGGAGCACAAGCAGGGGGTGTGGGAGAAGGAGAAGCAAGCTTCCCTCCGAGCCGAGAGCCTGATTCAGGGCTCAGTCCCAGGACCTGAGCTGAAGGCAGACACTTAATGACTGAGCCACCCAGGCGCCCCAGTCTTCCAAGCTTCTTAAGTGCTTCCCAGAAACCAGAAGTTAAAATGACTTCAAGCTGAGACTTTACAAGGATCTCATTTTGGTTTTAGTTACTTTATCCACAGGCATTATTCCCCAGACTTGAATATAAGTCATATGGTTACAATTTCCATACCTTAGACGTGAAGGAGTCTCAGTCTACTTCTGATCATTCCTTCTTACTGACACTCACCATCACATGAGGGTGAAACATATTCCTATAATTCCTGTGAAATGTCTGTATGGAATCTATAAGCTGGGGCTCCTTTCCGTGGCGCAGTTCTCAATAGGCATCACCAATTCATGTTCTTTCTCTTGGTTTTTCTTGAAAAGGAGAATGGCCTAGAAATGTTTATTACTGTCTAATTGCATGGCCTTAGATGAATCATTTTCCTGAATATTCTTCAGATTATTTATAAACTCTAGTTTCTTTTTTTTTTAAATCATTTTCTAAAAGATTTTATTTATTTATTTGACAGACAGAGATCACAAGCAGTCAGAGAGGCAGGCGGGGGGCGGAGTGGGAATCAGGCTTCTCACTGAGCAGAGAGCCTGATATGGGGCTCGATTCCAGGACCCCGAAATCATGACCCGAGCCAAAGGCAAAGGCTTAACCCCTGAGCCACCCAGGCACCCCTAAACTCCAGTTTCTAAGGAAGTCATTAATCGTGTCTGCCCATTTTACAAGGAGTTTGTGAAGATTAATTAATTTCTGTAATGTTTAAGGCCTTCAGGGATTAATTTTTAATGTGCAGTGAACCTTGCTTGTTTGCATATGTTATGGTAGGCACCATGCTAGATTTTAAGTATACAAAAGTTAAATAAAATATAGGCCCTACTTCAGAGCTCAGAACTGGTTGAGGAGATAGAAATGTAAAACATTAATAACCATGTGTAACATGTTATATGTTGTGGGGTAGGCATGTTCAAAGTGTAGTAGAAAGACAAAGGAGGGAGTGATTAATTGGGGTGCAGTTAGAAATAAAAGTTCAATGAGGAACACATCTTTTTTTTTTTTTTTTAAGATTTTATTTATTTATTTGACAGAGAGAGAGAGAGAGACAGTGAGAGAAGGAATACAAACAAGGGGAGTGGGAGAGGGAGAAGCAGGACTCCCACCAAGCAGGGAGCCCAACTTGGGGCTCCATCCGAAGTCCCTGGAATCATGACCTGAGCTGAAGGCAGACCCTTAACGACTGAGCCACGCGGGTGCCCTGGATTATAATTTTTTATTTTTGTTTATGTGGCATTAGAATTACAAGATAAGGCTTTTGGATTTTTTCTCTTTTTACCTTATTTTTTTAACCCTGCCAGAGAGAGGCAAGTTAATAAAGATTGGAAATCACAGGGTTAATTTGTGGCCCCCAGCTCTGCCAAATATTAGCCTTGTGTTTGGGAGAAATTCATTTAACTGCTCTGAGCCTTAGTTTTATCAACTACAAAATGGGAAGAATAGTTCTGTCTCACAAAAATAATGATATAAAAGTATTTTGTGAAAATGCTCCATTTTTACAAATGTCAGGTTTTTAGATATGTCTTTAAGAGTGTATATTTTTTTCCTCTTCCTGAGTCTGAAGATTCCTTTGTGTTTTGATTCTGATTTTTCATGGCCCTGCAGCACACTTAGGGCGCGGACTAGTTGGCGTATTGTGATTTTTCTGACTCCTCCTTGTTCCCTCCCTCCGCTTTCTCACTGTCTTTCATTTCCTGGGATTGTGTTCCTACATTAGAAGTAAGTCTGTCTCCTGAAAAGGGCAGTAGAAGTCCAGCGTGGTAAGGCTTTTCTTTTATTTTCTCCTATGTCATGTACTAAACTAGATACTTGCTATGAAAGATTTAGTTTTAAATTACATAAAAGCTTACTGGTAAAAATGTAATCTGATGTCTACCATAGTATTTAATATTTAAGTAGTTTGAATAAAATTAATTTTTGCTTTTTTTCTCTTTGACTTAAAGCTCCTTATTTCCATTTTAGGAATAGAAAGACAGAGAAAGTATTTTTGTTTATAATCAAGGATATTTGGAGACTGTTCTAACAGTTTCTTACCTAAAAGTTCCCAAAAGACAGAGTTTTTATACTCTGGGAGGTAACACATAATTTGTGATCTAAAAATCACTAGGTGGGTTTTGTAACTGAAATAATTTTAGTGTAATGAGGTTAAGTACTGTTTCATCAAACCCATGTATTTTACTTGCAGGTGTGAGTATTTACTGCACTGTATTTCCAAAATATATTTTTTGTGGGTCTTGCTCATTAGAATAGATGGAAAATTACTGGGAATATCTTTCCCACTTTGCATTTTCTCATTTTAATTTAATAGTGATCTGAGAGGCATATGGCATACTGCTTGACTGAATGTAAAAGAATAATTACTGTTTCTATTTTTTAAGGGGACTACTTGAGGGATAGATACTGCCAGAAAGTAACCGTTAATGGTTTGTTGGTACATCTTAGGGCAGGTGAGTCCCTAGATGAATTTACCAGGGAATATGTCTGTGGAGTTCTGCCAAAGCATCTTCAGATGGAAAAGTTAAGTCCGTAGGGAGCTCAGTTTGTCAGCAGCTATGACTCTGTAGGTAAAATACTGCTTGAAGTGGCGGAATAATTTGTAACAATGTGAACCCAAAAAAAGGAAGCAAAATGCAGTCAATACAGGCAGAATAAAGCAGCCACTGCACATTTTTGAAATGGTTCTTTTAATGATCTGCAAGCTCTTTTTACTTTGTTCTACCACCAAAACCAATGTTACATTTATATTTTATCTTACATTTATTTAAAAATACTCCCCTTGGGCGCCTGGGTGGTTCAGTGGGTTAAGCTGCTGCCTTCGGCTCAGGTCATGATCTCAGGGTCCTGGGATCGAGTCCCACATCGGGCTCTCTGCTCAGCAGGGAGCCTGCTTCCTCCTCTCTCTCTCTCTCTCTCTGCCTGCCTCTCTGCCTACTTGTAATCTCTGTCTGTCAAATAAAATAAATAAAATCTTAAAAAAAAAAATACTCCCTGTATCTCCATATTTCAGTTTCTTCTCTCTTTCCCTTTTTATTAGAAAGGTTCCATGCACATATCTTTGTGTACTTGCTTCAAGAAAACACCAAGAATAATCTTTTCTATTTACTTCTTGCTGTAAACTCAGGAGAAAACATCTGTAAGGTAATCAGGACTACAGCCTAAGAGTTCGTTTCATGTAGTTGATAAAAACATGGTCCTGGGAGGTAAACTGCCTGAGCTTAAATCCAGTTCAGTGACTTTGAACGATAATCCTCTTCGGTTGATTCAGTTTCCTGGTCTGTAAAATGGAAATAATAATAAGGCTTACTCCATAGCCTTGTGAGGTTTAAGTAGGTCAGTATCAGTAAAATCTTCAGAAGGACACATGGTAGGAGTGCGTACAAGTTACTGCATGTTACTGACAAGCAGTTCTTTTTTTTTTTCTTAGTAGTTTATTCTTTTTTGTTGTTGTTTGCATACTTCTCTCTTTTTTTATAAACTTTTTTTTCTTAAAGTTTTTATTTATTTATTTGACAGACAGAGATCACAAGTAGGCAAAGAGGCAGGCAGATATAGAGGAGGAAGCAGGCTCCCTGCAGAGCAGAGAGCCTGATGTGGGGCTCGATCCCAGGACTCCGGGATCATGACCTGAGCCGAAGGCAGAGGCTTTAACCCACTGAGCCACCCAGGCGCCCCCCTCTCTCTCTTTTTTTATTTTTTATTTTTTATTTTTTTTAAGATTTATTTATTTATTTATTTGACAGACAGAGATCACAAGTAGGCAGAGAGGCAGGCAGAGAGAGAGAGAGAGGAGGAAGCAGGCCTCCCGCTGAGCAGAGAGCCCGATGCGGGACTCGATCCCAGGACCCTGAGATCATGACCCGAGCCGAAGGCAGCGGCTTAACCCACTGAGCCACCCAGGCGCCCCTCTCTCTTTTTTTAAAATTGTGTTCAGTTAGCCACTGTTTCTGATATAGTGTTCCGTGATTCTAGTTACGTATAACACCCTGAGCTCATCATACAAGCCAGTTCTCAAAACAGGCTCAGAGACCTTGGGACAAGTTACTTAATCTCTCTGAGCTTTCTCTGGTTTTGTTTTTATTTTTGTTTTCAAAGAAAGATACAGTTCTCTGGTTGTTCATGCATACTTAAACTCTGATAGTTGGTCCAAATTAGTTTTATGGTTTTTTGAGTCCTGGAAATTACTCCTTTGTGTTTTTTATATCAATGGGACTACATAGAAACTTCCAACAACAAATATTTTGTGCTAAAAATGATTTTAGATTGTTGGACCAGCTCTAATACTACTTGTAGATGTTATTCCCAAGGCACTAAATTTTTTTTTTTTTTTTAAAGATTTTATTTATCCATTTGACAAAGAGAGCAAAAGCAGAGGGAGCAGCAGGCAAAGGGAAAGGGAGAAGCAGACTTTTTGCTGAGCAAGGAGCTGATGTGGAACTTGTTTCAGGACCCTGGGACCATGACCTGAGCTGAGGCAAACACCTAACCAACAGAGCTACCCACACACCCCTAATGTGCTAAATCCCGAGATTTAGCACAAATCCCAAATACCCAAGATATTATCTAAAAAAGCTCTTTATCTTTTAGTGAAAGCCTGCTCTTCACTAATAGCAGTAATTGTTGAGAGAGAGACCTCTCTTTTTATATTTTTGCTTTATATGAATTGGTCCCAGGATTAAAAGTCTCAGTGGTCATCTATTCTTTCTTTAATGCTTCTTACATAAGAGCACAAAATTTCTGGTGTATCTTCATTAAAATGTGATGTTCCAAGTAAGAAATAATAAGTTGTAAGGCAGGGAAGGCCATGACAGCAAGGAGAAAAGTAATTAAATCTGAATTGACATCTGAGCCATTTATTATTCCAAAGTTGTAATTTGGCAAACTTGAGAAAGGGAACAAAGAGTGTTCTTAACCCTTTTGTTAGCTTTAAGCTGTTAAAATTAAAGCAAAATGTCATTTTATGGCTAATTCTATTTCAGTTTGTTAAGTTTTCTCTTATTTCTTCATGATGGAATTTTTGAAATTTCTGTTTCATTTGTTTTGGTTTGCAGCCCTAAAGAAAAAGCAGCAAAGGTCTCCTTTCTGAGAATTAAAATTTTTACCTTTTGTTTTATGGTTCTTTTGTTTTGTTGTTGCTTTTTAAAATCAGTTCTTGCTATTAGAGTTTCTGTTTTTAGAAGTGCAGATAAGTAACTTGTTGAGAATTCTTATCAGTGAGCACTTCAGACTGCTCTGACCCTTGGATAACCCTTCTGTTCGAAGAGCTCTGTAGTTGTGAGGTGACTGTGAGTCCAGCTGTACTGTACGTTTCTTGAAGTGGCATGGAAACAGATTATAAAACTTGTAGAGTGTGAAAAGAGTGAGAGCAGATGTGATTCTAAGACTAAGAATAAACAGCGTGAGAAGTTAAATTCCTTACCTCTTAATGACTCAGTTGGGAGGTGAGGGTATTTAGGAGCACTGTTTGTTTTTTATATGAAAATTTGACAGTATTGGGGGAAGGCTAACAAAAACACACTGTTTGAAGTTACTTGTAATGCAGTAACTGACGTTCTTTGACTATTTTGCATAACTCTGAAATACACTTTCTTTGAGAAAATAGGTTAGTTTTACTTGCTTCTTGGGGGTCAGAGACCGTGATCGGTTCATTCAATGGCATAATTCTGTTAACACTTTTCCAGCTTCTTCCTCTTCATTTAACAAAAAGAATCTAGTTTTTAGATGTTGACTTTCAATGTAATCTTAAGCAGGGCCTCATTACCCTTTTTTTTTTTACCCTTTTTTTTTTAAGCTACTTTGCAAGGTTTGAAGATAGAGGATTATAAAGTTGCTGAGCCATATTTAGTTTCTCATGTGGATATTTTGAGAAAGCAAATAAATGAAACAAGTGTACTAAAGTCCAGTCAGTAAGGGGCAATTATGTACATTGTGCTATCTTATACTATCACTACTCTTCTTTCACTGCCTTTTTCCCTCCCTGTAAAATTATTCTGTATATGAGCCATTATTTCTGTCTTCACAATGAAGCTCCTTGAAGAGATGCAGATAAACTCTTGAATCTATAAATGACGTGGCAAAGAGAAATCCCTTTATAACAAGGTGTTAGAGGATTTACGTAACTAATTAGAATTGTGTTCTGGCAAAGATCTAGGTAAGTACAACTTCACAGGAAAACTGAGTTTAAGCTGTTGATCTGGCTTTGGTGATTGGTCTTCCTTACTCTTGGACCTCCAGGTATACTCCTCCAAAAAGGTTACAGAAATGGTTCCCTCGGTAGCTATTTTCATCGTGTTAGCTACTGTCACTCTCTGTTATTGGTGGTTCATCAAGAATCAGCAAACTCAGAATGTCCCTATAGTCACTCGGTAGCCTTTATCATCTTACTTCTTCCTTTTCATTGTACTAGAGTATGATTGGGCTTTGGGTGGGATATTGAGGGAGCCAAATTGATTACAGCCATTATACCCATTTTTGTTTCACAAGATACAATAACTGGGTCTCGGGGCGCCTGGGTGGCTCAGTGGGTTAAGCTCCTCCTTTTGCTCGGGTCATGGTCTCAGGGTTCTGGGATTGAGCCCTGCATCAGGCTCTCTGCTCAGTAGGGAGCCTGCTTCCCCCCTCTCTGCCTGCCTCTCTGCCTACTTACTTGTGATCTCCGTCTGACAAATAAATAAATAAATCTTTTAAAAAAAACAACAACAATACCTGGGTCCCACCTTCAAAGATTCTAATTTGATTGTCATGGGTTATAACTTTAGCATAGGTAGACTTAAAATTTTCACAGGTGTCTAATTAGGCAGCAGAGTTTGAGGGCTGCTGTGTTACCTAATCTCCCCAACTAGATTTTAGACCCCTTGAAACAAATTTTAATCTTAAAATTCTTAAACTTTATTAGATAGCTGATTATATGTTTATTAGTTAAACACAACTATAAACATAAAGAAGCCAGTTGTTTAAGTGTTTGAAATAAATATCAAGAAAGCCATGGTGAAATAGAAATTTTTTAGTGAGTAGGGTAGAATACCAAGAAAGGGAATGATGGTTGTAGAGCTCAATCAGGAAATGCTTCTTGAAGAAGTATAGTCACACCTTGAAGAAGTGTGAGAGACTTATGTTGGAAAAGCAGCAGGGCGTTAGTTGGATGTGTCGTGGGATCCGGCTTATGTGATTTGGACTGACCGTGACTAAGAAAGGCAAGACTTTGTTTATTTGTTATGTTCCAATCTTTTGCATTTGAGCCATTTGTGATATATCCTTTTTTTATTTTAAGATTGATTTTTATTTATTTGACAGACAGAGATCACAAGTAGGCAGAGAGGCAGGCAGAGAGAGAGGAAGAAGCAGGCTCCCTGCTGAGCAGAGAGCCTGACACAGGGCTCAATCCCAGGACCCCGAGATCATGACCTGAGCCGAAGGCAGAGGCTTTAACCCACTGAACCACCCAGACGCTCCCATTTGTGATATATCCTAAACTGAGTTTTGGTTATGAAAAAAACAGTCAAAAAACAGTCCTGGGGCGCCTGGGTGGCTCAGTGGGTTAAGCCGCTGCCTTCGGCTCAGGTCATGATCTCAGGGTCCTGGGATCGAGTCCCACATTGGGCTCTCTGCTTGGCTGGGAGCCTGCTTCCTCCTCTCTCTCTCTGCCTACTTGTGATCTCTCTCTGTCAAATAAATAAATAAAATCTTTAAAAAAAAAAAACAGTCCTGAACTTGTTTGATCTTGCTCAGACCTCCACTGGGTGTCTGTTTTCTCTGTCTTTAGTAGAAAAAGTTGGCTAACAGATTTGTTTCCTCTTCAGAGAGGCTTGCAGGTCTAGAACAGTAGGTTATGAGACATGTTATGTTCTGTCTTTGTGATTCCAAGGCAGCAGTCCTGCACAAAGAGAAATGACAGCTGTTCTTCTGTGGAAAAGATCTCAGATTCATGACCTGGATCAGCTTGTCTAAGTTCCCCCCAAATTAATATTAATCTATCAATATAATATATATAATTCTATTAATATAATATGTGTGGGATTCTATAAGGCACTTGGCATAGGGCTGAGAATAAAACCAGTACAATGAAGATGTTTAAAAACATACTTTAATCTCTAGGGACTTAGGGACATAAGACAGATACACACAATTTACTATATACTTTTTTTTAAAGATTTTACTTATTTATTTCACAGACAGAGATCACAAGTAGGCAGAGAGGGAGGCAGAGAAAGAGAGGGAAGCAGGCTCCCTGCTGAGCAGAGAGCCCTATGCAGGGCTCGATCCCAGAACCCTGGGATCATGACCTGAGCCGAAGGCAGGGGCTTTAACCCACTGAGCCACCCAGGCACCCCTACTATATACTTTTTAAATTTTATTTCATTTTTTAAAAAAGATTTTATTTACTTATTTGACAGAGTGCACGAGTAGGCAGAGCAGCAGACAGAGGGAGAGGGAGAAGCAGGTTCCCCGCTGAGCAGAGAGCCCGATGCAGGACTTGATCCCAGGACCCTGAGATCGTGACCTGAGCCAAAGGCAGATGCTTAACTGTCTTCTGAGCCACCCAGGTGCCTCTACTATATATTTTAAAGCAAGAGAACAGATAAATCATTTAAGGGTTTAAAGGTAATGAAAAGGATTCAGAAGGGCAGAACTGAGGAGGAGGGCATTCTGGGTAGCTAGAACATGGTAATTTGAGTCAGAGAGAGAACTTTTAATTCTCTTCAGCACCAGCAGTATGTGACCTTGGACAGCAAACACTGAGGTATAGTCCATGTGCATAGAAATCTAGAAATGAATAAAGAACAGTTCCTATCAGTGTCTGAGAAAAATCAAAATAGCTAGTGTTCAGCGCTACGTTTGTATCCAAAGATGGGACCAGCTTTCTTGTTAAGCATTTGCTGACCATCACTGTGTAGTCGGCTTATGTTAGGCATTACAAGGGGGATAGCAAAGACGTTTAAAGCATGTTTTCTTCCCTTGAGGTGTTTATAATCTATCTAGTTGGGGAATGACCAATAATTGTGAAAAACTTAGTGAGAAGTATGGTAAAAAATGTATAATTATGGTATTTTGTGTAGCCTAGACTCAGAGCTCGGAGTTCAGGAGAAATAAGAGAGGGGAATTGGATTCAGTCCAGAGGGGTTAGAATTTAAGCTGGATCTAAATGAGGAGCTAAATGAGGAGTCTTTAGTTTGGAAACCATGGATAAGTTTCAGGGACTGTGAATTTTCCCTAAAATGGTGTGTATGCTTTGTATGAATGCATGGTTTTAAAGGAAAAGTCTCACATCTTTTGTTGCATTATGAAATGTTTTCCACTTATCAAAATGTCAGCGCCACTATCTACATGAGTAAGAAGACAGGGCTTGGGGATGGCTGGATTTATTTATTTATTTATTTATTTATTTATTTATTTATTTTTAAGATTTTTATTTATTTTATTTGACAGACAGAGATTACAAGTAGGCAGAGAGGCAGACAGAGAGAGAGGGGAGGAAGCAGGCTCCCTGCTGAGCAAAGAGCCCAATGCGGGGCTCGATCCCAGGACCCTGGGATTGTGACCTGAGCCGAAGGCAGAGGCTTTAACCCACTGAGCCACCCAGGCGCCCCTATTTATTTATTTTTAGGGCTTGGGAATTTAGTACAGTGTTTGTAGGTAGCAGTGAGCAACTTTGCTAAGATAAGTCTTCCCTCTTACATGGTCACCTAATTTTGTGATTAACACAAATTTGGGCTAATGGCTCTAGGAATAGAAGAGAGAAAACCCAGTAACTGCACTACTAGGTATTTATCCAAAGGATACAAAGATAGTTATTCAAAGGAACATATGCACCCCAATGTTTATAGCAGCAATGTCTACAGCAGCCAAACTATGGAAAGAGCCCAGGTGTCCATTGACAGATGAATTGATAAAGATGTGGTGTATGTATCTGTATCACACACACACACACAGGAATATTAGCCATCAAAAAGAATGAAATCTTGCCATTTGCAACTATGTGGATAGTACTAGAGGGTAATACGCTAAGCAAAATAAGTCAGAGAAAGACAAATATATGATTTCACTTGTGTGGAATTTAAGAAATAGAACAGATTAACATAAGGGAAGGGAAAATAAAATAAGATGAAAATCAGAGAAGGAGACAAACCATAAGAGACACTTAACCATAGAAAACAAGCTGAGAGTTCCTGGGGGGTGGGTGATGGTGTAACTCACTGATGGACATTAAGGAGGGCAGTTGATGCAGTGAACACTGGGCCTTATATGCAATTGATGAATCACTGAATTCTACCTCTGAAACAAATAATACACTATATGTTAATTAAATTGAATTTAAATAAAATTTTTTTAAAAAACAAGAAAGAAAATTTGGTCTTACCTTCTCCCTGTACTGTAGCCTTATATTTGGTTTCCTGGGAAGACATTTAATGTGCCCAAGAAGAAATAATATATTATTCTAAATATTGTGTGACGTTGCCCTCTTGCTTTTTATCTGGAGGAGACAGATAATTAGAAATAGATTTGAAATGGACCACTACTTACTCTGTTTTATAAAATTCAAACAGCTTTTATCTAAAGGTTGATGCTACTTTAGGTTCATCTTTTCTGTTCTGAGTTAGTGATGCCATAATAGGGGGTTGGGGGAAGTTGAATTCATTTTTCAGTAAAACCAGGATCTTTGTCAAACTCGGGAAGAGTGCAGGGAAAATACTCCCCTTCTATGACATAGAGACATATACTTATTTTATATTCAGAAAGACAGTGGTAGTTTGCTCTCCATGAATTAACATTTAAGTATCAGCAAGGCCTCATTACCCTTCTTTTTAACTACTTTGCAGAGCTTGAGGGTAGAGGATTGAAAGCTGCTGGGCCGTATTTAATTTCTTATTTGGAGATTTTGAGAAAGCAAATAAATAAAACGTGTACCAAAATCAATCAAGGAAAATTATAAACCTCATGCTACCTTATACTATTACTACTCTACTACCTTTTTCCCTCCTTGTAAAATTATTCCTTATATGAGCCTTTATTTCTGGTTTTCACAGTGGAGCTCCTTGAAGAGGTGATTTAATAAACATATATGTATATCTGTTTATAAATATAAATATATATATTATGTGGCAAAGAGAACTCCCTTTGTAACGAGTGTTAGAGGATTTGCATGACTAATTAGAATTATGTTCTGGGAAAGAGGTAGGTAAATACAACTTCATAGGAATTTATTTTTTAAAAATTTTTCTTGTAGTCTCTACATCCAACATGGGATGACCCCAGACTCATAACTCCAAAATCAACAGTTTCTTACTCTTTCAACTGAGCCAGCCAGGAGCCCCAACCTTCATCTTTTTAAATTCCTCCTCATCTCATGCTTTGGAATACTGAAGAGCTAGTATTGGCCTGAATATACAATGATATTTCTCAGTGCTGTGTTTTTGTTTATACTTTTCTGCTACATGGAGCATCTTTCTCATCTCTTTCATCTTTTAGTTCTTAATCTTTAAGATCCAACTCTTGTTCTCTCTTCTTTTTTTTTTTAAGATTTTAGTTTATCTTTATTTTATTTTATTTTATTTATTTTAAAGATGTTATTTATTTATTTGACAGAGCGAGACACAGTGAGAAAGGGAACACAGCAGGTGGAATGGGAGAGGGAGAAGTAAGCTTCCCACAGAGCAAGGAGCCTGATGCAGAGCTTGATCTCAGGACCCTGGGACCATGCCCTGAGCTGAAGGCAGGCGCTTAACAACTAAGCCATCCAGGCGCCCCTAAAGATTTTATTTTTAACTAATCTCTACTGTAGGGCTCAAACTTAGAACCCCAAGATCAAGGGTCACATTATCCACTGACCATGTCAACTAGGTACCCCTCCTTCTCTACGTTTTAAACTGTATTTTAAACTCCTGGCAGGAGGCAGAGATTTTAGTGTTTTATCACTGACATCTAAACAGCAATAAGAAGCCAACTACTTTCAGGAATAGGAGAAATCCAGTACGGCTCCCAGGGTCTTGGCTTAACTGACCGGTGAAATATTTTCTGGTCTCCAAATTGGATTGTAACATCAAGGAGACAGGAGTCTTTGGCATTAGTTTTGGTGAAAGATAATGATTGCTTATTTTAGAGTAATAGCAGAAAATGTTGAGAGGAGGGGAAAACTTTATTTTGCTATATTAAGGATATACTAAGAATATTTTGAGATATATTTAGTATTTCCTGATGAAACAGAAGGAGAGGATGATGATGAGGTAGATGCTTAGCTAAAATAAAAACTTAAAATTGGGATAAGATAGAGAAATGATGGAGAAGTGCTGTTTGTAGTTTGTATTCTTCAGTAGGATAAGTGTTATCTTCTGGCTATCTGTAATTAATGATTTCAGCCATTGATGGGTGTGCAGTCCTTATACACTGTGTTTGGTTGTGAAGTGACTCTATAATCATGCATTAGTGACCAAGTCCCAGAACTGTTGAGTTGTCTTATATTACCATTGTAACTGATGGAAAGATGAGAGTTTAAGAGATCAAATCCCATAATATTATAGCCGTGAAGGTCTCATTTATGTGCGATTTGAAGCCTGGGAGAGGAGCCCATTTGAGGAAATAATACTAATGGCAGATTTTCTTTTTTTTTTTTTTTAAAGATTTTACTTATTTATTTGACAGACAGAGATCACAAGTAGGCAGAGAGGCAGGCAGGGAGAGAGGAAGGGAAGCAGGCTCCCTGCTTAGTAGAGAGCCCGATGCGGGGCTCAATCTCAGGACCCTGAGACCATGACCTGAGCTGAAGGCAGAGGCTTAACCCACTGAGCCACCCAGCGCCCCATGGCAGATCTTTTTAAAAACAAAAAAGTAAGGGGCGCCTGGTGGCTCAGTCAGCTGACATCTGACTCTTGATTTTGGCTCAGGTCATGATGTCAGGATGGTGAGATCAAGCCCTGCATTGGGTAGGCTGGGCGTGGAGCCTGCTTAAGATTCTCTCTCTCCCTCTTCCCCGTCCGCACTTCACCCCGTCCGCACTCCACCTACACAAGCTTGCTCTCTCTCCCCGCAAAAAATAAATAAATAAAATCTTAAAAATACTAAATGAAATAAAAAATAAGATTATTAACTGGCATAGACTCTAGCTACTTTAGTACTTTACGCCCTCTGTTTCCTTTAACCTCAGTCTTTTTTACAAGTATCTTTGCCCCCCAAAATTGGTTATTTTAATATCCAACTAAGTAGTAGTCTTGTTTTTTGTTTTTTTTAAAGATTAAAAAAAATTTTTTTTTAAGATTTATTTATTTATTTGACAGAGATCAAAAGTAGGCAGAGAGGCAGGCAGGAAGAGAGAGAGGAGGAGACAGGCACCCTGCTGAGCATAGAGCCTGATGCCAGGCTCAATCCCAGGACCCGGGATCATGACCTGAGCTGAAGGGAGAGGCTTTAACCCACTGAGCCACCAGGTGCCCCCCCCCTTTTAAAAATATTTTATTTATTTATTGACACAGAGAAACACAGCAAGAGAGGGAACAGAAGCAAAGGGACTCGATCCCAGGACCCTGGGATCATGACCTAAGCTGAAGGCAGATGGTTAACGGCAGAGCCACCCAGGTGCCCCAGTAGTAGTCTTGTTTAAGAATAAAGGTCCTGGGCGCCTGGGTGTCTCAGTGGGTTAAGCCGCTGCCTTCGGCTCAGGTCATGTACTCAGGGTCCTGGGATCGAGTCCCGCATCGGGCTCTCTGCTCAGCAGGGAGCCTGCTTCCCTCTCTCTCTTTCTGCCTGCCTCTCCGTCTACTTGTGATTTCTCTCTGTCAAATAAATAAATAAAATCTTAAAAAAAAAGAAGAAGAATAAAGGTCCTGGGGGCGCCAGGCTCTCTGCTCAGCAGGGAGCCTGCTTCCCCTCTCTCTCTCTGCCTGTCTCTCTCTGCCTACTTGTGATCTCTGTCAAATAAATAAACAAAATCTAAAAAAAAAAATGCTGAAAAATATTTTTAAAAAAGAATAAAAGTCTTAATAGTCAATAATAAAAAGATAATAGAATTTTTATTTTAAAAAAAATTTTTTAAAGATTTTTATTTTATTTCTTTGATGGACAGAGATCACAAGTAGGCAGAGAGGCAGGCAGGAAGAGAGAGGGAAGCAGGCTCCCTGCTGAGCTGAGAACCTGATGCAGGGCTGGATCCCAGGACCCTGAGATTATGACCTGAGCTGAAGGCAGAGGCTTAACCCACTGAGCCTCCCAGGTGCCCCGAATTTTTATTTTTTTTAAAGATTTTATTTATTTATTTTAGGTAGAGAGCAAGGAAAGGAGCAAAAGGAGAGGGAAGGGGAGTGGGAAAGAATCTCAAGCCGACTCCGCATGAAGCACAGGGGCTGATCCCACAACCCTGAGTTTGTGACCTGAGCCGAAACCAGGAGTCAGATGCTTAACCAAATGAGCCACCCACGTGCCCCAACAATAAAATTTTTAAATGAGCAAAAGATTGGGCGCCTGGGTGGCTCAGTGGGTTAAGCCGCTGCCTTCGGCTCAGGTCATGATCTCAGGGTCCTGGGATCGAGTCCCACATCGGGCTCTCTGCTCAGCAGGGAGTCCGCTTCCTCCTCTCTCTCTCTCTGCCTGCCTCTCTGCCTACTTGTGATCTCTGTCTGTCAAATAAACAAATAAAATCTTTAAAAAAAAAAAAAGAACTCTTTATAAAAAAAAAAAAATGAGCAAAAGATTTAAATAGACATTGTTCCAAAGAAGATAAATGGCTAATAAGCTCATGAAAAGATGTTCAGTATCATTGATCATTAGTGAAATGCAAATCAATACCAAAATGAGATATCGCTTCACATCCCCATTGGATGGTCCTAATAAAAAAATAAAACAGACAGTAACAGGTGTTAGGATGTGGAGAAATTGGAATTCTTCTACATTCCTGGGAGGAACATAAAATGGTACAGTTGCTTTGGGAAATAGTTTGGCAGGTCCTTAATAAATTAAACATAGAATTATGTGACCCAGCAATTTCGCTTCTAGCTCTATCCTCAAAAGAACTGAAAGTATATGGTCAAACAAAAACTTTTATGTGGATATTCAGTCACCAGAACATTTGAGAAACAACCCAAATGTCAACCAACTGATGAATTAATAAGCAAAATGTGGTCTATCCCTACAACAAAATACTGCAAAGTCTTAGAAAGAAAGAAGTGCCGATATACACTACCATGTGGACGATCCTTGAAAACATTACCTGCAGCGAAAGAACCGAGACACAAAGGGCCATGTACTGTGTGATTGCATTTATACGAACTTCCCAGGGGAAGGAGGAATTGCTTGGGAGTCGGGGGGCGGGGGCAGAATCTTACTCTTTGAGATGATGGAAATGTTCAGGAATTAAAGAGTGGTGGTGTTCGCATACATTGTGAATTGTGCGCCTAAAAATGGTCAGTGTTAGGTTATGTAAGTTTTATGAATGTAAGTATCAATACTAAAAAAAGAGTATAAAATTTTTTTAAAATAACACCAATTTCTTATTTATTTATTTATTTATTTATTTATTTATTTATTTATTTTATTGTGGTGGTGGTGCCAAAGTGGAAGCCCAAGATGTGGGAGTATCTTTTTAAAAAAATTTTTTTAAAGATTTTATTTATTTATTTGACAGACAGAGGTCACAAGTAGGCAGGGAGGCAGGTCGAGAGAGAGATAGAGAGAGAGAAGCAGGCTCCCTGCTGAGCAGAGAGCCCGATGTGGGGCTCAATCCCAGAACCCTGGGACCATGATCTGAGCCGAAGGCAGAGGCTTAACCGACTGAGCCACCAAGGCGCCCCTATGCAAGAAGTTTTTAGTTTTGATTGACTAATGAAATTATTCTACTTCATATGAATAGCAGCTGTAATCAAAATAAAATAGGAATTAACTTGCTTTACATAATCCTATTCAGACTCTCTGTAGCATATCTGTCATCCAGACATTCTGTGAAGCTTTCATTAGGTGTTTATGAAAGTCGAAGTCCATTGGTTCTCTTCCTGCCTTATTTATTTATTTATTTGTTTATTTGTTTATTTATTTATTTATTTTACTTGTTTTTTTAACATAGTTTCCACACCCAGCATGGGGCTTGAACTCATGACCTCAGGATCAGGATTCATATGCTTTACTGACTCTTCATGCCTTCCTGATCACATTGTAACCTCTGGGTTCCCCTACCATCCTGTGCATATACCTGTCTTAAAGCTTTCTGTATCCTATTGAAATTAGTTATTCATACGTCAGTTTTCAAATCTAGACAGTGAATTTTTTACGAACAAAAATCGAGTCTCATCTCATTCTTGTAATGCTGGTGCCTAACCTGGTGCCAATAACAGGCAATAAGCACATGCTGGGTCCTATTAAACTAAACTGCTAAATGTGAAAACCAGGACTGGCATTATTTATCTTTATTACTTTGGCATGAAGTGTCTTCCTAGAGAGAGAAGGACGAGTCCTGCATTTCTGACTTCCCTCTGGCCACTGCTCTCACATAATTTTAAAGTGGAGCTGTCCTTGTGGAGCTGAAAGACTCCATCAACTAACCATTTCCTATGAAATCGAGTCCATATTTCTTACCTCTCTGTCAGGTTTCCCAGAATCCCTTTCCCAACTGAACTTTCTATTCTTCATGTGCACTGTGCACTACTCAAACTGGGTTACTTACTGTTCCCCTCTTTTATATTTCTGTGCTTTTGCTGGTGGTGTGTTTTGTACATGGGCTTTCACCATGGAACCTGACCCATCCTTCAGATACCTAAAATGTTCCAGGAAGCTCTGTCATTTCCCTGCCTGCTGCAGTCCTCACCGAAAGAAGTCAGCACCTTCCCATCTCAACTCTTTTTTCCCCCCATCTCAGCTCTTATTAGCACTTGTACTGTAGGATAGCATTGCCTAAATGATCAGTTCCTTGAAAGCAAGGTGCTTGCCTTTGTTTTCTCTGCTGTTTTGCATTACCACTTCAAATATAAATACATTGAGTTAAATATAAAAATCAAATTTTGGTTTTTTAGCTTCAAGGAAACTGGTCCAAGGACCGTGTTGTTAAAAATTCTTCCATTCTTCAATGGTCTCCAGGTAAATGCTTCAATCAGAAACTTTTTTATTTATTTCTAGAACTTCAGTTTAGGAAAGAATTTTTTTCCAGATTTATATTTGTTTTATTTTTTAAAATGTTTATTTATTTGAGAGAGAGAGAGAGTGCACACACAAGCAGGAGGGCCCAAGGGAGAAGGACAGACAGAATCTCAAGCATACTCTGTGCTGAGTGTGGAGCCTGATGCCCAGTGGGACCAAGCCCACCACCATGAGATCATGACCTGAACGGAAACCAAGAGTCAGACACTTATATATATGCATTTATCAGTCAGAGAGAGCACAAGCAGGGGGAGCAACAGAGGGAAAAGCAGGCTCCCCACTGAGCAGGGAGCCTGACGTGGAACTTGATCACAGAACCCCGGGATCATGACCTTGGCCGAAGGCAGCTGCTTAACGGACTGAGCCACCCAGGCATGTCAGATTTACATTGATTTAAATGTATTTACCATTCTTTATATTGACTCTCCTCCTTCTTTTCTAGGGCACTGTCTTTAACCTTGAATCAGAGGAGGAGGAGTACCCTGGAATTGTTGCAGAAGATAGCAATGACATTTATATCCTTCCCAGTGACAACTCTGGACAAGTCAGTCCTCCAGAGTCTCCTACTGTGACCACTTCCTGGCAGTCAGAGAGCTTACCTGTTTCACTGTCAGCCAGCCAGAGTTGGCACACAGAAAGCCTCCCAGTGTCCCTAGGTCCTGAGTCCTGGCAGCAGATTGCAATGGATCCTGAAGAAGTCAAAAGCTTAGATAGCAACGGGGCTGGAGAGAAGAGTGAGAACAACTCTTCTAATTCTGACATTGTGCATGTGGAGAAAGAAGAAATTCCTGAAGGCGTGGAAGAGGCTGCCGTGGCACCCATCATCTTGCCAACCAAGGAGCTGCGGGAGGTGCTCCCCGAAGCACCAGCTCCCTTGCTTCCACATATCACTGCCACTTCCTTGCTGGAGATGAGGGAGCCTGACACAGAAGGGATGACAGTGGAGAAAGTCAGCCCTGCTACGTCTTTGTTCGTGGAACTTGAAGAAGAGAGCTTAATGAAGACAAAAGCAGCAATGGTTGAATCTGTTGAATGGGAAGCTGAGTTGATCCCCACCCTGGAACCCACAGCAACACTGCTGAGTGAAGAGGAGAAGCGTGTGAGGAGAGAGGGTCTTCAAGAAGGCCCCTCCCCTGCTGAAGAGAAGGCCAGCCCCCTGTTTGAGGGCAAGTCTATACTGCTGTTTGGAGGGGCCGCCGCCATTGCCATCCTGGCTGTAGCAGTGGGGGTAGCACTGGCTCTGAGAAAGAAATAGATTTTTCAGAAAAGAAAGAAGACATAAAAGATGTAAGATTTTAGCTATACTGACTGAATTTGAACCACCAACAGCTGATTTGGACATTTGTGGAACATTCTGGGGTAATGGGGGACTTCTGCTCAACAAGGCAGTGATGGATCCGCACAGTAGGGCTTCAGGTGGAGGGCAATCACGTTTGTCTGACTGTAAGCTCCAAGGGCCTTGACTTCTGCGAAATTCGGCATCTTATGTGTCAAGCACTCCCTCTAGAACAGGGTTTCTCAGCTTTGGCATTAATGACATCGTGATTAATTCCTTGTTGTAGGAGGCTGTCCTGTGCGCTGTAGGATTGTTTAGCAGCCTCCCTAGCCTCTAACCACTAAATGCAAGTAGCACCCTTCCGCCAGTTGTGATAACCAGAAATGTTTCCTGACATTGCCAAATGTCCCCTGGGGGCAAAATTGTTCCCGTGAAGAGCCATAGCTCTACAGGGAAACGGTTAATTTTGGAGAATCTGGGATAGAAGTTCCCAGGCAAGAGGGCTTGGCTGTGGGCCCTTCAGCTGCTGATTTGTTCCTGCCCTTGGAATTTCATCTTTCCTGATGAACATGCTGTGGTTTTGCAGCCATTCCTTTGTGGCTCTTCTTTTCTTCCCTACCTTCTTAGTCCTGTAGCGGGAGGGTGCTCTCCCCTTATGTCTCAGCTGCCTCTCAGGTACTGCACTGCTCCTCTTCACCCCCAGGTTCTTTATAAGGCCCCATGGGAGAGTGCTTGCTCCGGGCCCACTAAGTCCCTGATGCTTCCTACAGCTCCACCTTGTAAAGATTTTGCCTTTAGTCATCTTAAAAAAACACAAATATAAAAGAGACCTAGGGTTCCCTGCCTGTGAATGCAAGGGCAAGTAACTGGTTAGAGAGCAGTATTTGTCTGATTTACAAGCAGGATGACTTAGATGGCCTATCCGAGGTCTCTTCTGGCCCTTTTATATATGGCCACCCTGTGGAGCTTATGGTTACTTGCTGGCAGCATCTCTGTTGCTAGATGGTTACAGTCTATACTCTGGGCTCTGTGTTTTCCCTTTATCTGGCCTGTCTTCTTATTGGTCAGCTAGCTTCTCTGCGGTCTCTTGCTTTGTGATAAAGATTTTGTACTTGGTCTTACAGACCAATTGAATGATAACTCTTATTAAATACAGAAAGTCTCCCTAAATACTACTGAAATAAAAAGTAGCAAAAGAGAAGCTTGAATTTCTTGAGGCTACCCTTGAGATTCTAGTTTGGCTTTCACAGTTCAAGAATAAGACTTCTTCCCTGAACTCTTTACGGTCCAAATGCCAGAGTGATAAACCAAAATGATTCTAATCAGTATGTGTTAGTTGAGAATCAGCATAACTTTCTTGCATCTGGCCAATCCCATCCCTAAAGGAGGGTGGGACTGTATCTTTTCATGTGGGAGGATCAGTGTCACTATGCAGGACACACACGCTTGGTACAGGTCATCTCAGATTTATCTTAGTAAATGTAACAAATTACTTTTTAGATCCTGAAATTTGTAATAAAATTACTTTACTATCCTGATCACCAAAACTTACGTTTTAAATGTGCTTTCTTTTTTAAATTTATATTCTAAAATGAAATCTTCTCCTTAAAGCAATATTATGTCAAAGTTGGTTGAGGAAAGGTCTGAAGTATGTTTGTCTGTTTATTATGCAGTGTCTTTTTTTTTTTTTTTTTTTAGATTTTACTGGTTTATTTGACACACAGAAAGAGAGATCACAAGTAGGCAAAGAGGCAGGCAGAGAGAGGGGGGCGGAAGCAGGCTCCCTGCTGAGCAGAGAGCCTGTTGTAGAACTCTATCCCAGGACCCTGGGATCATGTCCCCAGCCGAAGGCAGAGGCTTTAACCCACTGAGCCACCCAGGCACCCCTGCAGTATGTCTTTATGTTCTGAGTTTTCATGTCTTAGAGAGTGATATTCTTAAGGGTTTTGGTGCACTTTGATTAGAGTAGCTAGAGTGGGGAGGAATGCAATTAATTTAGGAAAAGATGGTTTTCCTTGGACTCTGACAGTTGGCTCTGACATTGGGTTACTCTGTATTCTAATTGCTACTTTTGTGTTTGCATAGGGTAAGAGCAAACTGGTGAGTTACCTTGATTTTTTTTTTTCTCTTTCATAATAAAATGTTTTCCTTCCAGTGTTCACACTTTTAAACTCTGGACCCTCAAACCCATCCTCAAACCCTCAGACACATTAAAGTACTAGTAGAAGCCAGGTTTATTTTGGAGCTACTAAAAGGTGATCTGTGGCTAAGGATGTTTGAGTGTGTGTTCTCCACAAAAGGAGCCTAAGATGTGTGACAGGATGCTGCCACGCCCCGATTGTCTCCCCATCTGTTGAATATTAACCCAAAGTGATCTGGCCCATTGTATCTTCCTGACTACTAGTTAATATTCTTTTCCAGTGGCTTTCTCTAGAGTAGATCAATGTCATTTCCTGAGTAAAAGGACACATCAGTGTCCCCATTCCTTCTTCACTTCCTTACCCTCTGCCTCTGGCAGTGTAAGGGAAATACCCTGATAAGGACTGCTTCTTACAGCAGCTCCCATTTTTTGCTATGAAAAAAAAAAAATTTCTCAACCTCCCATTTCCCTCTTTTTGGTGGGGTTGGTCGTAGGCCATTTCTTCTCCCCCTCCTAACTTATATTACATCTGAATCTAAGGTAAAAGGCAGATTCAGAATAAATCCAACTTGTTTATTTACAGAGCTCAAAGGTGGAATTAAAAAATCATTTATCATTCCTCATTCTTTTTTTTTTTTTTTAAAGATTTTATTTATCCATTTGACAGAGAGAGAGATCACAAGTAGGCAGAGAGAGAGGGGGAAGCAGGCTCCCCGCCGAGCAGAGAGCCCGATGTGGGGCTCGATCCCAGGACTCTGGGCTCATGACTCAAGCTGAAGGCAGCGGCTTAATCCACTGAGCCACCCAGGCGCCCCTCATTCCTCATTCTTTGAACTATTCAGAAAAAGTTTGTGTAAGTCCTCTAGAATTCTTCTTAATTGCTTTATTGAATGTAATGACTTCTGAAAACTTGGCAAAAATCCAGTGAAGATTTTTTGAGAAAAAATACCAGAATTAAAGAATTCTATTTTATTCTCTCTGTATTAAAATAATAATTCTGGGCCCAAAGAAATCAGTATCTACAGTGTGCCTTAGGGGGACTCTTGCAATCATCACTGTTCTCTAGCAAGCTTTCTAGAAACCAAAAAGCAACTGAAATGGAAAAGCCATCTAGTTCATACACTGACCACTTGATACCTTCTGTTGCTTGCATTTCTGTACCATCTCTGCTGTCAAATGCAGCTGCTCCCTGGGTTTGTCCTGGGGGAATTAACAGCCCAGAGATGGGGTTTTTTGATCCACAGCTACCATTAATTTCTTGTGGAAATTAATGTCCACAGCCTTTGTGCTAATTCTCTCTAATAATAATACAAAGTAATGTTCCTTGCTTTTTTCCCTAAAGGCATGATGTGGACAAGTGTCATACAGCATTTTGAAATTATTTTAAGAGATGCTTTACAGAAATAAAAAGGTATTCTAGGTAACATTTCGTCCTTTCTTTTAATTTCTGAGGTCTTTTTGCACAAATTTATCAAAGAACTTGAGGTGGTGATCATGTTTCATAGGGAGCCTGTTGACTGGTTACTTATAGAAACAGTTTCTGGCCTCTGGCCCAATTTCTTCAAAGGCCTGACAGTAGTCCCCTTGTCTGCAGCTTCATTTCCCGTGGCTCGGTTACGCGCGGGCGCTACGGTCCGGAAGCAAACGATCCTCTTTCTGATGTATCCTCAGGTCAGTAGTAGTATAATGCCTCGTCACAGTGCCTGATCATTCACCTCCCTTCATCTCATTGCATAGGCCCGTTAGCATCTTACGCCAGGACAAGAGTGAGTATCAGTGCAGTAAGACACTGAGGGAGAGACCACATTCACATAACTCATTACAGCATATTATTATAATTGTTCTATTTTATTGTTGTTTTACTCTTTACTGTGCCTAATTTATAAATTAAACTTTACCACAGGGATGGACATATAGGAAAAATCATATATAGGGCTCAGGACGACCTGCAGTTTCAGGCATCCACCACCGAGGATAACAGGGTGCTACCCTACTCAGCAACACGGTACGGGAAGTTTTCTTAAAGGAGGAATGAGATCTGCCGTTAGTGACCACCTCCTCCTGCTTTACCATTCATCACTTAGGAGGTTCAACTGTGAGTTGGGTTTGAGTTTAGGATACCTATTTTTTCTGTATTATCCTTTTCCTTAAAAAGTGTGGGTCATTTTAACAAATAGTTGAACACTTAGTTTGCCAGGGATTGCTCTAGAGCGCCCTCACATACCTTAGTCTATCTTCACAGTTGGAATTCTATTCATATTCCTTCTCCCCAGTTTACAGAGTGAGGAAACCTCAGAGTTTAATGACTTTTCAAAGGTCTTCTAGCATAGGAGAGGCAAAGGCGAGGTTATGAATTATTTCTGACTCCAAGTCTAGTGCTTTCCTTGTTTTTTTTTTTAAGATTTTATTTATTCATTTGACAGAGATCACAAGTAGGCAGAGAGGCAGACAGAGAGAGAGGAAGGGAAGCAGGCTCCCTGCCGTGCAGAGAGCCCGATGTGGGACTCGATCCCAGGATCCCGGGATCATGACCTGAGCTGAAGGCAGAGGCTTTAACCCACTGAGCCACCCAGGCGCCCGCTTTTCTTGGTTTTTACCATTTTTGTGACCCTGTCAAGCAGGGCTGCTAGGCTCCTGACAAATGGTTGTGCCAGTCATACACTGCACTAGGGCAGCCAACTGAAGGGAGACTTTTCTTGATTTGTACAATGGTATGGCATAGTCCTAAGTAGTGAGCATGTTCGAAGTTTATGTCCAGGGTTATTCCCAACTTCTGATTATACCAGGTATTTTCCCCTTAAATACTGAAGGAGATGCCTTCTGGCTACAGAATTAGCAGTTACTGCTGATACAGATCTTTTGTTAGCTTTTTCAGCTAACATGTCAGATAGTACATCTTTCTGCTCATCAACAAGGGTAAACCAGTCTGACACGGGAATCTTCCAGTGAATTTGAAGGCAGCACCTTGACACTTTCTCTCCCTTCATCTGTTCCTTCTTTTCCTTTTCTCCTGCCTATGCCAGGAATTGCGAAGTGGGGGATACCTCTGAGCATTGCTTGGCCTCTCAAGACCCAAGAGGTCAGCAGCTTGAGAGAGCTGGCCAGGCACATCTTGCTCAGAAGCTGACAGTAGGGGACTTTCCAGTGAAAAATCTTCTGTTTTATTCCACAGCACACTAGGGAATGTAAAGTTAATAATAGCCTTGGCTATAGAACACACATTTCTTAAAATTTAGCCACTATTTCTTAGTTACCTCATATACACAGCTCCATAGAGTGGAAATGGTCAGTCATTTAACTAAAGTAACTAAAGTAACTATAGCGTGTCTTCCTTTTATTTACAGAAGACTATTTAGCCTCTGCCTGGCTTGCCATGTTCCTGTGAATTGAAACCAATAGGGTTCTCTACATGTTAATGTTTACATTGCAATAGCTCTAGCCAGGCAGTTGCTCCAGTCGTAAGCTCAGGTTGGAAATGTTCTCAGGGATATTTTCAAGGCCTTGTAATAAGTTAAAAAGCAACAGCTGGCTTAAGGTGATCCCTGCCCCCTTCTCAGCTTCTTAAGGGAAATTTTGTAGTAATCTTGCTCAGTGAGTGCTCTTTGCACCACTAGGAGAAATTGGCTAATCGGTGTATTATTATAAACAAAAGTTCTGACATTTTACTATGTTCCAGGAATAAAAGGAAGTTGCAGTACAATCTTTCCTATTTCAGAGTCCGGAATAACCTGGTTCCTGATTTCTAGCTATCCTATTACATAGATTGGTCCTTGGCCAGCACCAAAGGAAAAGATAGAATTTTTTTTTCCCTAGACCTGTGTTTTTCCTGCTATCCTACCTAGTCTTCCATTTCTCTTTTTCTTCATATTAAAAGTGCCTCTTCCTACCTCATTCCTTGACGGAGTTCAATGTATTATTGGTTCCAATGCTCTCATCTCCTCAAAATTACTGGAATTAAATGGTAATTTTGGTAACTTACCTAAGCATTTCACATAATTGCACGTATTTTCTTTTTCTGTATGAATTTCCATTAGCTCTCCTCATTCACAGCTCTGGTTTGCTCCATTTATGTGGGTTATTCTGGCTCCTTTTCCCTCCTGGCCTTTTGGCCAGTCAACTCTTCATCAGGGGAAAGGAACAAAATTCCTATCTATGAATTGTGCTTTGTTAGGCACAGTGTGTTGGGGAGAACACATTGGAAGTTAAAATAAAGTGAGATCTGAAGATAATTGATGGACTCCTCTTTCTATTCATATGGTAACCTTATGCCCTGACTTCGGAGGGATCATTTCAGAAAATCTTGTGGTCTTCGTAAGTACCCACTTACTTGCTTTGCCCTCGGGTTCTGAAAACATGATCGTAACATCCAAAGGACACTCCCTTTTCAGTTTCCCAGTGAGCAATGAAATTGCGGAAATAATAGCAGGCTTTGGCGCTGTGACCCTTTAAGGCAGCCCTGAGCATCTCTGCAGTTCTGGATCCTGTCTGGTGAGATCAGGAATGATTGGACCTTCTGATCAGATGAATAGTCCATCTGATTTTCAAATACGCCAAGCATCTCCTGGAGAAGAAAGTTGTTTCTCTTTAACCAAGGAATTTCCATCACTTAATTCAAATATTTAAAAGACAGGATGAAACATCTCAATTGAAATTTTCTATCCAAGAGGATTATTTTCCCAGTGTAAAATCCACCAACTTCCAGGATATATGCCTGAGTCATTGTGGCTGAGATGTGCCCAAGACTGGACCACTTGTTTTTGATACAATGGACTCTTCATAATGCCAGCTTGGGGACAAAAGGTGATAATTTTGCTTTATGGGCTGAAAAACTCTAACTTGGCCTGAAAAAAAAAAAAAAAAAAGTACACCAAGAAGTGTGTATAAACTGAATTAAAATGGTGGCCTGTTAATTTAAGCAAAAACAATGGCAGGTTAAAGTGTTATGAAAAGTTGTACTACAACAGAGTCTGGGATGATTTGTTTTAGAGCCCTTTTCCCTTAGCATTGACTCTTGGTATTTAAGTTATTTCTTTTGGAAGAAAGTATCTCTCCCTAGTGAGAATCTGAACACTTTGATACATGTATGGATGAGTATGTATGTGTGATTTGATTTGTTTCCCTCATACATCCTTAAAAAAATTTTTTTCACTCCCAAACATTCGTAACAGCGTTATTAGAAGATTGATTTCCAAATGGTGGCCTTCATACTGCGCAGCTTTTAGTATTTGCTACACATTGTAGATAACCAGGTTGCAACCCAGCCCTGGTGTGGTATGCATTTAATGCTGAACAGTGCAGTCATTTTCTTTTTTTTTTTTCTTTTTTTAAGATTTTATTTATTTGAGAGAACAGAGGGAGAGGGAGGACTTGATCCCAGGACCCCAAGATCATGACCTGAGCCAAAGGCAGCCACTTCACCGACTAAGCCACCCCCGTGCCCCTCATTTTCCCCTCTGATTAAACTCTCAAGGAACAGAAAAGTGTTTTTGGTAACAAGAAAGTTTTTTTTCCGTACCTAATTACTCTTGTCCATATGCTTCCCCAAAGGGTCATATGCACGGTAACAACAGTGGTTGATTTTTAAATGGGAAGATTGTTATTTCCTTAGTATTACAATGTTCCCTACTTTGAGAAGAATTTTTCATTCGTGAGGCTATATGCATCCGTCTCCAGTCCTTGCTCTCCTCAAACCCAATCTTGCCTGCTATAAGACCATGCCGCAAGGTTCCACTTTAACAAATAGTAAAGTTTTTTTTTTTTTTTTAAGAACAACAAAAAAACATTGTGGTTTTTTTCTGTCTTACAATCTGTTCTTAAATTTAATTTTCAAGTGAAGAACAGTACAACTGAAATGAGATAAATGCACAATGTGTAGTGGTTTAGAAGATGGTATGAAACTCATTCAACAATGTGCAATATTTCCATTCAAGTATGTTAATGTAAAGATGTCTAAATGGATCACAAGCGTAAAACATCTTTAAAATAGAAATAAATAGCTATTATCTCATGAGTATCTTCTCTAAGAACTTTAAGTGGCTATAGCTCCATCTCGGCTAGAGGCAGCTGCTTTGTTGTCATCATATCAAGTTTTAACCAGTCTTGCTTCGGCAGAGGTGTCCACTCAGTCCATCTCCTACAGCAGGAAAGGAAAAAAAGCCGGAATTAAGCAGTCTAATTCACAAACCAGGATTCAGTTCTTAAGGACTCTGGAGCCACAATCAACAGAAGTGAAGCTAAGTTTTGTACACACTCTGGAGTCTCTGAAGTCCTGTCATCCTTTGAGCCCTGTATCCTCCTAGATGGGAGCAACCACAGAAACAGGCTTCCCAGGTGCTGAGATCTAGATCTTCACATCTGTTGAGTCACTTACAGTACCAAGAAGCACCTTAGTGGGTCTGAGGAATGGAGATTCTGTTTCATTCCCTCAGTACTTTTTTTTAATGATTTTATTTATTTTTTTGAGAGAGAGATAACGAGTTGGGGGAGGGGCAGAGGACTCCCCGCTGAGCAGGAAGCCTGATGTGGGGCTCTATCCCAGGACCCCGGGATCATGACCAGAGCTGAAGGCAGGCACTTAACTGACTGAATCACCCAGGGGCCCCTCATCCCTTCAGTATTTAGTAAGCTGTTAATAAAGATTGCCATGACATCTTGCTCACTTTTCCCCCTTTAGATGGTTGTTGTTGAAAGCTGTCCAGGAATATTCTCAGGCTTACCTTCTTCTTAATAACTCAGCTTGACTTAATATACTTGATTGAAGATTTATATTCATTCTCCTGTTTTAAAATGCTGGCATAGGGGTACCTGGGTGGCTTAGTCCATTGTTCCAACTCTTGATTTTGGCTCAGGTCATGAGATTGAGCCCTGCATCAGGCTCTGCACTGGGCATGGAGCCTACTTACTAGTCTTCTTCTCCCTCCACTCCTCCCCCCAACTTGCGTGCAGTCTCTCTCTCAAGAAAAAAAAAAAAGCTTAGAAAAATGCTGGCGTGTATGAAGGCCATGGCAGATACAAAAAAGGTGTTGAGACTTACCAGTAAATATTAACAGGGTTAGATACCTGGGTTATATCTCTGACACACAAAATCCCAAACATTTGCTATTATTTTCAAATTTACAGTAAGATACATCTACTTAATTTCCAGTTAAAGTGAAGCAACAAACTTTAAGAATTGGCCCTTCTTGGGCAGCATCATAAAGAACTTATTTTTAATATCTTGGACAGGTTTTATGGAGAAGATTTTAGTTTTTCTCCCCTTTGACTGTTTTGGTCTCTCCCCAGCATCCTGTTTGGTAATGTAAATTATGGGCACCTGGTAGCTCAGGTCAAAATCCCAGGGTCCTGGGATCAAGCCTCAGGCTCCCTGCTCATCGGGGAGCCTGCTTCTCTCTCTGCCCCTCCCTCCCAGCTTGTGCTCTCTCTCTCTCAAATAAATAAAATCTTTTTTAAAAAAAGTAAATTATACTTCATGTTTGTGACAAGGTGAGAGCAGATGGAAGCAGCTCAGCTGAGGATACACCTTCTTTCATGCTCCACTCCCACCTACACCATCCTATTCTGATTCGAGCAATAGTATAGCATAGTATACCTATGAAGTATGTTCGGATAGTAGCTCGTCTTAAAAATAAAGTTGTTGGAGCTCAAAAGGTCATTACCACCCTCTACAATACAACTTTCTCACAGAAGCAAAACCAAGCCTTTCTACCTAAGCAAGAAGATCCCAAAGCCTTTCTTGTGGTTTGGTCACTAGAACAGAGGGAGAAAGGATGACAGAAGTCCTGTAGCAGAGTTCTATTGGGTTTCCAAACCTTAAAGGGAACAGGCAGAAACCAAGAGGATTTAGTGTGAAATGCCAACGAGCTGACATCATTGGTTCTTACATTTCTGACTAAGTTCCTCACGTAGGTGAACAGGTTCTGGTTAATAAAGTTCACTGTTGTGCGAAAGACTTCATGGAGCAAGGATGGTGTGTGATCGGCCACCTTTTTGGCCAAGAACATGGCCAATATCAGCATGGTCTTCTCATCTTCCATGTCTGTAGGGTAAGTCTGCATGACCCGCTCCAGCGCAGCAGCGAGGCACTGCCTTCTGTCCTGCAGGGGTGAAAACAGGGTCACACAGCACCAAGTTTACTAATATCTGCCTATGAGAGGAAAACAGTCCTCCAATGTTAAGTAGAAGGAAGCGTGCTTTCATTTCACAGGAAGGAACGTATTAAGCAGCTGAGGAGGTTGGAAAAGAGAATGAGAAATGATTTAATTTTGAGAGACAATGAAAAAGGGACACTGGGCACATTCCCCGCAGCTGGACACTCATTCACCAAATCCATTTTTGTGGGGCATGTGTGTAAAATTTAGACAATGGAACTGAAGAAGCCCAAGTCCTTCCCTGCCTCTAAGGCACTTACTTGAAGTCAAGAATTAGTTAACTACCCAAGATGTCTTAGACCTATCTTACTGGTGCAGACCTAGCTCCAGGGAAGGGGATGAAGGGGCCTAAATGTGCCATTCTCACCTAGCCTAGGTGGCAGGGGCAGTCCATAGACCATTAGACCCAAAGGACCTTCAAGCTCATCAACTCAGATGCAAAGTTCAGTTAACACTGTGGGAGAGGGCCTAAGGCAGAACACATTACCAAGTCTATGACAGCTGCTGGAGAACTCCAGAGGAGAGATCCCTGGAGTGGAGACCTGCTTGCAGGTAGAGGCTGACCTGGCTGACTGAAACTTGGAGGACAAATACATTTCTGTGTAGTGAGGAGCATTTGCATTTTCATCTGGTAGTCAAAGGATGGAACCCTTCTCTCCTCTGAACTCCTATAGACATATATTTAATAGCCTTGGGACAGTTCTCTCTCCCACTATGTTTCTTCAGGAAGGGCAGAGTACCTTATAAGGTACCAGTAAGGGTTGGAAGCTCTGTTAGTATATGTGTATTGATTATAACCATCAAGTTAAGAGTAGCAGGCTAAATAATTTATTTATTCACTTTTCTTGTGTCTTGACATTCTCTACTTACATTGTTATTCAACTCTCTGAAACTGAACAAAGAATAAGTTATTTGTGGAAGAGTCATATACATTTTGTTAATCTGCTTAGATTTGTTAATCTGCTTGACTCTGACTTAAGGTTCAAGTTTCCTAAATGTCAAGTAAGTTGATTCTTCTGAAAGACAATTAACCATGCTATGATTCTATTTCCAGTTGTTTTGTAGGGAGTCATGAATTGAGGCACCTCACTGGACACTGGTCTGTCTGAGAGGAGAGAGAGGACAGACCTCGATGGTTTAATTAACAACTGAACATTAAAAGACAACCTACTGAATGGGAGAAGATATTTGTAAATGAGATATCTGATAAAGGATTATTATCCAAAATATATAAAGAACTTATACAACCCTAAAAAACAAAGAATCCAATTCAAAAAGGGCAGAAGACATAAACAGACATTTTTCCAAAGAAGACCTACAGATGGCCAACAGAAAAGATGCTCAACGTCACTTATCATCAGGGAAATGCAAATCAAAACTACAATGAGATATCACCTCACACCTGCCAGAATGACTAAAATCAGCAACAAAGGAAACAACAGATGTTGGTGAAGATACAGAGAAAAAGGAACTCTTTTATTTTTTTTTTATTTTATTTTTTTAAAAGATTTTATTTATTTATTTGTCAGAGAGAGAGCGAGAGCGAGCACAGGCAGACAGAGTGGAAGGCAGAGTCAGAGGGAGAGGGAGAAGCAGGCTCCCTGAGGAGCAAGGAGCCCGATGTGGGACTCCATCCCAGGACGCTGGGATCATGACCTGAGCCGAAGGCAGCTGCTTAACCAACTGAGCCACCCAGGCGTCCCGAAAAAAAGGAACTCTTGTGCACAGCTGGTGGGAACGCAAACTGGTGCAGCCACTCTGGATAATGTATGGAGGTTCCTCAAAAAATTAAAAATAGAGCTACCCTGTGCCCCAGTAATTGCACTACTGGACACTTACCCAAAGAATACAAAAACACTAATCGAAGGGATTTTTATAGCAGCATTATCTACAATAGCCAGATTATGGAAGCAGCCCAAGTGTCGATCAATTGATAAATGGATAAAGAAGATGTGGTATACAGTGAGATACCACCTCACACCAGTCAGAATGGCTAAAATTAACCAGTAAGGAAACAACAGGTATTGGTGAGGATGCGGAGAAAGAGGAACCCTCCTATGCTGTTGGTGGGAATGCAATCTGGTGCAGCCACTCTGGAAAACAGGATGGAGGTTCCTCAAAAAGTTGAAAATAGAGCTACCCTACGGCCCAGCAATTGCACTACTGGGTATTTACCCTAAAAATACAAATGTAGAGATCCGAAGGGACACGTGTACACGAAAGTTTATAGCAGCAATGTCCACAATAGCCAAACTATGGAAAGAACCTAGATATCCATCAACAGATGAATGGATAAAGAAGATGTGGTATATATATACAGTGGAATACTATGTAGCCATCAAAAAACCCCCAAATCTTGACATGTACAACGATGTGGATGGAACTAGGGGTTATTATGCTAAGCAAAGTAAGTCAACCAGAGAAAGACAATTATATGTTCTCTCCGATATGAGGAATTTGAGAGGCAGGGCAGGGGATCGTGGGGGTAGGGAGAGAAAAAGTAAGACAAGAAGTGATGGGGAAGGGAGACAAACCATGAGACTCAATCTCAGGAGACAAACTGAGGGGTGCTGGGGGGTGGGAAAGTAGGGATAGGGTGGCTGAGTGATGGACATTGCGGAGGGTATGTGCTATGGTGAGTGCTATGAATTGTGTAAGACCGATGATTCACAGACCTGTACTCCTGAAGCAAATAATACATTATATGTTAATAAAATTTTTTTAAAAAGATATGGTATATATGCCATGGAATATTATTCAGCCATAAAAAAGAATGAATGCTTGTCATTTGCAAAAACATGGATGGAGCTACAGAATATTACGCTGTGAAGTAACCCAGTCAAGAAAAACAAATAAGATATGGCTTATATGTAGAAGCCATAAATCAAACAAGTATGATTTGGCTTATATGTAGAATTGAAGAAACAAAACAAACAAAGGGGGAAAAGAGACAAACTAAAAAACAGATTCTTACTATAGAGAACAAACCACTGGTTACCAGGGGAGGTGGGTGGGGGATGGGTGAAATAGGTGAAGGAGTTTAAGAGCACCCTTATCTTGATGTTCACTGAGTCATATATAGAACTATCGAATCACTATATTGTATACCTGAAACTAATATAAGTCGACGTTAACTACACTGGAATTAAAATTTTAAAAAACCTGACCACTGAAAAAAGTTCTCATACTTCCTGACTAACCCAGAAAAGGCAGTGGTGGATTTTCTCACTTACTTCTTCCGACAGTCTCCTATTCATGAACTGTGTTGCCAGGTTATTCACCAGTCCTGGGTGGATGCTGCGATCCATATCGTCCCCTATTTTGGCGAGCTGCCTGGCGATATCCTGAATGATTTCCTCTTGACCCTGAGAATCTAAATGTTCAGGCAGGGGCACAGAGACACAGCGGATTCAGACAACGGCCCTGTCTGACCCCTCCCACTCCACCCCGTACCAGAAATAGAAAGGGATTCTGCTTTGGAAGACAGTGAGCCCATTCGTACAGCTCACCGCAGTGGGCTTGCTGAGCATGTGGTCTATTCTAGAAGAGCTGCAGTGTGAAGACCTGAAACCTGCAGCTGAGGGCAGCCGGGGCAGGGTACTGGGGCCAGGAAAGGGTCTAAGTGAGCAGAAAGATTGGAGAAGCAGGTCCCTCCCTGCACACAGAGTCAACATTTGCTTGTGAAAAGGACAGTGACACCAGGGCATCTGTGACCATGGGCGGCTGAGGCATGAATCTGATGGCACCCTTCCTGGCTGCCAGTTCTCTGCCCCATCACATAACAGGTGTCAGCCTCCATAAGGGCCGAGGCTCTGCTGCCAGCCCGAGTTACAGCCGCTCATCTGCCAGAAAGGGCAGCTCCTTCTCTCTGTCTGAGACCAACCCTGCTTGCCCTGCCATCTGCCCTCTCCCCTCTTTTTCCTCCCTCAGCACTCACTACTACACCATTTATCTATGTTCTTGGTCTGAGTCCCTTGTCAGAAGGTAAGCTTCCTAAGAGTTATTCTTTTTTGTTGTTGTTTTTTTTTTAAGATTTTATTTATTTATTTGACAGAGATGACAGGTAGGCAGAGAGGCAGGCAGAGAGAGAGGAAGGGAAGCAGGTTCCCCGCCGAGCAGAGAGCCCGGTGCGGGGCTCGATCCCAGGACTCTGGGATCATGACTTGAGCCGAAGGCAGAAGCTTTAACCCACTGAGCCACCCAGGCACCCCAAGAGCTCTGATTCTTAAATGTTTTGTCTACTGAAATACACAGCACTGAAAACAGGCAAGGCACACAGGAGGTGCTCAATAAAATGCACAAATTAATGAGTCAATGAACGTATCCTGTACCAAGCTCCTAGTAAGTTCTCAATAAATGCCAGTTGTGGTTATTTCCCCCATGAAATCTATTTTTTTCTGTGTCTGCACCTTCACTCTGGCTTCTTATTTACCCAGGATTGACATCTCAACCTCTGCAGTGCTTGCAGCTATCACATCATGTGATGCAAGTAGGTGTCCCGTCTTATCTCAGAGCACAGACACCCCTGTCCGCCCTACTGTCACCAGCGCCCCCACCCAGGTATGGATTCTCTGCCAGCTCTCACCTGGGTCATGATGGCAAGCTCCAAGCCTCCTCTCGCTGCCTGCCAGGCCCTTGCCCACTCTCCATGATATGCTGTGGCAAGCTGGGCATGGAGGTGCAAGAGTGAAAGAGGCTCTGAGGGGGTCGGGGGCACTAGTTGGGACACTGTGCCCTCAGCATTTCACCTGCCCCTCACTGGTCTTCACCATGACCCGTGGAGCATGGCTAGGATGTCACTTCTCTACTCCTTCATGGGCTCACAGCTGCTGAAGTGACAAGCTGAAGCCCAGCCTCAAAACACCTTGGACCTTAACTTGTACTATTCCCTCCAAACACACTAGCCAAACCCAACTATTCACACGACCTTTCAACAGTCTTTCCGCCTGCAAGTGTCTGCTGATGCTGTTACCATCGCCTCTTACCAGTTTCCAAAGAACCAAAATGTACCCCTTCTTCCACAAGCCAGCTCAACTGCAGTTCCAGCCAACCAGACTCTCCTGACTCCCCAGAGCTCCCGCTGCACTCATGGCCTCACTGACCTCTCTGAGCCTTTCTGCTTTGTTCCAGCAAACTTCAGGAGTCCTGGCAGATTCAATCAGTATTCAGCTGAGTAAATTAATTCACCAATGGAACTGTGGTAAACAGAGCCTCTATTCTGCCTTTTGCTTCCAAATCTTGTCAGGTACTTAACCCACAGGCCAGTTTTCTACCAGAGGTGAGGGATGGTATACAGCCCCATAATCACTTTTACAAATGCCCTTTGAGTGAAGCCAGGCTTTGCAGTCTAAGGGCAAGGAATGGTACGGAAGAGCAAAGGACAGCTCAGGCGGGAGCCTCTGGTTACAGTTACCCCTGCAGCAGCTTCTGAGAACCAAGCCATTCCTGCCCCCATGCCCTCCCTAAGCCTTTACAGAGAGGACCAGTTGCTCTAACTTAAGTCTAGGGCCACCCCTAAACTTGCCTGGGCTCTAAATCACAGAAAGTCTTTGGCACACCCTGGCTCGTGGGTAACTCTGGCCATATTCCATCCACCCAAGTTAAGATAGAGCTGGAGGTCCAAAGGCTGGATCAGCTGTCGGTCTGCCCCATGGCCACCAGAGGGCAGTGCAATATCCAATGCTGGGAGATTGCTGGGCCACAGGAGGAAGGATTTGACTCGGCTCTCTGCTAGGTTGGGAGGCCTGGGTCCAGGTCTTCACGAGTCACCTTAGGCTTTTAGGGCAGTGATTCTCACCAGGGCATATACCTCATAGACACCTGGGAGTCTTACCACCCTAGAGCACACTGGTTCGGGCAGCTGGAGTCGGGCCCAAGGACTACGCATTATGAAAATGTTCCTCATGGAATTCTAATGTGCTCAGAATCCAGGAGAGGCTGATTTTGAACATGCTTCCCAGCCCTGCTCCCTCAGCCTTCAACTCAGGATAGCCTCCATCTGTGGAGGCTGCACCAATGGCAGAGAAGGGTAAAAAGTGCACTTGGAAGGGATAGCACAGGGATGAGGGTGAGGAGAGGTGCAGTCTGGAAATCAACTAAGTGGAAACTCAATCAGGCCTGTGTCACTGGCATCGTCAGGTCCAGATCAAGCCACCATATGACACAAACATCTATGATGGACTGACACAAGGTGGGAGACAGCCCCAAGCTCCCTTCCAGAACTTGGGTTCTTTACAGGTTTCTGGAGACAGCAAGCCCAGATCTGGGGCCGAGGCTGCAGTCAGATGCCTACCTCTCTCCTCACTCGCCAGGAAGTGGCCACAGCGGTTGCCGTCTGTCTGCAGCCCATCGTCTTGCTCCTCCTGCAGGTGAGCTGGCACGGGCAGTTCCCGGCCCAGGACCTCCAACTCTTTGTGGAAATTAGAGTCGGAGTAACTTTGGAGGAAGCCAAACACCAGCAAGTTCGTGATGTGCTCATCCTGGAGGCCTGAACCATTGCTGACCTAAGATAAAAAGGGAGTCAGAGAGACATGTAGGAACCCAGGCCAGGCCCAGAGGCCCTGCCTGCAGCTGAGCTTGGCAGGAGCTCTGGGGACAGCTGGGCCTCAAATAGCTTACTGGGCCAAGATGTCCGAATGACCCTGTGGGCCCGACAGACAGTGGGCAGAGGCCAAGTCTGCAGTCAGTGCCTGCTTTAAGCAGTGCCCCCCGTAGGTGCCAAAGAAAAAGTTCTAAGTCTGCAGACATTTGCATGACATCCTGAAAACACTGACCTGGGGTGAGCTTGCTTTTGGAGGAAGAAGGTCCAAAGGCTGTTTTAGGGAAGTCAGCAAATATCAACTGGATGCCATCCTTACACCTGCATGCTTTGGCTAACTCCCATGTCTATTTTAGCACCTTCAGCCCACCCGATCAGCTATGCAACCAGCAGTTAGAAGCTCTTTATTCTTCACAGTCTCCTTTGTGGGCTAAGATGCATTGTATGACAGCCCATTTTCCATAAATCCTGGGCAGTAATGACCACAGATAATGCCTCCCTTTGGGCAGGCTTGGTTTGCTTCAGGAGGATATGGACCTTCACCACAATATAGATGTATGGGGATGGCTCCTGCTCTCACACAAGGGGCTCAGCCCCTCATTTGCCAGCACCACTTGCTGTGGGAGCTCAGCTCAGCATCTGCTCTCTGGGAGCCAGGAGGGTTGTTTCTGGGGTACTGACTGTCCTGGGACAGTGTTCTTGGCAAACAAAGGTGAGTGCTTCTACCCCAGCAGCCAGCTGTGCTTGGAGCAAGCAAAGACCTAGGATGAGCAAGGGAATCATCCAGAAGGCTGGGGATACTGAGATCACCCAGGAAAATGTAACAGGCACATACTTGGCTATAAGAGAAGCTCAGCAGAAGAAGATGAAGGTGCTGGTAACATTTATTTGTCTTCTAAGTTCTGAAAATTTTTCATTAAAAAATTTCAAAAAACTTTAAGGACAGTTTGTAGAGGGCAGATTGTTTTAAATAAATGAAATGCAAAAAACAAGATGCTTATGTATTGTGATTCAGCCTTTCTTTCTCCAGAATTATTTCTTAAAAGGGGGGAAATATCATATAAAAGCTCTACTATATCAGATTCTTACAATTCGGTATGTTGAGGCCAGGAGGCACAAAACAGCTCAGAAACTCAAGAACACCCTTCATTTCTACCTGAAGGAGATGTCTTGGCCTGGAGAGAAGAAAGGAGGGCTGGGGCTGGATTGTGGATGCTCAGTCCCCCCTGAAAAGCAGCTGGATAGACACTGATAGATAGGCACAAGTCAAGAACAGGCTATACTAAACCTGGTGGGCTTAGAGCTAATAGTATTTAATTCCAAAAACAAACAGAGCTTGTGAGAAATCAAGTTTGAAACTGGGACCTTAAAAAAAAAAAAGATTTACATATTCATTTAAGAGAGAGAAAGAGAGAATGAATGAACAAATGAGCAGGAGGGCCAGAGGAAGACAGAATCTCAAGCAGACTCCAAACTGAGCCTGGGGCCTGACATGAGGTTGGATCTCCCCACCTGAGCTGAGTTGGACGCTCAACTTACTGTGCTACCCAGGTGCCCATCTGTGACTCTTTCTGATCTTCCAGTGATAAAAGTTGAAATGGATGTCTGGAAAGACATATGATTTGACAGCCATCTATCCTACTAAATCACAGGAAAAAGCATATTAAGAAAAATGATAAAGGGACACCGAGGTGGCTCAATTAAGCAACCGGCTTTTGGTTCCGTCTCAAATCATGAACCTCAGGGTCATGGGATGAAGCCCCACGTTGGGCTCCACACTCAGTGGGGAGTCTGCTTGAGAGTCTCTCCCTCTTCTGCCCATTCCACTCATGCTCTCAAATAAATAAATCTTTAAAAAAAAAAAAAGGGAGATATGTAAAAGTAAATCTCATGCTATAAAATCAGTTTCAGAGTAGAGAAAAAAAATGGAAAGCTATCCAATGTGTTTTAACAAACTAGAACAATCCAGGTGCCTAAACCTGGCAAAAACAGCACCATACAGTTAAAAACAACAACAAAAACCTAAACCAACTGCACTTATTTTGTTTCTCTAAATATAAAGAAAAAAAATCAAAGAATGCTAAAATGGGGGCGCCTGGTTGAGTGTCCACCTTCGGCTCAGGTCATGATCCCAGGGTCCTGAGATCGAGCCCCATGTCAGGCTCCCTGCTCAGTAGGGAGCCTGTTTCTCCCTCTCCCTCTGCTGCTCCCCCTGCTTGTGCTCTCTCCTCTCTGTCAAATAAACAAATAAATAAATAAAATATTTTCAAAATTTAAAAAAATTTTTTAAAAAGTGCTAAAATGTGCATGAACGGTACCGTAGCAGTTTAAAAAAAAAAAAAAAAAAAAAAAAACGAAAAACCAAAACCAACACAAAGACATGGTGTTCAGTGCAGTAAGTCAGACACACAATAGGACAAATATTGCTTGACTCCACTTCTCTGAGGGACTGAGAGTAGTCAGATTCAGAGACAGAGAGTGGAGGGAGCTGCCACAAACGGGAACAGCAGGATGGGAGTTACTATTTAAAAGGGACAGAGTTTCAGCTGAACAGGTGAAAAGTTCTGGAGGTGGATGGTGGTGATGGTGTCACCACAACATGAATGTGCTTCATGCTGGTGAACTGTGTTCTTAAAAAAGGTTAAAATGGTAAAATTTATGCTATGTATTCTGCCACAAATTTTTAAAAACTGGAAAAGCCTCCAAATAAAAAAAGTTAGAAAAATCTATAACAGGATGAAAACTGTGATGGGGGCCAAACTCTGAAATGTAAGAGGAAATTGTTCAGGGTTTCACTGTGAACCCCAGCTCTATGGGACACTGGGCAACTTGTGCATCTTTGTTTTCTCACCTTGAAAACGAGAAAACACTGGGAGTAATTCTATCCCCCTTCCTCCACTGGAAGGTTTTCAGGAGAGATGGACAAGGTGGACAAAAGCACTCGTGGAAGTTCAAGAGCCACACAGCATGACATAGCAATGCTGTTCTAAGGCAGACATCTCCACAATACAGGAAAGGACACAACAGTTGCCAAGTTAAAAGGGACAAGAATGGGGGCACCCAGCTAACTCAGTAGGTAGAGCACGCAGCTCTTTATCTCAGCATCCTGAGTTCGAGCCCCACTTAGGCGTAGGATTTACTTAAAAGAAAGAAATAAATAGGGGCACGTGGTGACTGACTCTTGATCTCAGCTCAGGTCTTGATCTCAGGGTTCAAGCCCTGTGAGGCCTACTTACAAAAAATTAAATAAGTAAGATCAACCACAGTACAGCAGTAGACCTGCCCTACAAGCAAAACTAAAGGAAACCTTATACATATATACATACACGGAGAAGACCAGAATGGACAGGAAAGGTGCCGAACGGAAGGGAATTCTGGATACCAAAATAGACCTTTATCCAGACAAAAGAAGCTGCTGAAATCTTTTGGCCAAGCAGCTACCACCTCTGCTGAGCCTGCCATGTCTCGGACACTCTGGATACCCAGCTGAGAAGCCTCACGGTCTCCGCTCTTCAAGAGAGCATCCAACTACACCTCGAGCACCTGCCAGGGGCTAGGCGTTGCTATGAATTCGGAAACGGTGGGCCACCAAGTTTACCATCCTTGGACTTTTTGCAGATACCTCTCCCAATAGCGGGTGAGGACAAAGGCTGCTGCACACAGCATGGACACAGAGGAGCCTCTGGGGCTGGGGGCCTCTACAGAAGTTGGCAAAGAAGGGAAACAGAAAAACTATATAGGAAGTAGATGAATAGAGAGCTTTTGACTGGATAAGCCATGATTTTCTCATCCAGCTAGTTAAAAGGAGAGTACAGAGAACTCATTTAGGTACCATCCTGCTGAAGCCAGGAGAATGGCCAATATGACCTTGGGAGGATTGCTTCCAAGAACTCTAGAACTTCCAAATGGTCCTGAATCAGAAAGTTGCCATGCCCTTCCTGTGAGAAACCAGGCACAAGGTAGAGGGAAGAGGACGAGGAGGCAAGGTCTTTCTTCTTTACTGTGCTCCAGTAAGCTGTGAATGTGAGGCTTCTCCCCGCAGCACTGTCAGAGAAGGGGTCAGCAGGGTCCACACTGACAGCACACACACGACAAACAACCTGGCCCCGGTCACATTCGCTCCCACACTCACTCCCCCTCCCAAAGCATTCCTCCAGGAGAAGCCCAAGAGCTGACCTTAGAATCCATGGCACAGGTGATCTGGCAGGCTCCAACTTGCTTCTGGCTTTGTGGGTGTCCCAAGTCAGCAGCCTGGAAGAGAACACACATACACACAGAGTAGGCAGCTGTTTTCTGCAGGGACACCCCCTCCGGGATCCTCAGGAGAGAGGGCCCTGGCTCTAAGGCGTGCTCCAGCCACAGAAGTCAAGCTCACACCTCAGCCACACTCACCCAGGATACTCCTTTCTCAGCATGGAACCTGGGCAGCAACCAAGTGAGCAGACTGTGAAATTTTCCTCAACATGGAGACTTACCAAGGCACTGAGAACTCCCCAGGGTCAGTCCTCCAACCTCAGAGTTCAGCATTCCCACTCAGAGCTCAGTGATCACAAGACCTCATTGATCAGGCAAATAGGGCAGTCATTCATGAATTCTTTCTAAGCAAATACTTACATTAGCGCTTTTCCTACAAGAATAAAGTTAGCTGGGGCACCTGGGTGGCATAGTTGTTTAAGTGTCTGACTCTTGTTTTCAGCTCAGGTTGTGATTTCAGGGTCGTGAGGTTGAACCCCAAGTTGGCTCTGACTCAGTGCAGCGTCTGCTTAGGTTTCCCTCCGCCCCTCCCTACTGCCCCTCCACTGCACACTTTTGCAAATAAATAAATAAAATCTTTTTAAAAGGAGAGAAGAGGGGGGCCTGGGTGGCTCAGTGGGTTAAAGCCTCTCCCTTCAGTTCAGGTCATGATCCCAGGGTCCTGAGATCAAGCCCCAAATCAGGCTCTCTGCTCGGCAGGGAGCCTGCTTCCCCATCCCTCTCTCTCTGCCTGCCTCTCTGCCTACCTTTGATCTCTGTCTATCAAATAAATAAATAAATAAATCTTAAAAAAAATAAAAGGAGAGAAGAAAGTTAGCTAATAAAGTATACCTAGAAGCTTTCAGGGACTCTCTTGTGATTACTATGACCACTGATACGACTACTACACAAGCCTTCCTTCAGCGTACAACCATTCTCAGAGCCTTCACATTATCTCTTCTGTTCCACATAACTATGCTGAGAAGCAGGTAGTGTACTGGGTTGATCCTAGCTTATCTGGATGGAAGAATAAGGTGTGAGGAGTAAGAGACAGCCAGGCAGACCACTTCTAGCCACAGGCCACATGGTTTCAGTGGCATTCATACAGAAAGAACTCTTATAAAATGTAAAGAAAAAGAAGCTTTGAAAATAAAATGTTTTCTTAGCATTTGGTGGCCAAGAAAGAAAGAATGAAAGAGAATATATATTTGACAATTACACAAAAGATTAATCTCTTCTATGGCATTTATTCCAACCACAATAACCCTCATAAACAACTGACTGGACAAAAGGCAACTGGGGATTGAGTTCAAAGAGATTATGCCCAAGAAGTGGAATATATATAACTTCAGGAGAGATCCTGAACAATGGTTTCTAAAGAACAGTATCAACAATATAATACTACCTTAAAATGTATCTCCCTATGTATATGTGTGATTTGGTTGAACCAAATCAAACAGTCATTTTGTGCAGTAAAAAACAGCCAAATCTGGCAATTTTATCTTGGTTCTTAAATGTAGAGGAGATTTAAAAAAAAAAAAGAACAGACAACCAACTCCTCTGTAGGAGGCAACGTTGAGGCTCCCACATGCAAGTGAAAAGGAGGCCAAGACCAGCATTGATGGAAGTCATGCCTTTCCATACCAGGTAGCCACACACATTTGTAGAAAACAATTATTCTCAGATGTGCCCATCTCCCAGTCCCAGGTGCTCCTGTCGGCCTTTGGGGGTCAGTCATGCAAAGCTAGAGGCTGCACCCCAACCCTCACACTGTGAAATCTAGAAGAGCCCACCCCCATGGCTGGGTATGGCCTGGGGGTGTCAAGAGCAAAGGACTCACATGTATTTGAACTGGGAACCAACAAGGACGCTACGTTACGGGCCGTCTACAGGCCCTCCATAGGGCAAGAGCTGAAGCCATTATCAGAATCAGGACAAAGAATAAAACAGAACACGCCCCCAGGAAAAGGGGCCCAGAAGCCAAACCATGTCCACAAGTCACTGCCAATACAAAGGTGCAGTGAACAGAACCCTGGCCTCCAGCTTGTTCTCTCAAGAACTAATTCATACATGGGGCTCCTGGGTGGCTCCGTCAGTTAAGTGTCCAACTCGGGGCTTCCCCTGAGGTCATGATTTCAGGGTTGTGAGATGGAGCCCCTGCAGCTAGCTTCCGGTTCAAAAGGGAATCCGCTTGAAGATTTTCTCCCTTTGCCCTCCTCTCATTCAAGCCCACGCTTGCTCTCTCTAAAATGAATAATCTTTTTGTTTTTTTAAGAAAAGGGAAATAATTCACATAAACCTTTGATTTCCTCCAGACTTTGATACAATGAGAATAAAAGGAAACTTTGCTTAGAATGGAGTCGTGGCCAGCAGGGGGCGCTCTCCTGCCCTACGCCTGCTCATGAATTTCGGACCCAACAGGAAGAACTATACCCTACAAGCCTGACAGTACTTCACTACCTCATGACCCCAGCAGGAGCAAAAAAGGTTTTCCTCATGCCCCAGCAACAACCCAGCCAATGACATACTCTTAAAGTCAGCCAATGAGAGGCCACTATACTCAGTTTACTGCAATGGGCTTCTTGCTTTTAACCTCCCAGCAGTCCTTGTTTGTGAACTTCCTACGGTTTTGCCTAACTTGCTTGTCCTGAATTACAATTCTCTGCTATTCGGGAAGAAAAGCCCACTACTGCTGGTGAAATCAGTGGCAGTTTTATTTCTCAGGTTAACAGTATTTGGTGACCAGAAGTGGGACCCCCAACAGCTGCAAGGCTGGGCAGTGAGCAGGTGCTGAGACCCAGAGTCAGTCGAGCTTGCTGGTTTCTGACCCTGTCTTTGGGGGGTAAGTTTCCCCCTTTAAACTTGGGACCTGTTTTAAGGTCTTGTCCTTTCTGAGAGTACTTGTTTGGCCTTTGGTCTGACTCCATTTTTAGGAATCTACTGTTCTGTTGGAATTGTGATGGCCTTCAGTCTGACTGCTTTGGGACCAGGCTATTCCTATTGAAACTCTGCTGTTGAGGAACTTTTCTTTTGGCTCTAGAGAACAAATAAGAAATGAGATTCCAGTCATACAAATGGCCTTCTTCTGAGACCCTGGCCAGGTTTTTCTGCTTAAAAACTACATTCCCCTCTAAAAATAAAATAAAAAATAAAAAATACATTCCCTTCTCATGTACATTTCTAACTAAGTGGACCAACTTAACTAAAAGTAATTTAGAATGTCAATGACCATGAGGAAGTTTTTCTCCCCAAACTTGTTTTACTCTAAATTAGGAAGCTGTAGCCCCTAAAAAGGGTAAAAAACTGAAGGGGATGTCTATTTTTTTTTTTAAAGATTCTATTTATTTATTTGACAGACAGATCACAGTATGCAGAGAGGCAGGCAGAGAGAGAGAGGAGGAGGAAGCAGGCTCCCAACTGAGCAGAGAGCCTGATGCGGGGCTCTATCCCAGGACCCTGGGATCATGACCTGAGCCGAAGGGAGAGGCTTTAACCCACTGAGCCACCCAGATGCCCCGGATGTCTTTTTTTTTTTTTTTAAGATTTTATTTATTTATTTGACGGACAGACATTACAAGTAGAGAGGCAGGCAGAGAGAGAAAGAGAGAGAGAGAAGCAGGCTCCCTGCTGAGCCAAGAGCCTGATGCGGGGCTCGATCCCAGGACCCTGAGATCGCGACCTGAGCCGGAGGCAAAGGCTTTAACCCACTGAGCCACCCAGGCGCCCCTCAGATGTCTATTTTAATTGGTACCTTGAGGCTCCCAAATGTCAGGATTCTAGATTTGCCTCTTTGCAAAATACTACTTTGAAATTAACTGAGGCAAACAGTTGAAAGAAGTCAAAACTGCTTCTGGAGCCCCCACACACCCCCACCCTTATTTCCAGACAAGAGGCCCCTGCTCTCAGGCCCCAGCTCACATGCCATTTTCCTCTATTCTTTCTGCCAGACTTCACTTACTTTAGCTCCAAACCTCTTGCCACTCTCTCCTCTCTTAAGCCTATTAAACCTTGCCCCTTTAAAGATTAATCTTATTAGGATCTCAATAAACCCCAAGTTTCTTATGTTTCTTGGACTAAGGCCAAACTGCCAACCATAGTTAAAGAGTTTCCTAAAGTAACTGAGGGCCCAGTAGGTTGCTAAAGAATTTAACATACTCAAACTTACCAACCTGGTTTCTCAAATTTTTATCAATTAGTCCACATGCTCCTTGGTGAGGGCCAGGCTAAACACTGGAAGAAAATAGCTCAATGGAACATCCTGAAGGGGATTTAGATAACCAAACCCCTAATTTTGGGCAAGGTACTAGAACACTCATTGGGAAATGTTCCTGGGCAATTACAGTAACTTTTCCTAATCCTGCTGATTGGAATAAAATTCAGGTTTGCAAACAAAGCCTGATAAACCTGCTCATGACTATTAACAATCAACTCCAAAATGTTTTTAAACAAGGTTCTTGTCTTCCTTTAGCTGTGATCCACCTGGGTAGCATTTATTTCTGTTTGTTAATGGGCTAGTTTTCCTCCTTTAAGTTAAAAGGTACCAGGATGGAATGCAAAACTATGTCCACTCCAGATTTAGTTCATCTGCCACAGCAGCTGGCTCGCATCCAGGTAAGTCACCTAAAAAACCGCAAAATTCTTAATTTTCAACTTCAGCAAATGAAAGCTCCTAAAGAAACCAAAACCTCCTAGTCTCTGCTATTATTATTGCACAGAGCCAGGGCACTGGAATAAAGAACGTTACAAACTTGAGCACTTCAGGAGCCTTTAACCCCACAGCCAGCCTTTCCAGGATGGCACTTCCCAATGATGAGGCTCCAAGAAAGTATAGGGGCTCTTCCCCATCCTCCCTCTGAATTGACTTGCAGAAACCTCTCTCCAGATCAGGACTTAATCTCTGTGTGTCCATAATGACACCAGAGCCATACTCTTCGGTGCTCAGCCCCCCTGCTATGATGCGGCCCCCTGCTGCAGAGCACTAAACAGCTCAAATAGTAGGGGTCTCTCATAAACCTCAACACGGTCCTATCTCTGAACCTATTCCCTTTGTCTAGACCCCTTCAGAGATACACCACCTTTTCTCCGTTCTTACACCACTATTCATTTGCTGGGGTGAGTTTTTTTTTTAGAAAAGTATCCAGTATCCAGTAAAAGTTGGAATTTCTTTCTCCCAAAAGGGGTAAATAATTCTAGAATTTCTTAGTAGTAATCAAAACAGCCAACCAGAAAAATCAGATGAGCCTTTGACATCTTTCATTTGTTCCTTCTCTGATGGCACTATAGCTGAGTATGGAGACACTGATCATTTACTCCTGTCGGATCAGTTGCTTTTCTCTTTATAGGCAAAATCTTCAGTTGATCATTGGCAGATTCCACAGTGCACCCCCATCAAGATTCAAAGAGATTCCTCAAAACTTCTCCTTAGCATTAATCAACAACACATAAACAAAGACACCCAAGCTTCCAGGTATTAAGCCCAAAACAGAAGAGTATGTAATGTGAGCCTCATTGCTTCCTACACTAGTCCCTGGAATGCCCCAGTTTTACCTGTGAGAAAACCCAGTGGCCAAGGATGGAAGTTAGTCCAGGACCTCTGAAATAACACTGTTATCCCAGGGCATCCTGCTGTCCCTAACTCCCATATACTACTGACATCCATTTCCACTAAAAGCAGATTTCTTTTCCCACTGGAATTGATTTATCCAGGGCATTCTTAGTATTCCTGTTGATAAAGAGGAAATGGTAAATGCCATTCGGGGTATGCTACCGCATGCAACTCCTTCTGAAGGCACCGAGCGGCACTATCATTCCCACCCCCCCCTACCATGGCAGCCCCACAGGCTGAGTTACATGCCTTTACTCAAGCGTACCTTAGCCCAGGGGAAAACTGCAAACGTTTATACCAACAGTCCGGATGCTTTTGGTGTAGCTCATGACCTTGGAGGATTATGAAAACAACGATGTGTCCTTGCCCCCATTTGGGACACAATTTTAAAAGGCTCCTATGTCCATAATTTACTGGATGCCCTACTTTGTTATTGGCTCCTCTGGCTATTAAGATTCCAGGGCATTCCAGACTCAACTCCCTAGAATTCAAAGGAAATCACCCTGCCAACAGTTTCTCTTTCTCTCTCTCTCACACACACACACACCATGCTTTCAAGGGAACCAGTAGCCAAACCTCTGTCATGTTCCGAAGGGATATTCTCACCAATGATAACTTGGAAAAACTGACCAGAGATACCCAACTGACCCCAGAGAGGAGAAAACAATATTGGAAATAGAATAATTGTTCAGGGGGCGCCTGGGTGGCTCAGTGGGTTAAGCTGCTGCCTTCGGCTCAGGTCATGATCTCAGAGTCCTGGGATCGAGTCCCACATCGGGCTCTCTGCTCAGCAGGGAGCCTGCTTCCTCCTCTCTCTCTGCCTGCCTCTCTGCCTAACTTGTGATCTCTCTCTCTGTCAAATAAATAAATAAATAAATCTTTAAAAAAAAAAAAAAAAGAATAATTGTTCAGTGGTTTGATAAAAAGAGAACTCTGGTTTGGACCAAATAACAACCCAGCCTTATTAGAAGTTCTAAAATTCCTGCTGTTTATCCTGTTCATGCATTACACTGTTGATCTGACAAAATGACAGCACTCATGAAGCATTACTATTGCGGAAATATTAATAAGGCCAGAAAAACTGTCCACCTCACCTGTCCCACCCATCCAAAGTACAATCCAGGGAAAGCTGTTCAGATAAATGGACTTTATATAGTTTCCCCATAACATGGGTGTTGAGGATAAAAAGTTAGTCATAACTTGGTATGTTTTCTCTCTGACCAAAGCTTTCCCTTTTACAGTGGCAAATGCTTCTCCTGTGGCTAAAATTCTGTTAGAAAAGATTATCCCTGGTGCCTCGGCGGTGCAGTCCGTTAAATGTCTGATTTTTGGTTTCTGCTCAGATCGTGATCTCAGGGTCATGGGATTGAGCCCCACAACAGGCTCCACCCTCAGCATGGAGCCTGCTTGAGATTCTCGCCCTCTGCCCGTCCCCCTGCTAGTGCTCTTTCTCTAAAAAAAATAAAATAAATCTTAAAAAAAAAAAAAAAAAAAAAGAACAAGATTATCCCTATCTGAGGAACCTTTTCAAACTTCAGAGTGAACAGGGAACCCATTTACTGATCAAACTTGGACAAGTCTGTGCTGTTTGATTGGTTTTGTTCTTTCATTGTCCATACCTCCCTTAATCCTCAGGGTTAGTCAGATACACTGGCAGCAGTATTAGAACTCAGCTGGCAAAATGCATAAAGACCCTCCAAATACCTTGGCTGAAAGCACTGCCACCAGTCCTTCCAAATCTGACATCTATCTTATGGGAAATCCTAAGACTGGCACCCTTTGAGATACTCACAGGACATCCAGTGCACTTGGCACCTGCCTCCTCTGACCCACAATTGATAAAAGGAGACCTACTTCAAAATTGTTAAGGCCTAATAGTGGCTGGGTGAGGGATATTGGGGAGGGTATGTGTTATGGTGAGGACTATGAAATGTGTAAGCCTGATGATTCATAGACCTGTACCCCTAGGGCAAATAATACATTATATGTTAATAAATTATAAAGGCCTAATTGCTTCTATTAAAAATAAGCACACTTTGGTAGAGCAGTCTTCTCACAGTGCACTCCCAGGAGACAACAACCTTAAGCATCACATCCTGCAACATGGGAGATTTTGTCTTTTGGAAAAGACACCTCCAGAAAGACTCGACCTTATCAGAGACTGCTATCAACTCTTAAGCCATCAAACTCCAGGGAAAAACTCCTGGATTCACATAACACACCTACAGAAAGCACCAGACCCTGGCTGAACCTGCGCACCGCCTGCTGACCTGGACAGAAAGGCCTGGAACTGAAGCAGACACCACTGGGTGAGACAGCTTTCCAGGAGGTCTGGAGCAGGCCTATACAGTCTTTTTCTCACTACTGCTTCTCTCTTTCATGGATAGATGATGTCCTTATCTCCATCTCCCAAGCCCCTGCAAAAGGAGGAAACCTCTTCTTTTGATTATGGCCTTTCAGAAAAAAAACTCCTCATGATTCTGGGACTCATTTCTCACTTGCTTTTTCTGAAGGATTGAGAAGACTCAGAATTCACAAAAGCCTTTTTCTTTTTTTAAGATGTATTTATTTATTTGACAGAGAGAGAGATATCACAAGTATGCAGAGGCAGGCAGAGAGAGAGGGGGAAGCAGTCTCCCTGCTGAGCAGAGAGCCTGATGCAGAGGTCCATCCTAGGACCCTGAGATCATAACCCAAGCTGAAGGCAGAGGCTTAACCTACTGAGCCACCCAGGCGCCCCACAAAAGCCTTCTTTAATCTAACCTATTAACTGATTCTGGATTCCTATCCAAATTTATGGTCTCTGAACTTGCAACTTCACAGGCTATATCATCAATGAAACATTTGATTACAAACAGCTCTTTGAGATATAACAATATTGACTTAAAACCTCACTTTAAGTTTTGCTGTTCTGCAAAAAGTCCAGCAGCTATGGCTTCATTTTTACACCCACAATGAATCTTCCCAAGCGTACTCTTACATCTTTCAGTGTGCTCTTGCAGTATCCAGTAGTACCTTTCCTGGTCCCTTCACAAGCAGAGACTTCCAGGAGGCATGCCTTTGTAGGAAGAACGTTTGTCCCCCATGTCGGAATTAAGGGACAATAAATATTTCAGCTGGCTATTTTCAGAGTTAGAGTCCCGGCTTAGAAACATCGTACAATTTGGAATTCATGTTACTTCTTCAAACAGAAATTAAAATTGAATTATTTTAGGTTTTGTATTTTGTTTTCTGTCAAACTTTCTGAAAACAATGTACCCAATCACACAATGCTGGCTCAGTGCTTCAAGATGATCTCCAATGCTCACATTTTTATAAATAGGCTATAGGTGGGAAGTGCCAGAGAGTTCTCCCTCCTAACCCTCCTTGCTATCAAACGCTGCCTTAAGTGGTTTCCAACTGCTATGCACTTTCCCTCCCAAGGACATGACAACCAGGGAAGGTCCTTCTTGGCACTGAGGAACAAAACCACTACATATGGAAAACCCTGACTCTTGATCAGCAATGCTTTCAAAAAAAGATCTTGATCAAAAGGGGGAAAATGTGAAAATTAATAAAAGGAAACCTTGGTTAGAATGGAGTCGGGGAGGGTGCTTGGGTGGCTCAGTTGGTTAAGCGACTGCCTTCAGCTCAGGTCATGATCCCAGAGACCTGGATCGAGTCCCACATCGGGCTCCCTGCTCCGTGGAGAGTCTGCTTCTCCCTCTGACTTTCTCCCCTCTCATGCTCTCTCTCAAATAAAATCTTAAAAAAAAAAAAAAGGAGTTGGGGAGCCAGCAGGGGGCGCTCTTGCACCTTGCCAGCAGATACTACTTAACTACCGCAGCTGGAGGAAGGTTAGGCTCCCCCCACTGCCCAACCAATGAAAGTAACTATACTTCAAACTCCAAGTTTCATCCAATGAAATTTTGTTTCTAACAGCCCTCCCAGCTTTGCCCTTTCCTCCGGAAGAGTGTTCCTCTGCTTTGCGCTGGGGAGTTGCTGATGGTTTTGGTGTGGCTAGCTTGTCCCAAATTGCAAGTCTTTGCTATTGATGAATAAACCTATTTTTTAAAAAAATTTTATTCACTTATTTGACATAGACAAAGTGAACACAAGCAGGGGGAGTGGGAGAGGGAGAAGCATGAGGCTTCCCATGAGCAGAGAGCTGGATTCCAATGCTGGGCTCGATCCCAGAACCCTGGATCATGACCTGAGCCAAAGGTGGGTGCTTAACGACTGAGCCACCCAGGAGCCCCAATAAACCTATTTTTTTTGCCCGTAAAAATAACTGACAGTTTTGTTTTTAAGGGTAAAAATACACACATCCACATCTTCAGGTATACTGTCTTCTTCGTTCAAATTGTGATTATATTTCCACTTCAATAGTTATTTTTCAAAACGTGTTTTATTTTGCAGAGGTTTATTCTCAACCAGTTATGACTTCGCCTCCCCAAGGAACGTGTGGCAGTGTCTGGAGACATCTCTGGTTGTCTGGGGAGTGTGCTACTGGTATCCAGTGGGATGCCGCTCAATATCCTACAGAGCAATGGGGCAGGGCCCAGAACGAAGAATTCTCTAACCCAAAGTGTCAGCAGTGCTGAGGCTGAAAACCCTGTTCTACTGTACAAACACCCTCAAATACAATTAATGCCTTGTTATTGAACATTTATAGTTTCTAATTTTCACCATTAAAAACAGGATGAATACCCAGATGTAGTGTTTTCCTACTAAGTCCAGAATCAAAGGAGATAGATGTGAAAATTGAGCATGTGCACAGGCACCACAGTGGTCATGAACAACAGGGACTTGTAGCTCGGCTGGGCTTTGACACAGTACCCCAGGGACGTATGGCCCAATGGAGGTCTTTAGAAAAAGGGGTAGCACTCCCACGCCTGGCTAAGCAGAGCTGGGGGGATGCATAAACCTTCAGGGCAGAGTATCCACCTGCATCTGGTCTACCTCTGGCTTCACTGCTTGGTTCCTCAATGAGTCAACCGCCAGCTGTGAGCAGGATCAGGCATACAGGAGTGAAGACCCAGGGAAAACCTCAATGGCTCCATGGCAACAATGGCTCTATCCACGAACCCCAATTCCTAGCCAAAGTTGCCAGCAAGAAGGAAAACTCAAGCAGACAAGAACCGATGTCCTCTCCTTTCTGAGATTCAGTTGGAAAATGGTGAGGTAGATGGGAATGGGAAGCAGTAAGCCACTGTTTTCCCTCTGAACAAGGCTTCCCAGTTACCTAGCATGTTCACAGCCAGGATTTCACCAGTCCCAAGACACCTGTGATGGACGCAGCCTGGGACTTGAGATTCTGCACGGCTGGTTTACCCTCTCCCCCCAACCCTTATCAGTCTAGGATCCTGAGGTGCAGGGAAGGCAGATATTATTCCTCATAACAAGACCCTGACAACCACCATGTATTGACAACATCCAAATAAACCAGCCACAGGGCCAGGCTCACCTCTGCTTGTGGTTTCTCTCTATTCTTCATGACATCCCTGTAAAGAAGGCGCCACTTCTACCCTAATTTTCAGAGTCAAGGCTGAGACTGGAGGGTACCCAGTGAGGGCAGGGAACACCTCAGCACCTGCAGAGCTGCTCAAGCTGGGGATGTGAGGCAAGCTGGTGCCCACCTCTGGGCCTGTGTTCCATGAGTAACATAAGCAGACTGTGGATACCTCGTATGTGTCTACTCAGACTCCAATCTCCTTTCCTGAGGCCCAAGAGCCTCACCCTGGATGCCAAATGTCCCTGTAGTAACTGAAAACCCCAAAGTTCACCAAAAACAGCCTAACACCATCCCATAAAGTCAGTCAACTTGGGAGGCCTGGGCCAAAGCGATGCAGGAGCACTACACAAACACCCCGAAAGGACAAAGGTGTTTATGAGCACAAAATCTTGGCAGGGCAGGCCTCTCCTTCCCAACACAGATTCACCTATGTCCGCCCCGCCACACTGAACTCCTCACCAACCACCAAGCAGACGTCAAGGTCACTCAACGTTGCACGGGGGGGATGCTACAATTATGCTGGAAGAACCCAACTCTGCATGACCCCAGCTCATCACATGACCAGCTGTGTGACTGTGAATATGGCTCTCATCGGTCAGCAACCCAGGTTGAGCTCGTTCAGTGGGCAGGCATGGTGCATGCAGCTGGAGGAACAATGGTAAAAATGAACCATGGTGGGGGGCACCTGGATGGCTCAGTCAGTTAAGTGTCTGCCTTTGGTCTCAGGGTCCTGGGACTGAGCCCCACGTTAGGCTCCCTGCTCGATGGGCAGCCTGCTTCTCCCTCTCCACCACTTGTGCTTTCTCTCACACACTCTCTCTCTCAAATAAATAAAATGTTAAAAGAAAAAAAAAAGATGCATGGGAAAAGATCTCTTTCTACTGTAGACCCTTGAAAATGGGTTTAAACTTTGTGGTCCACTTGCACGCAGATTTTTTACAGTACAGTACTGTAAGTGTATTTTCTCTTATTTTCTCAATAACATTTCTCTTTCTCAAGCTTACTTTATTTTTTTTAATATTTTATTTATTTGAGAGACAGAGAGAGAGCACAAGCAGAAGGGAGAGGCAGAGGGAGAAGCAGACTCCCTGCTAAGGCAGGAGCTGACCAACTGACCAAATTACTGACTGAGGGGCTTGATCCCAGGACCTGGAGATCCTGACCTGAGCCGAAGGCAGATGCCTAACCATCTGAGCGAGCCACCCAGGCACCCCATTCTAGCTTACTTTATTATAAGAATACAACGTATAGGAGCGCCTGGGTGGCTCAGTCATTAAGCGTCTGCCTTCAGCTCAGGACATGATCCCAGTGTCCTGGGATCGAGTCCCGCATTGGTTCCCTGCTCAGCAGGAAGCCTGTTTCTCCCTCTTATACTCCACTTCCCCTGCCTGTGTTCTCTCTCACTGTGTCTCTGTCAAATAAATAAAATCTTAAAAATATATATATATATAATATATAATACATAGAATACACAAAGATATCTGTTAATTGACCGTGTTATCAGGAAGGCTTCTTGTCAAGAGTAGGCTATTAGCAGTTAAGTTTCTGAGGTGTCAAAAGTGATATGTAGGAGCGCCAGGGTGGTTCAGTGGGTTGAGTATCTGTCTTCAGCTCAGGTCATGATCCCAGCGTCCTGGGATTCAGCCCCATATTGGGCTCCCTGGCTGGCAGGGAGCCTGGTGCTCCCTCTCCCCCTGCTTGTGTTCCTTCTCTCGCTGTATGTCTGCCAAATAAACAAATAATCTTTTTTTAAAAAAGTGGTATGTTGGGGCGCCTGGGTGGCTCAGTCGCTAAGCATCTGCCTTCAGCTCAGGTCATGATCCCAGGTTCCTGGGATTGAGCCCCGAATCGAGCTCCCTGCTCTGCAGGGGGCCTGCTTCTCCCTCTCCCACTCCCTCTGCTGTGTTCCTTCTCTAGCTGTGTCTCTCTCTGTCAAATAAATAAATAAAAATAATTCTTTTAAAAGTGATATGTAGATTTCTGACCATGGGGCTAGAAGTGAGGGAATCAGCGCCTCTAACCCCATGTTGTTCAAAGGTCAACTGTGTATGTGAGATGGTTACCTTAAAAAAAATTAAACTGCTAAGGCAAAACTAGAGGAAAGTCCTTAGCAAGGAAAACACTTGGAGAGGGAAGGGGGAAACCTGGAGGGCTGCTATAAACAAAAAGTCCACTGAGGTAAACTGGGGCTCCAAGTATAGTGGTTTCTCACTGGCTGAATTAGGACAGGCTCTTTGGCTGGGCTCCTTTGTCCTCTCATTGGACTTCCCGCTGGGGCAGTACAGCAGTGGGGGGCTCACAAGGTACCGTTCTCTTCCTGCTAGGTCTGTGCTTGAGGAGGAGTGGTAGGGCACGAGTGCGCCCCCTGCTGGCCCCGACTCCATGTTAGTGAGGTTGTCCTTTATTTATATATATAGATATAAATATATATATAGATATAAGTATATCTATATATATCCATATATATATTACAGCTTAATATTTAGGAAGATATATTTATATCTATTTTTATAGATAGACCAAGTTCTATATACAGTTGACCCTTGAACAATGTGGGGATTAGGGGCACTGATGCATGTGTAGTCAAAAGTGCATGTGTAACTTTTAACTCCCCTAAAACTCAACTACTAAAGTTGACTGGAAGCCTGATAACATAAACAAGTGATTAACATACACTTTGCATGTTAAATGTAGGATATGTTGTATTCCTATAATAAAGTAAGCTAGAGGTGCGCCTGGGTGGCTCAGTCGATTAAGTGTCCAACTCTTGATTTTCAGCTCAGGTCACGATCTCAGGATTGAGACTGAGCTCCACATCAGGCTTTGTGCTGAGCATGGAGTCTGCCTGAGATTCTCTCCTCTCCCTCTGCTCCTTGCCCTGCTCTCTCACTCTCTAAAATTAATAAATAAAACCTTTTTAAAAATTTAAACATTAAGCTAGAAAATAAATGTCATTAAGAAAATCATCAGGAAGATACAGTACTGCACTCTATCAATGTCCAAGTTTGTATTTGAAAAAAAAATCTGCATATAAGGGAACCTGAATTCAAACCCAAGTTGTTCAAAGGTCAGTTGTATATCTACGAAAATGTTTTTATATTTTCCCCATAAAATATAAATATCTATAAAAATATAGATATTTTTATATTTTCTCCAGACTGGGGATTCAGAAGAGAAAGTGCTATCTGGAAAAGACGGGGGAAGGGAAGGAAGTTCACTTTTCTGGGCCTTGGTGTGTCTTCCTCAGAAAAATGGGTTTAGAGAAGGTGGATTTCCTTTTTTTCTTTTCTTTCTTAAATGAGCACATATTAAAGATTTTATTTAACTTACTTAATGGGGTAAACAGTAAAATGTTAAAACCACTCAGTGTGCCTGGGTGGCTCAGTTGGTTAAGCGACTGACTGCCTTCAGCTGGGGTCATGACCCCAGAGTCCCAGGATAGAGTCCCCCTGCCCTGCACCTCCCCCTGCTTCCTTGCTCAGCAGGAAGTCTGCTTCTCACTCTCCCTCTCCCCTTGCTCTTTGTCTCTTCTCCCCCTCCCTCTCTCAAATAAATAAATAAATAAAACTAAAAAAAAAAAAAAAAAGAAGTTAAAACCACTCAAAGGAATCAAAGATCCATAGCCACAGGCAATGGGAAAGCTGAGATGAATTTACAAAACACACCCTAAGCTAGTCAATATCCAGAAGGTACTCCAGGGGACAGCTCATTTGCATTTCTATGAACAATCATTTGCACTAGTATCAGTTTTCTTTAACTTACAAAGATGTAAAATAACTCAAAGACAATAAAAGGCAAAGAAAATAAAAAGATGTACTAGTCAGAACATCCGGGTTGGGTTTTTTTATTTCGCATTTCAAAGTCCTTCAAAATTTTTCCTGACGGTCTTCCTGACTATGACAATCATCTCAAAGATAATCTCAAAGATCAGCCTAGTAATTTACATCAGTGCAGCAAGAGTGTTCATTAACCAGTTTAAACCTCTAAGTTTCTTTTGCAAATTTAGAGTCATGCAATATTGAACTACTAAGGCCACAAAATCAACTTCGGACTGGAGACTTTCAATAAGGAATAGGGAATCTTGGACTGGACTTTTAAACACATTATTATTTGAGACCTGAGGGCAGGAAACCAAGCCTAAGCAATTGCAGCAGGTTTCATGGCAGTTCCTATTAATGTGAGTGAATTCTTCTAAGGAAATAAAGGAAGCCCAACCACCTGGGAACAAAGGCTTTTCATCCCGACATTTGAATTTGGCAGACTCTCAAAGGCAGGCAGAGGATTGGGAAAGATTTACTGTGAGAAAAGGAGGGGGCTTCAGGTGTGTCCCAACTGGAGGCTGGTGGCACTGTATATGACTGGTTAGGGGTACATATGTGGCTTCTTCTGCATGTCCTAAGCTGGAAGCAGGGACAAAGAATAGGAAACCAGTTTTTTTTTTTCCCCAAAGATTTTTATCTATTTATTTGATAGAGAGAGATCACAAGTAGGCAGAAGGCAGGCAGAGAGAGAGGGGGAAGCAGGCTCCCCGCTGAGCAGAGAGCCCAATGTGAGGCTCGATCCCAGGACCCTGAGATCATGACCTGAGCTGAAGGCAGAGGCTTAAACCAGTGAGCCACCCAGGTGCCCCAGGAAACCAGTTATTAATGAAGGCCAGCAGGGGCCAATTATTACAGAAGTCATTTTTAGCTTTCTAGACTGTCAGCAGAGACAGATTTCTAGCAGGCTGCCTTCTTGAGTTGGTCATTATATAAGGAGGGGTTAGTTTCCCGGGTAGGTTGCTGCAGGTGGTGGATTCTGCTTTTATGTATGGTCTGGCCACAGTCCATTTGTATAGTCAGTCTCTTGCCTCTTTTATTCAAGTCCACCAAGTATCTTAAATTCCCTGGCCTGTCAAGAAGTGACCTTCCTGGGGCGCCTGGGTGGCTCAGTGGGTTAAAGCCTCTGCTTTCGGCTCGGGTCATGATCCCAGAGTCCTGGGATCGAGCCCTGCGTGGGGCTCTCTGCTCAACGGGGAGCCTGCTTCCTCCTCTCTCTGAATGCCTCTCTGCCTACTTGTGATCTCTGTCAAATAAATAAATAAAATCTTAAAAAAAAAAAAGAAGTGACCTTCCTAACAGCCCCCCCTCTCCCCACCACCACCCACCCCCCCACCCCCGTACAGCTAGGGCTGTAAGAGGCAGAGGCCGAGCAGCGTTCCTGGCAAGGCTTTGCGGGCACTGGTTCCATAAAGTGAAAAGTGGTTGGTCATAGCAGACTGCATGCATATCCTGCAGAAATATGACATTCCAAGTAAGGACCTGGTTACACTTATCAGCTTGTCCAATTACATCCTGGTTTTTAAAAAAAGGACAGCATGACAGTTTTGAGACCAGATGCTTGGTTTCTGGACCTCTTTTTTTTTTTTTAAAGATATTTATTGGGATGCCTGGGTGGTTCAGTTGGTTGGACTGCCTTTGGCTCAGGTCATGACCCTGGAGTCCAGGGATCGAGTCCCGCATCGGGCTCCCAGCTCCACGGGGAGTCTGCTTCTCTCTCTGACCTTCTCTGCTCATGCTCTCAGTCAAATAAATAAATTAAGTCCTTAAAAAAAAAAGATTTTATTTATTTATTTGATAGACAGAGATCACAAGTAGGCAGAGAGGCAGGCAGAGAGGCAGGCAGAGAAGAGGAAGCAGGCTCCCTGCTGAGCAACCTGCCTGACACGGGGCTCCATCCCAGGACCCTGGGATCCTGACCTGAGCCGAAGACAGAGGCTTTAACCCACTGAGCCACCCAGGCGCCCCGGTTTCTGGACCTCTCTTGACAGCATAAACAGAACTATAGTTTTATTAATCGCATTATTAACTCAGCTCCATGTTCTGTTATGTTCCCTAATTATGTTCCATGCATGATCAAACATTAACTGCCTTTTTATTCCTGCTCGTGCTTACTCATTCATTGTAGAAACCTAACTGGGCAGGGCGCGGGGGGGGGGGGGGG
>NC_081562.1:107657290-107687256 GCF_022355385.1 Mustela nigripes
GGATCGAGCCCTGCATTGGGCTCTCTGCTCAGCAGGGAGCCTGCTTCCCTTTCTCTCTCTCTGCCTGCCTCTCTGACTACTTGTGATCTCTGTCTGTCAAATAAATAAATAAAATCTTTAAAAAAAAAAATAAAGTCTGATTTGGCTTAGGTCATGACCCCAGGATCCTGGGATTGAGTCTGCACAAACATGCTCGTGCTCTTTCTGACAAATAAATGAATAAAGTAAAAATAAACCTAATAGGGACCAGATGGTAACATCTGTCTTGATGTACCAGGTCCCAAATAGTGCCCCATTGTTCTGAAGAATGCTTACCTCCAGGTTGTTGAGCCCCACCCTCTTATGGTTTCAAGAAATCCCTTTCTTTTCTTTCAAATATATAAGTGGTCCCTAGGCTCAACAGGGTCACTCCACTTTGGAAATGATCCCCTGATTTCTCCTTGGATTGCCTGTCTGATGATAAAACTTTCTTTGCTTCAAATCCAGTATCTCAGACATTAGTAACTGTGTATCCTATCAGAGTTTGGTTAACAGTTTCTCAAGAAATTTATACACAGAGTTACCATATGGTTTTATTTAAATTATTCTGCTTCTGGCTATATACACCAAAAAAGTGAAAACAGCGATTCAAACAGGTATATGCACCCATGTTCTAGTAGCACTATTCACAAAAGCCATGCAAATGTCCATAGACGAGTGAATGGACAAACAAAACACGGTTCTACCCATAATGTAGAATATTAATTCAGCTTCAAAAAGGAAGAACAAGGGGGTGTATGGGTCCCTTTTGGTTAAGCGTCTGCCTTCAGCTCAGGTCATGATCCCAGAGTGCTGGGATCCAGCCCCACACTGGGCTCCCTGCTCAGTGGAGAGTCTGCTTCTTCCACCTGCTCTGTCCCTCCCTTGTGCTCATGCTCGCTCTCTCTCTGACACATGACATAACATGGATGAACCTTGAGGACATTATGCTAAGTGAAATAAGCCAGATACAAAAGGGTGGATACTGTATAATTTCACTTACATGAGGTGCCTAGAGTAGTCAAATTCACAGACAGAAAGTAGAACGATGGTTGCCAAGGGCTAGGAGGAGGAAGTAGGGAGTCACTATTTAAGGGCTATAGAATTTCAGCTGGAAAGATGAAAAAATTCTGGACATGGGTGGTAGTGATGTTTGCACAATATAAAAGTACTTAACGCCACTGAACTACACATTTGAAAATGGTTAAAATGGGGGATGCCTGGGTGGCTCACTCAGTTGAGCATCTGCCTTCGGCTCAGGTCATGATCCCAGAGTCCTGGGATTGAGTCCCGCACTGGGCTCCTTGCTAAGGGGGGAGCCTGCTTCTCCCTCTCCCTCTGCTTGCCGCTCCCAATGCTTGTGTGCGCGCTCTGACAAATAAATAAATAAAATCTTTAAAAAAAGAAAATGGTTAAAATTGTAAATTTTTTTTTTTTAAGATTTTATTCATTTATTTGACAGACAGAGATCACAAACAGGCAGAGAGGCAGGCAGAGAGAGAGGAAGGGAAGGCTCCCCGCCAAGCAGAGAGCCCAACGTGGGACTCAATCCCAGGACCCCAGGACCATGACCCGAGCCGAAAGCAGAGGCTTTAACCCACTGAGCCACCCAGGGGCCCCAAAATTGTTAATTTTTTAAAAAAGATTTTATTTATTTATTTGACAGAGAGAGACACAGGGAGAGAGGGAACTGAAACAGGGGGAATGGGAGAGGGAAAAGCAGGCTTCCTGCTGAGCAGGGAGTCCATGCAGGGTTCCATCCCAGGACTCTGGGATCATGACCTGAGCCCAAGGCAGATGCTTAAGGACTGAGCCACCCAGGCGCCCCTAAAATTGTAAATTTTATGTTATGTGTATTTTACCATGAACCAAAAAAAGAATTAGATTCTGGCACAGGCTCCCACATTGATGAACTCTGAAGATATTACTCGAATAAAATAAACCAGACACAAAAGCCAAATACACCGTACAATTAATTCCACTTACCTGAGGAATTACTCCTGTTGTTTTAGACAATTATTAATTCCTCATCAATGCCACTGAACTGTCTATTTAAAATGGTTCAAATGGTAAATTTTATGAAATATCTATTTTACTATAAATTTTTTTAAAGATTTTAAGTCATCTCTACACCCAGTGTGGAACTTGAACTTATAGTCCCAAGACCAAGAGTTGCATGGTCTACTGACTGAGCCCAGACACCCCACCACAGATTTTAAAAAATGGACAGATTCTTCATAGTGAATCTATGCAGATATCATCACATAAAACAGGGAGACTTCACAGGAATTCCCGGGTGGGGGAGAGGGGTAGGTGGGTAAGGTGTGGGGGGGGTGATAGGAGGGCAGCAGAGAACTAGGTAACATTTTTAAATGTTTCATGTCAGTTTCCCAAAGCAGAGTCTACTAAGTTGTTACAGGTTACAGACTGGTATGGACAGCTTCAGGAGTTTCCTCATGTACCTAGAAAATGAAAATGAAACCTCAGTAGTATTCCAAGCAAATCCCCATAGCACTGTTTCCCGCATGGGTTTGCTATGTCCCATAGACATCATGCTCAGCAGCATCTGAGGTCAGCAGACCACTTCCACGGAGCTGTCACTCAGTATCCAGAGGAAAAGCGGCCCGAAAATCCTGACTCCATGCACTGGTGTCACCTGGAAGTTGCTGAGGCCGTGCTAGCTCAAAAGCCTGTTTTTTTGGTATAATCCTTTTCCACAAGGCTGATTCTGTCCTTTGTTGGAGATACACATACATACACAACACACACAGAAACCCCAGATTATCTATATTACCATTTCTCCGAGTGGTAATATAAGAATGGAGGAGAGAAAGATTCTCTTTTGGGGTATGGCACATAACTATTTTATAACAAACTTCATCACTTTCTCCTGAGAATAAAAACATATTTTAGGCAGAAAGGCATTTCCCATAAAGCAAACGTTTTCTGAAATATCTGCATTCATAACATTTTATCTGTACAAACGTATCCAAGGAAAGCCCGAGCAAGCCCTTACTCTGATCTGACAGCTACTTTTCTCACACAGCCCTCACAGGAGTGATGTTTCAAACAAATCTAATTAATTTTATAGTATTTCTTTTTAGAAGGTGAATGACCTTTGTGGCTTTCCAGGGGCACTCTGAGAAATCTCATTACTGCTGAGAATAACAGATACTCAGAAAAAAAATTTTTGTCTACATTTAGGGTCCAATTTCTGGAGGGCAACACCAAAATGGTTGTCAGAGGCCACCTGGCATTTAAACTAGGATCAGTGGACACTTGAGAAACCAGAGCTGGTTGTCTATTAGTGAAACTAACAAAATCTTAGTTCTTTCATAAGTCATGAGCCTTTGCCTTTTGTGGGTTTTTTTTCCTTCAAGTAATCAATAAAACCATAAAGTATCAAAAATTATTGTTTTACAGAATCTGTGTAATCAAGTTGGATTACACAGAAAGTAAAGAATAATCTTTCATTTTGGCAGTAAAGCCATAAATGAGTAAACCAAGAAAGCAAAACCATCAAAATAAGCAAACTTTGCCAAAGCTATGACATATTTCATAGCTTCTTTGCAAACTCAGTCATTTAACGGATTTGCAAAACATGAAACAATGTGGTTTTATAAACTACAGTATTTTTAATTTTTTTAAACTATAGTATTTTTTAAAAAGATTTTATTTATTTATTTGACAGACAGAGATCACAAGTAGGCAGAGAAGCAGGCAGAGAGAGAGGAGGAAGCAGGCCCCCTGCAGAGCAGAGAACCCAATGTGGGGCTCGATCCCAGGACCCTGGGATCATGACCCGAGCCAAAGGCAGAGGCTTTAACCCACTGAGCCACACAGGCGCCCCTAAACTACAGTATTTTTTAAAGTTCATGTTAACAAGCAATAAGCACTGGTATTTTCTTTTTTTAAGGTTTTATTTATTTTTATTCATTTTATTTATTTGACAGAGACAAAGCAAGAAAGGGAACACAAGAAGGGGGAGTGGGAGAAGGAGAAGCTGGTTTCCTGATAAGCAGGGAGCCTGATGTGGGACTCAAACCCAGGACCCTGGGACCATGACCTGAGCAGAAGACTTCATGACTGAGCCACCCAGTTGCCCCAGACCTAATAAATTTTCAAATGAATAAATACTTTTAAATTTTTTCAGTTTTAATTTCAAACATAGAAAATATAATAGAGAAAACCCACTTAATCAAAAGCTTTTGGGGGGTCCTCAATAATTTTTATGTGTAAAAGAGCAAAAGAACAAAAGGTCTGAGAAATGCTGCTTTGAGGGGGAAAAAAAAAACACCTTTGCTTAAAAATTAAAAGCATATACACAAAGTGTTCATCTGCCATTCATATTCATGTGCCATTCATATTAAATAGAACTTTTACTTAATACTTCCCAGAGAACTAGGAGGTTGAAAGCTGTCATATACAAATATTTTAGAACATTTTAGCAGATGACAACTGAACACAATACACAACACAACTTTCTATAGCCACACACACACAACTTTATACTTTCTCACACATTCATTAATACTAACCAAAGTAAAGCTTTTCAGTATATTAAAAAAAAACTTAAAATTATAGCTAGTAATCAATGTTTCAGTATTCTATATATACAATTACTACCCACTAACTAAGCCAATTTAATATTATCCCAGGTTTTAGGTTAAGTTTTATCTTTGAATACTGTACTGTTAAAATAAAAACAGTCAGAATTTAACTGAATTTAGTTGAAAACAAATTTACATTTTTTATAACCTTAAATATTACATAAGAGTAATGGTCTACCTGTAGAAGTTTGGGCATGGGGGGAAGATAGAATAAAATTTACTGTATTTATTATATTGATTTATTGTATATTGTTACTAAATACAATCAGTATTATATCTAATACTAATAAATCAGAGAAAAGACAGTTTTACACCAAATTATTACTTCATTCTCATTTGTCAAAGACTTATCTTAATATAAATCTGCATTCTTTTTTTTTTTTTTTAAAGATTTTATTTATTTGAGAGAGAGACAGTGAGAGAGAGCATGAGCGAGGAGAAGGTCAGAGGGAGAAGCAGACTCCCCATGGAGCTGGGAGCCTGATGCGGGACTTGATCCCGGGATTCCGGGATCATGACCTGAGCCGAAGGCAGTTGTCCAACCAACTGAGCCACCCAGACGTCCCTATAAATCTGCATTCTTAAAAAAACATTTGTTCTCTAAAAAAAAAAATTAAAAAATAAAAAAAACATTTGTTCTGTAAGAATTTTTCTTAAGTCGAGTGCATTTCAATCACTTGGAGTGCAATTTCCTTGGGGCACCTGACTAGCTCAGTCAGTGGAGCACGAGACTCTTGATCTTGGGATTGTAGGGTAGGAGGCTGGGGGTAGAGATTACCTAAAAAAATAAAAAAATAAAAAATCTTTTTAAAAAAGTGCAATTTCCTTATTTTCTGGAAATTTTAAGAAATACTTGATTTATGTAGACGTTTAGGTCCACAAGTTGATCCAACTTAAGACACTTTACAGCCTAACTCCCCAATAATTAAAGAAATTTGTTTCACAATTACACAATGAGAGGCAAAGGCCTTTCTGAACTATAGACATAGAGAACTTGTGGCATCAATTCTACATCAGCTCCAGGCTGAAAGTAAACATGGAAACACAAAGACATACTGCCTCAGATGTCAGAGTTGTTCTTCCTGGTGGACACAAAATTCTGAACCAAACTGAACACGAGAGACTAAGGACACAGTAAGGTCCAACAACCCAGCCTCTCCGCCATCCCTCATTCAACAGAGAACCCATCTGTCCGTAAAGATCAGCACATGGTGAGACCACAAAGCCAAATTTTTGATCGCTGATGCCACCTGTCAGTGATGGGAATAATTGATCTGCATGTGCAAACCAAAAATCAAAACAAAACATAAAGTCAGGGGAGAGAGAGAGTAAGAGAGACACACACACAGTTGGCAAAGTCAAGAAACAAGTTCTTAGGGGCGCCTGGGTGGCTCAGTGGGTTAAGCCGCAGCCTTTGGCTCGGGTCATGATCTCAGGGTGCTGGGATTGAGTCCCGCATCGGGCTCTCTGCTCAGCAGGGAGCCTGCTTCCTCCTCTCTCTCTCTGTCTGCCTCTCTGCCTACTTGTGATCTCTCCCTGTCAAATGAATAAATAAAATCTTTAAAAAATAAAAAAATAAAAAAAAAAGAAACAAGTTCTTAGCTAGTGCCTCTGGTAGTTAAGAAAAGACCATGTGAATCCACTGGGCATGCTTTTCAGTGGATGACATCCCAAACCACTAATATGTAATTAAAAGAAAAAGAAGTGAAACCATGACTTTCATACAAATATAAAATGGTAGCATGGACACATAACCAAGATTTTATTTAGCTAATTTTTTTTTAAGATTTTATTTATTTATTTGACAGAGAGGGAGACAGTGAGAAAGTAAACACAAGCCAGGGAGAGGGAGAAGCAGGCTTCCCACTGAGCAGGGAGCCAGACACAGGGTTCGATCCCAGTGGGATCATGACCTGAGCTGAAGGCAGACACTTAACAACTGAGCCACCCAGGTGCCCCTAGCTTTCTAATTAATGAAGGGACTAGTAAGAGGATACAAACAGTTTCTAGACAATGTGGATTTCTAAGGTGTCTGCCAGTTCTCACATCCACTTTTATGAAAATAAAACCAAGTGTAGAGCTGTAAGGAAAACGTCCTTCCCCTCCAGCGGGGTGAAGTTCAGTTTGCTGGGGTGGATAGGATCAAGGCAGAGCCAGAAAGACAGTCCTGACAACCCTGGGTGGCTAGAGCCAGGGTTGTGGAAAGGAGGAAGTCTGGGCTATAGCCACCCAGACTTCCTCCTTTCCACAGTCCCCAACAGGACCTCACCAGCTTCCCTAAGCCACTGACTTTTTTTTTTTTTTTTTAAGATTTTATTTATTTGTCAGAGAGAGGGAGAGAGAGCGAGCACAGGCAGACAGAATGGCAGGCAGAGGCAGAGGGAGAAGCAGGCCCCCTGCCAAGCAAGGAGCCCGATGCGGGACTCGATCCCAGGACACTGGGATCATGACCTGAGCCAAAGGCAGCTGCTCAACCAACTGAGCCACCCAGGCGTCCCAAGCCACTGACTTCTTCCTTTGGGTTTTAACTCTCACCAGTTTTCACGCTGCCTCTTTCTGACAACTCACAGCAGGGAGGGTGTTGCCACTCACACCAAGGACACATTTCTGTAAAATGCACACTTTCACTCACCCAGCCCAAATGGGCTTACCAGGAATGGAGGAAGCTGGAGTGGAGAATACTGGTTCCTCTGCCTCTGTACTTAGGTTGAGTCTAAGCTCCCAGCCCCTCATTCTTTCCACAGGCACAGAGGAAAATTCCTTAGAAATTCAAGTGCTCTGATTCTGTTTCTCAACCTCTCCAATCCAAAGGCATGGGGACCACTGATCTAACCCAATGATTTTCAACCCTGTCCCACCAAAATCAACAAAAAGCTTTAAAACACACTGAGCCAACATCCATTAAAACAAAAACAAAACCAAAAAAACCTACTGGGGGACGCCTGGGTGGCTCAGTTGGTTAAGCTGCTGCCTTTGGCTCAGGTCATGATCCCAGGGTCCTGGGATCGAGTCCCACATCGGGCTCCTTGCTCGGCAGGGAGCCTGTTTCTCTTGCTGCTTCTGCCTGCCACTCTGCCTGCTTGTGTGTACTCTCTCTCTCTGACAAATAAATAAATAAAATCTTAAAAAAAAAAAAAAAACTACTGGAACTAATAAGTGAGTTCAGCAAGGCTGCAGGACAGAAGTATTGCAAGATCAATTGCACTTCTACAGATTAGCAATCAAGAATCCAACAATGAGGGACGCCTGGGTGGCTCAGTTGGTTGGACAACTGCCTTCGGCTCAGGTCATGATCTTGGAGTCCCGGGATAGAGTCCCGCATTGGGCTCCCAGCTCCACGGGGAGTCTGCTTCTCTCTCTGCCCTTCTCCTCACTCATGCTCTCTCCCCCTGTCTCTCTCTCAAATAAATAAATAAAATCTTTAAAAAAAAAAAAAAGAATCCAACAATGAAATTAAGAAAACAATTACCTTTATAACAGCATCAAGAAAAAGAGAACACTTAGGAATAGTTAACAAAAGTAGCATAAGATCTGTATGCTGAAAACTACAAATACTGTTGAAAGAAAGTAAAGAGCTAAATAAATGAAAATTCACACAATGCTTACAGATTGGGAGAATTATTAAGGTTAAGATGGCAATACCCACCTCCCCAATTCACCTATAGATTCCTCTGACTCCCAGCTGGATTTTTTTGCAGAAAGTTACAGATGGCTCCTATAATACATATGAAAATGTAAGGGGCACAGAACAGGCAATCTTGAAGAAGAACAATTTCAAATTGTTACTTCCCAATTTCAAAACTTCCTAAGCTAGAGTAATCAAGACAGTGTCGTATTGCAAAGGATAAACATAAGATTAGTGGAACAGCAATGTCAGTTTGGACCTGTGGTTAATTGACAGTTGACAAAGGGGGCAAGTCCAGGGTAAAAAGTTGTCTTTTCAACAAACGGTGCTAGGCCAACTGAGTATCCACAAGCCCCTACCCTCACGTCATATACAAAAACTAACTCAAAATAGATCATGGAAACAATGCATGAGTTAAACTATAAAATTCTTAGAATACAGGAATAAAACTTCATGACCTTGAGTCAGGCAATGATTTCTAAGACATGACACCAAAAAAAAAAAAAAAAGTAAAACAAGAAAAAAACAGATAAACTGGACTTCTTGAAAATTAACTCTCAGGAACTGGTTGGCTCAGTCGGTAGAGCATGCAACTCTTGACCCTTGACCTCGGAGTTATATGTCCAAGCCCCATGTTAGGTGTAGAGACTACTTAAAAATAAAATCTTTTAAAAAAAAAAGGAAAAGAAAATGAACTCTTGTGCTTAAAAAGATACCATCAAGAAAGACAGCCCATGGAGTAGGGGAAAATATTTGCAAATGATTAATCTGACAATAAAGAACTCTTAAAATAATGAAAAGACAATCTGATTAAAAATTAGGCAAAAGATTTGAATAGGATCCAGAGAAGATACACAAATGGCCAATGAGCTCATGAAAAAATGCTCAACATGATTAGCCATTACAAAAATACTAATCAAAACCACAATGAGGGGCGACTGGGTGGCTCAGTAGGTTAGAGCCTCTGTCTTTGGCTTGGGTCACCATCTCAGGTTCCTGGGATACGGCCCTGCATCAGACTCTCTGCTCGGCGGGGAGCCTGCTTCCTTCTCTCTCGTTGCCTGCCTCTCTGCCTACTTGTGGTCTCTGTCTGTCAAATAAATAAATAAAAATCTTAAAAAAAAAAAAAAAAACCCACAGTGAACCCACTAGAATGGCTAGACTAAAAGAGGGATAAAAGCAAGTGGTAACAAAAATGTGGAGAGAAACTGGAAGCCTCATGCATTGCTGGTGGGAATGTAAAATGAGGCAGCTTCTCTCAGAAAGTTTGGCAGCTCCTCAAACAATTAAAACAGTTACCAAGCAATTCCACTCCTAGGCATATACCTAAGAGAAATGAAAACACAAGCCCACAGACAAACTTGTACATAAATGTTCATAGCAGCATTATCCATAATTGTTAGAAAGTAGAAATAACCCAAATGATCCATGACCCCATAAACAAAACATGGTACTTATAAGACAGTGGAATATTATCTGACTGTGAAAAGGAGTGAAGGTCTGATTCATGTTAAAACATGCATGGACTGTGAAAACATGCAAAGTGAAAGAGACGGGCACAAAAGGCCACATTTTGTATGATCCCATTTATGGGAACCTCTCAGAATGCACAGATCCATATAGCCAGAGAGTGAATTAGGTACCAAGAGCATCGGAGACAGTGGGATTTGGGTGGGATTAATAATGTGTAAGGAGCTTCTTTTGGGGCTCTTTAAATGTTCTAAAATTAGATTGTGGGGGCACCTGGGTGGCTCGGTGGTTAAGGCCTCTGCCTTCGGCTCAGGTCATGATCCCGGGGTCCTGGAATCGAGCCCCACATCGGGCTCTCTGCTCGGCGGGGAGCCGGCTTCCCCCTCTATGCCTGCCTCTATGCCTACTTGTGATCTCTGTCTGACTTGTGATCTCGTCTGTGATATAAATACAATCTTTAAAAAATAAAATAAAATTAGATCGTGGGGATGGTTAAAACAACTCTGTGAATATAATAAAAACTACTTTAAATGGGTGACTATGGGGGTGCCTGAGTGGCTCAGTGGGTTAAAGCCTCTGCCTTCGGCTCAGGTCATGATCCCAGAGTCCTGGGATCGAGCTCCGCATCAGGCTTTCTGCTCAACAGGGAGCCTGCTTCCTCCTCTTTCCCCATCTGCCTCTCTGCCTACTTGTGATCTCTCTCTGTGTCAAATAAATAAGTAAAATCTTTAAAAATAAATAAATAAATGAATGAATGAATAAATAAATAAATAAATAAATGAATGAATAGGTGACTATGATAGTATGTGAAATATCTCAATAAAGTGGTTAAAAGAAAAACAAAAAAGGCAGCCTGAGGAAGGATGTTCTAAAAAGGAAGCAGCCTCTTTCCCAGGTACCTGAGGCCATCCCCTCACACAGGTCCACTGCTCTACCCAGGTCTGCAAAAGTCCACCATCCTGCTAAAAGCCTCCATCCTACTGTCTCCTGTAGGAGCTTGCCTTCCTCTGCCTAGGCCTGGGCTTCTGAAAGATCTGTGCACACTCGGTGGGGCAAAACAGGCATCCCAGAAGCTATTCTAAAATGTTTAGCTCAGCCTTTGTCATATACCTGTCCCCTCTACACTCCTAACTGCCTTCTTATGAGAGCTTAGTCTTGGGGAAGAAAAGGGATGTTACCAAGGCCATGTCAGACCCCAAATCATGCAGCCCTTCACAGCCAGAGCTGGCAGGCGGGGCAGCTGAACAGAGCAGGAAGGGACTATGGGCCAGCAAGTATGTGCAGCGGGGACTCACAACAACCCTCCCACCTCCCAAGTTCTAGCAGGTTCTGTTTCCTCATCTAGGCAAAGGGATGATATCCTGTATTTGGAATGGTGCAGGGTGTGAAAATAGTCAATACAATCATTTTACACACAGATAAGCACTACCCCAATGAGATGTCATGACCAGCAATGGCCCTGGACTCAGCTTCCCAGGCAGCCAGGAAAGAGTCTGGGAGGTTGGATGTTACCAAGGGTCCTAGGAGATACCCAGGGAGAAACTGGGCTTTTGAGAAGCGATGGACACCTGGGGGCCAGCTGGTCTAACGGTGGGGAATTTGGGGGACAACAAAAGTATGATGGGCTAGAGAGGCATCCTCCTCAAGGCCTGCTGTCACCCAGACCCAGGGGCCTCCCAGCCCACCAACCCAATGGCCTCACAACCCTAACCCTACCCTCTCTCCAGGACACGGGGGGGGGGGGGGACACCTGCTGGAAAGTTTGGAAGAGGTTCCAGTCAAGGGTCCTTTACCTCCTCTATGATAGCAGGGCCTGCATTGATTACATGGTCCCTGGGGGGTGCTGAGCCTCACCTTGGTCTTCTGCTCCCTCCCCACCCCCACTACCATACATACAGAGGAGGCTGGGCCCAGAAGGTTGTGAAGGGGCAGTCCCAAACACAGTGCCCACCCTCACCAGAAGTCAGCACCCACAGCTAACGATTCCCCAGAGGTGGCTTCCTCCTTTCTATCTCCAAGGAGCTGCCTGCTGGTGCAGAAGCCCCTCCCAGCTCTTCCCATCAGGATCGGACTTCCCAGATGGTGACCCATTATAAATAACACCCTCGCTAGTGCTGAGAGGGGCTGCTGGTGTTGTGACTCATTTACCCAGCTGGCCTTCTCCCAAACTAAGGCACACATATGCTTGTGAGTGACCTCAGGCCTGGTTTACCGCTCACAGGACCAGAGTTACTGAGCTCCGTGTCACTCTCCAGCACTTACTCCACCCAAGTGGGATCCCCACACCATGTTGCACAGGCCTTCCTGACTCAGGCCCTCTCCCCCACCCACCCCCCATCTATTACCTCTTCCTCTGCTCCCTTATTCCTGTCATATCTCCCAAGCCCTAATTGAACACTAGTCCCCCAGACTTCAGCTGGCTCTCCCTGGAAAGACAGATGAAAAGCCCAGAAAAGTTCCAAACTCCCTAAGTCCCTAGGACCCGGCAGCATTTAAGAGGCTCATGCATTCCCAGACCACAGAGGGATCCTCTTTAGTGACCTCTGTGCATGACCCGGGTCACAGCTGGCTTTCAACCTGCCATGTGACCTCACTTTCCCTTTTATAAAAAGGGCACTCCAAGCCTAGTGACATTCTTACCCTTCACTCTAGCTTGGTGGGGGAATGGGTGTGTGTTTGGGGGGGTGCTGTGCATGAGGGTGTGGAGATCCAAGCCCAAGCTCCTGGGACATGGCCCAGCCCTAGACCCAGGGCCATGACCACCCGAACATTTGTCTAAATATGAGCATATACGTGAGAAACACCCCATCACTGATGTTTCACAACTGCAGCATTTCCCAGAATTCCGGTGAGAATTGAGATAGTTACGCAAAGGAAACCAACTACAGACACACAGATGCCCACTGACAGAAAAACAGCATCACCATTGCTGGCCTCAGATAAAAGCTCAGACCCCCCCCCCCCACCACCACACTAGGCTACATTCACATTCCAAAGACTGGCCCACACCAGACCAGAACACAGTACTCACTTTCCTAAATCTGAAGAAAGGCACTTTGTTAAGCACAGGAGCATATAAGGCAACTGCTGACCCGCCCTGCTGGTCTTCACAGCCAGCCGCTTGGCGGGAGCTTATTAAGCACGGACTTGGGAGCCTGTTCAGACCAGGCAGAAGCTCAGGCTCGAAGCCTTGCCAGGATCTCCATGGTGATCCTGACACCCTGGACCCAGGAGGCATGCCTCTCTTCACATGGTGGCAGCCCCACATCCTTCCACAAGGGCAGTCTACCAGGCCCCACAGGGCAGTTTCAGTCCCACTACTCTGGGTGTCTGAACGCAACCACCCCCTTTTAAACCTGGTCTATGACTCAGAGGGGCTCAAAAACTCCACCACCTAGCACCTGTCTCCAACATCCAACACCAACAGATAGGATTACCAAGAGGAGAGGTTAGTTTAAAACAAACCACTTCCTCATTTTCTAAGTTGGTGGCTTCTAGGACTCTGGACACAAAAAGCCAACTACAATTTCCATTCCGTGGTTGCTTTATGGTTCATCCGGATCATGGAGTCAACCTTTCATCTGAAACTCTCCCATTTTGACCTCTGCAGGCAGGAAGAGAAGAGCGAGGGAAGGCGAGGAAAGGACTGGGCCACAATGTTGGAAGGCTGGGGAACCTGTGGGTCTAAATCCCACCCGGCGGGTCCATGGCCCTGCTCCCTGAAGCTTCATCCTGTCCCACACACATCACTAGCTGCCTGCAGGGGAGGGAAGTCGACAGAAAGGCCACAGCCATTCTCTCTGCTCCTTGCCCCTTCACGTCTAACCAGTGTAGAGGGGCAGAGATAGATGGGCTGAATTTGGAAAATGGGCTAGTGAGTAACCTGAAAATCCAGGCAGTGCAATGTAACACTTGGAGCTGGGACTCTGGGGTCTGACTTCCTCGGCTGTGACCCTGGGCGAGTTACTTAATCACTTCATGCCTCAGTTTCCCCAACTGAAGAGTAAGGATGATACTCTTGCTTCTGATTACTGTGATGTCCAAATGAGCTAACTAATACACCTGAAGTTATTCATGTGTGTATCAGGCCCACAGTGAGCTCTATCTATATGTTATCACCATCCTCAATTAGCTGTCTTTTTCAGACCCCTCAGTGGCTTTGGGCAAGAACACGGATAACCTAGGGGTGACCAGCCAGGTGTGGCAGCCAAGGTACTGCTAATGGGATCCTATGCATAGGAGTCCCAGTAGGGTGGGTAGCTAGCCTCAGGGGGCATCCAGAGCAGCACTGCCCTCCAAAACCCCAGACTGACAAATGGTCAGCAGAGGTACAAGCACAGAAAGGACTTCCAATAGCCACAGCTCTAGAGTGAGTCTTCTCAGGAGCTGAGAATCCAGAGCCAGCATGCTGGGTACTACCCACCAAGGAACACACAGTCCTTGATCATGATGGCAACATCCTATCACAGTCCCTTACACTAGAGAAGAAGAGAACAGCCCAATTGTCATTCACTGACCTTCTGCAAGCCAACACTCCTGCCCTAGAAAGCTCCATCATCCAACGACTTGCTCCTCCATATAGCCTCAGCACTCCTGACAGGCCGTTCTCATTTGCAATGAGTAAAACCGGCAGTTCCTCCAATGAGTCTCCCCAGGTTGGCTAAGGCTGTGAGCTTCCCTGCACAAGGCCTCAGAGGAGGGCATGCAATGCCCCTTCCCACCTAGGCACCTCTACCCCAGCATTCCTGCACTGCCCTGAGTGCACTTTTCCACCTTATTCAACTGGCAAGATCCTATTTATTCTTCAGAGTCCCCTTCAGATGGCCCAACCTCTTCAGACAAAGCTAACAGCAACCCACCCCATGTTACCAAAGCTCTTTGCAACAAATATACCAAAGCCTGCATCCTGATGTAGGACAGTAGCCAGTTTATGTCTCCATTCCCATGAGACAGCACCTTGTCCCTCACGAACCACACCGCCCCCATGCCCAGCACAGCATGGGCACTGGGCACCTCAGTGCTCAAGGAAGCCCGTGAGAAGGCTGCCTTTAAACCCCACCTGTGAAGTCCTCCACCAGGCCTCCTGAAGAGGTGCCGACCCTGCACCTCTTCTCTCGCTGGGCGGGAGGGACAGAACACACACAATGCCCTGCAGCATACCCTACCCTCTAGGCCTTCCTAGAGCTCTGTCCACCTAAACATTTTTTTTTTTTTTTACAATTTTTTAAATTTATTTATTTGACACACAGAGAGAGCACTAGCAGGGGGAGCAGCAGGCAGAGGGAGAGGGAGAAGCAGGCTCCCAGCTGAGCAAGAAGCCGGATGTGGGACTCGATCCCAGGACTCTGGGATCATGACTCGAGCCGAAGGAAGCAGCTTAACCAACTGAGCCACCCAGGCGTCCCCCACCTAAACTTTTAAAACCAGAAGTCCCCCTCCTACTTTCCTTCTAGCTCCAAAACCAGGAACAGTCACTGAAGACTTCTAGCGGCCTCTCAGGGTTCTCTCAGGTTCAAGGCCTCTCAGGTTCAAGGTCTGGGTCAAGATGGCACAGACCAGGGGTGCCTAAGTGGCTCAGTCCTTTGAGTGTCTGTTCAGGTCATGGGATTGAGCCCCACATCACTGAGCCCCACATTAGGCTCCCTGCTCTGTGGGGAGCCCGCTTCTCCTTCTCCCTCTGTCGCTCCCCCTGGTTGTGCTTGCACACATGCAGTCACGAGCTCTCTGTCAAATAAATAAATAAAATCTTAAAAAAAAAAAAAAAAAAAAAGATGGCACAGACTAAGGCCTAGGACAGCCTTCCCCAACTCAGAGCCTGCCACTTGCCCCAGATGGGTGGAGATGGAATGTGGACAAACCACATCCTTCAGCACCTTCCCCCAGCTCCCTTCTATAGAAAGAGACCAGCTGAGATGCCACCAAGTGAGACTTTGGCAGCCAGATAAGATTTGCAGGAAGGGCAGGCAGGCTTGGCAGTGGAATTAGGCAGTCGCCTGAGAAGTTGGGTGCACTCTGTGCTGGGTTTCCCATCCTGCTCCTCAATCCTTTCCAGACCAATCCAATCCCAAAAGGCGCCTTACCTGTGTTCCTCAAACTCATCCTCACTGTCACCACCACTGTCCCTCCTCGACCCCAGAAAAACCCCTGCCAGACCAGCCACTTGGTAGCTGAGGGCTTTAGGGCTCTCCCAGGGTCCCCTGGGGTTACAAAGTCATTCAACAAACAAACTTCTACCACCAGCCAGTACATGCATGTAATTTCTAACAGTTCTAAGACAGGCTCTTTGGCCACACTGAGGCAGGGGTAAAACAGAGAAAAGTGCCCGAGACCAGAGCCCAAGGTCTGCGTCTGGATTTAGGTTCCGGATCTGGTGCTGAACAAACAGATGTGGGACCTGAACCCGATCGTTCTCGTCGGGTTTCTCATCTCAGAGGTTGGACCTGGCAGCCGCAAATCGCACTGCAAACCGCCCACCCACCCGGGGGCGGGGGATGTCTTCAGTCCTCACCCACCAGCCCCTCCACCGCACCCCGGCCGAGGCCCCACAAGCCGCCGGCCAAACCCGAAGACTCGCTCAGAGAGGGGACGATAAAGCCTTCTCTAGCCTACCCAAGAGAATCCGGGAGCCCTGCGCCGGCCCGCTCCCGCTCCCCGGGGTCCCCAAGTGTCCTTCCTCCGAGGGGGGGAGCCCTTCCGGCGGTGTGTGGGCCGCGCGGACCGAAGGAGGGGTCCAGGCGGACGCGGGGGCAGGGTGAAAGGCTGCCTCGACGCCGGGAGCCGAGGGCCGGCAGGCTCCAAGCGTGGGGTCGCGGGCTGCCGGCCTTGGGGGCCCACGGGGCGCTCCGGGCCGGGTGGCACCTGGCAGCGGCGCCTCCCCGCCCGCCGTCCGGCCCCACAGGAATAGGCGGTCCGGGGCTGTGTTTGGGACGGTGGGGCCGGCAGCGAGCGCTGAGCCAGCCCTGCGCCGGGCAGACAGGGGCTCCTGAACTTGCAGCTCAGCGCAGACGGCCGCGCGGGCAGCTGGGGGCTACTCACCGACCCAGCGGCCGAGGCAGCAAGCCGAGAGACCGGCAGCGAGGGGCGCTGGGCGCCGGGAGCTGGCAGCCGGGAACCGAGAGCCGGGCTAGGACTGGAGGCAAAGTCCCCGAGGCGCGCGAAGTACGCAGCCGCCGCGCTCGTACTTCCTTTATTTCCCGCCCGCCGGGGCCGGCCCCGCCCCCGGCCCGTCAGTCGCCGGCGCCTACCGGGAAACTCCCGGCTCAGCACAGCAGGCTGCTCCTGGGGATGGGCCCCACCCCCAAGAGCAGCCTAGCGGCCGCGACACCCCCACCCCCACCTGCCGGAGCAGCCGAGGATACAGCGGACTTCCACCCACAAACCGTGGTCCCTATCAAGGTGGCCATCTGGGGAGGTTGGTCGCCCATTCCGGCGACGCAGGGAATTGTTCAAAATGTTCCTTGCTTGGAAGGGCTTTCAGAATCCTCACGAGCTGTTCTTGAAACAGCCTGGGGTGGTGATTCCCAGGAATAATCTTCCGAAGCCATTCGCCAGTGCATGTGCCCAGAGAGCCCCGCAACTGCACAGCCAGAGGAGAAACACGTGACTCCAACAAAAGAGAAACAATCAGGAAAACAACTTTATGGAAATCAAGAGAAAACAAATAGGACCATGGGAGTTGCTACACCCGAACAGAGTAGTATAAATTGAATTTTATTTTTTAAGATTTAATTATTTGAGAGAGAGAGAGAGCATGTGAGAGAGAAAGAAAATCACGGGGAGGGGGAGGGGGAGAGGAAGAAGCAGGATCTCAGCTGAGCCGGGAGGGAGCCCCATATGGAGCTCAAACCCAGGACCCTGGGATAACGACCAGAACTGAAGCCAGGTGCTTAACCGATTGAGCCACCCACGTGTCCCTAGAAACAATTTTAAAGAAGGAAAAGATTAGAAGTAAATACAACCAAAAATCATCACAAGCTTACATTAAAATAATAAAAATCACAATGGTTTTGGGTTTGTTTTTTTGTTTTTTTGACAGAGATCACAAGTAGGCAGAGAGAGAAAGAGAGGGAAGCAGGCTCCCTGCTGAGCAGAGAGTCCAATGCAGGACTCGATCCTAGGAGCCTGAGATCATGACCTGAGCCAAAGGCAGCGGCTTAACCCACTGAGCCACCCAGGCACCCCGGGTTTGTTTTTGGTTTTGTTTTACTTTTCATTTTTTTGTATTTTCCAATTTTTCTAGAAGGAAGGCGGCATTAATTTTACAATGACTAAAAACGATTTAATGAAAATCACATCATGGAATGGTTTGTTAAATTTAAGCAACAGTATCTGTATTTCAAGTTTATTTCTTTATCAGAGCTGCATCTCCAAGTGATTAGAGTATAAACAGCAAATATTTTGCAAAGGGGTTGTCTGGGAGGTTTCTGGCAGCCAAAGCAAGATAGGTTAATTTCACAATTCTTCAAAGGAAGGATGAAACATACCAATTCCTACTTCAAGAATGTCCAACCTTAACTTGCACCTACCTGTAAATGAAATTTCTGGGTTTTGTGTGCAGCTTAACCAGACTGTGAGGAGGTGTCAAAGTAGACAATCGAGAAATTTTGAGCAAGAACGGGTTCACTCCAATAAATATATTTCCTCCCACGATGACCTCTTTGAAGAGGGCACAGGATGCCTGAGATCAGAGTATAAAAGACAAGAGGTGGTAGATACAGTGCCTTCTGGGGTCAGAAGGGGCAAAGGCTGTGTGCTGCGCCCAGGACAGACACTCTTCATTAAGGCAGCAGAGGCAGGGCAACCCAAGCTATAAGTCACATCTGGCACCAATACATTTCTAGGACTGTAAATGTGTTTCTGGTACTGTATATGGACCAACCAGGCTAGCTAATGCTCCCCAAGGAACAGTTCCCAGGCTCAAATGTCTTCTTGTACTCAAACAACTCCTAGAGTTGTTTAACTTCTAACAGATGCAAATAACTAGTAATCCTTCCCATCTCAACACTACTCAACTCTCTTGATTGCTCAGCACTTCTAAAATAATGGATGACATTATTTTTGAATAATGGATGACACATTTCTCTGTTTCCCTCAACAGACTCTAAACGTGATTTCATTTTTTCCATGCCCCCAGTCACCTTCCCAAGCATATGCTGTGAGACCCCCACTCTGGCTCTGGGCAGCACTCCTGTGTTCCCTCTCCAGAAGATGCTCTCCAGAAGATGTCTCCTCACTGATCCATTCATCCCCAAATATGGTGGCCATAGCAGTGCTGCTATGAACATTCTTCTTCAAATCTTTTTGTGTACATATGTTTTCACTTCTCTTGAGTATAATACTCAGGGGCGGCACTGCTGGGTCACAGGGTGAGGACTCTTCAACTTTACTACCAACAGCCAGTTTTTCGAAGTGGATGTACCATGTTGCACTTCCACCAGCAGCCTGTGAACATCCCTGCAGCTCCACGAACCCATGTGGCTCACCCCTGCACCACAAGCCCCCTGGTCTGTGCCACCCTCTCCCCCTATTATTGCAATAGCCTCCTAATAGGGGCTCCCTATATTCATCCTCCTCTTATAAAAGGTCAGATGGTGTCCCTCTGCTCTTTAAAGTCCTTGATGGTTTCCCAAAGCCTTTTCAATAGCCTACAAAGTCCTATATGACCTGCACCCTCTTTAAGCTCAAATCCTACCACTGTCCCCTTATTATTCTGCCTCAGCTCCAATGGCCTCTGTGTTTTCCCTGGACCTGGCTTCCTTTCCTCCACAATGCCTATCACGACCTGAAATATTCTATAATTCTTTGTTTGTGTTGGACTGTCTCCCCTCACTGGGAAATAATCTCCACAAGGAGGACAGAGACTTGTTTTATTCATGCTCTTGTCTTGGTCCCTAAAACAGTGCTTGGTACTCATGGGTCCTCAACAATGGAATAACTATGTTGACAAGATAAACCTCAGGTGGTGTTAGGTGTTGTGCAGAAGACTATACAGGACGAGGGCAGGTGAGTGATGGGTGGCTCATGAGCTAGGTCCTCTGATGCCTGAGTGTCAAAAAAAGGGGAGCAGATGTGACAGAAGGAGGCACAGCACTGCGCACATGGGAAGCATCTACAGCAGGTGTGCCACCGTGGGAAGGAGCCCCACGTAGCTGGTGCACGGCAGGGACAGGGTAACAGCAGGGAGACTTGGGGGCAGGCTGGGTGAGGTGTTGGGGGTCTTACCCTAAACACTGTGGGGGTCACTGACTTTGTCCTGCAGGGGAATCGATGCCAATTGGCCCCCAAATTCTTTGTGTCTCCTTTTTAGCTTCTTGCAATCAGGCTTGCTTCTCTCTATTTCAATCCCCCAGTTCTAATTTGCTGCTTCTGTTATGTTTTGGGCTTTAAAATCTGTCATCATTGGGGCACCTGGGTGGCTCAGTTGTTCGATGTCTGCCTTCGGTTCTGGTTATGATCCCAAGTTCCTGGGATCGAGCCCCCCTTCTCGGCAGGAAGCCTGCTTCATCCTCTCCCACTCCCCCTGCTTGTGTTCCCTCTCTCGCTGTGTCTCTCTCTGTCAAATAAATAAATAAAGTCTTTTTTAAAAAAATAAAGTCTGTCAGCATTGTTTAGTAATTAAGAGAATATGATGCTTCTCACAAAGATAAGTCTATGGGGTCAGAAAACAGCAGTGGCTGCCAGACACTGGAAGGGGAGGGACTCTAAGGGAAGACAGGAATGATGGACTATTTCTATGTCCTCATTGTGGTGGTTGTTACACGACTGTATACTTTTGTCAAAATTCATAGAATTCCACACTAACAGGTGAATTTCACCATACAAAAAATGATACCTTAATTAAAAATGAAACTGTAAATTCACAAATAAACAAGAGAGAATGATGCTCCCCCTGTTTTTGCCTTTCCTTCCCTCTCTTTGCCCCTCCCCCTGTTTGTGCTCTCTCCCTCGCTCTCAAATAAATAAATAAAACTTAAAACAAACAAACAAACCACACACAACACCCAGTGAGGTTTTGACTGAAAGCGTGTAGGAAGCTAAGCAGTCTGACTTCAGTTTCGTTTTCCCTGAGGTTTCTCACTGTTGCTTCTGGCTGCTGGGCCCTTCCTTCTATGAACCCCCAACCCCCTTCCTAAGTTCCCTTTATTGCACAGAAAGAGGATGACATTTTCAAAGATGTCTTGAAGGAATGCTGTTTGAAATGATTATTTCTGAAACCCATTGTCATGGGCTAATTGTGTCTCAAATTCCCATGTTGAAGCTCTAATCTCCTAGTTCCTCATAGTATGAGTGTTTTTGGAGACAAGCTCTTTAAAAAGGTAGTTAGGGTTAAACAAGGCCAGTGGTATAGGCCCTAATCCAATATGACTGATATCCTTATGGGAAGAAATTAGGACATGGACGCCCACAGAGGGGGGACCATATGGAGATACAGAGAGACGGCAGCTGTCTACAAACCAAGGAGAGAGGGCTCAGAAGAACCAACCCAGCCAATACCTTGATCTTAGACTTCCGGCCTCCAGAATTGGGAGAAAGCTGGTTTCTGTTAAGCCCCCAGGTCTGCAGAACCTTGTTATGGCAGCCCCAGTGAACTCATACACCCACTTCCAGCTATGAGTCACTTGTACCCAGTCAGAAAGAGCTGGGTTTCTTTCCCTTTCACTGCCTGTGCTCCTTACCGGGTGATCTTCCTCTTCTGGTCCTGGGAAGGTCTTACACCTGTCTTACTGATGAGGGAGCAGAAGGCAAGCTAAGGACAAAGCCCAAGCTGACACCCTGCAACCCTCCCCCACCCCCATGGGCAGGTGGGACAGGTGTGATTCCTCAGGCACCTCTGGCTGCCCTAAAGCGAAGGGAAGGGCAAACAAATGGTTAACTAATAGAGATCACAGTCCTGCAGGACAAAGTCTCCCTCAGTTTATAAATGTCTTAGTTATTTACAAGGAAAAAGCATTCTTATCAATAACCTAACTTCCAGAATTGAATGTAGATCAAATTAAATGTCCTTATAACCCACAGCCCCCTAACAAATACTTGAGGCAGGCAGAGTATAAAGTTCCTCCAGGAAGCCGCCAACCATCTTAATGTTAATGCCTCACTAGAGAGAAAAACAAGGCCTCTGGTATCTTCTATCCTTCATATCCTCTTTAGCATGAAAGTTCTTTTGAAAACCTCCATTTTTCCTTACGCCTACATTCAAAACTACATCATTATCCTGCTCTAAGGTCAAGGGCAAAGCTTACCCTTTTTTAGAAAAATCCAACTCTTTCCCTCCCTCTCAGGCCCGGTTCCCTTCATACCCACCTCACAAGCTGTTTCTGACAGGCTGAGGTAATAGCCGCCTAGGGCAGAGCACTGTTGGGCCCTGAACTCCTGCTATAACCTGACCTTCCCAGACTCTGGCCCTGGCCCAAGTCACATGTCTAGCTCCAGACTCACAGAAAAACACAGGCCTGGACCCCTCCCGCTTCAGACACCCGCAGGAGCCTGTGTGCCGCCACAACCCTGGGAGGGAGGGCCTCGGTGACAGCTCCTTTTAGAGCCCGCTTCATACTCTTTCATGCTCAAAGCTGAGTTTGGAAAATAGAGGTTATTGGTTATCTGACATCCTGATGCTTGAGGTATTTGTTGTGTGAAGCCAACTTGGGGCTGACAATTGCTTTGGGGAAGATGAACCAAATAACATCTGCTCCATCTCATGTGGAATCAGTAAGGAAGACAAACTACTCTCCCTATGGCAGAACTTGGAAAGCCCTGTTGCCTTCCCCTCCCCCAGCCCAGGCCCTCCTGGCCCCCACTACCCCCCAGCTCTGATTAATGCTAAAATCCTGATCTCCAGCGGGGACTGACTGGCTCAGTAGCAAGTGACTCTTGATCTTGGGGTCATGAGTTCAAGCCCCAAGTTCCCTCCTTGGGTGTAGAGATTACTTAAACAAACAAACAAACAAACAAAGCAGATCTCCAGATGATGAAATACCAACTATGTAAGCTTGAAAGACAAATACCATACGCTCTCACTCACGTGTGGAATTTAAGAAAGAAAACAGAAGAGCGTAGGGGAAGGGAAGGAAAAATAAAATAAGACAGAGAGGGAGACAAACCATAAGAGACTCTTAACTCTAGAAAACAAATGGAGGGCTGCTGGAAGGGAAGGGAGTGGGGCACAGGGTAACTGGGTGATGGGCAGGAAGGAGGGCACGTGATGGAAGGAGCACTGGGTGTCATATGCAACTGATGAGTCACTACATTCTACCTCTGACACTAATAATACAGTACGTGTTAATGACATTGAATTTAAATTTTTAAAAACACTTATTTATAAAGGATATTTTTTATGCTTCTTTTAAGAAAAATCTCCAATGCACTGCCTGGGATGAATCATGCTGCCTCATTCTTAGCACATGGTCATCATCAGTCCCCTCTCCTGTGTTGTTTCTCATTTATTTCTTCTCTCTTTTTTTGCCTTTCCCATCTCTATCACCTGCCTTTCAGAGGCAGCTTTTAGCATATATGTATTATTTATCATCTATTTGTATAAAGTCTCATAAAAAAGAGTATACTGTTATTCTGTACATATTACGGTAGTTCTCATTTTATTTTGTTCCTCACTCAGTACTGTATTTGCAGGATTCTCTGTGTTGCTATGTGTATTACTTCCAAGTGCCATGGAGTACTCCACTGGGGCATCCCTCATATTTTGCCCATCTGTTCCCCCATGTATAAAAACTCCAGATTGCTCCCAAGTTGCTGTCATAACGAATAACACTCCAGTGAATATCCTCACATATGGTCCCTCTGAGACAACTACCTGGGAACAGAGTTACTGGTCATAGGGTGGGTGTACGGGTAAATTGACCAAGTACTAGCAGTCATTCTCCCCAGTGTTTGCTCTTCTCTACATTCCCACCAGGAGGACCCATTGCTGCTGTTTCCCTCCATCCTCACCAACACTTAGCATGATCTAGGTTGCTAACTTTGCCAATCTAATAGATATAAAATTATACCTCATTGTTACCATGTTTTTGCATGTCCATGAGAAACAATGAGTTTGAGCATCCTTGCTCAGGATAGAATTATCAATCTGCCTCCTCTACTGAGCAGACACTGAAATGGGGCAGCAAGAAGGTTTTCTGGGGAGTTCATGTCTGTGAGGATAAGAGGAAGAAGCAAGGTTGAGCAGAGGCAGGTCTGAGCCCTGTAGAAGGAAACAGGAGAGGAAAGAGAACAAGACGGACCATGAAACAGATCTGAGAGAGTTGCGGCCATGCCAGTAGCTACCATCCAGATCAAAGGATGCCTGTTAGAGGAGAAATGGATAGAACCCCCTGTCCCACCATATTCATTCCTGCTTAGGAAGCTCCTGGCCTCCGTGGCAGCATCTAAAGGCCATGCAGCTGGAGGTTGTGAGCTAATGGCTGTCCCCACAGCTAAGGAGCAGCGAGTTCTAGGGTGAGGACTTCTCCATGACAGCCACAGTGTGCAGGAGACCTCAAGAGCTTAAGATCACAAAGGTGTATTTCATGCTCAGTCTGACAGGGGTCAGGTGGCTCTCCTTGGAGACTCTCCTCAGAGGTGATGCTGGGAGCCAAGCAGCTTTCCAGCGAGGGTCTGTGCTTCGCTGTGTAGATGCAGAAGCCCAGTGTGCAGAGCTCACTGCTAATGGACTCAGAGCGGAGGCCACATGGCCTCCCCCCTCACGTCCCCTGTGGGAGTGTCTGTCATGATCTCAACAGAGCTACAGAGGCCGAAGCCAGAAAGCATAGTTGTGGGCCCAGGAAGAGGAGAGACAATGGGGGCGTGGGAACAGACACCACTGTCTCTGCCACACTCCTTGGTCATTTACCTGGTTAGCTCCTTAGCCCATGTAGTCATTGTGGTTCCTGTCCTCTTCTTATTAGTTTGCAGGAGTTCCTCAGATATTCTAGACCTTTACTGGTTTTATTATTTTTATTTTTTAAAAAAGATTTTATTTATTTGAGGGACACCTGTGTGGCTCAGTTGGTTGGACGTCTGCCTTCGGGTCAGGTCATGATCCCAGGGTCCTGGGATCAATCCCGTGTCTGGCTCTCTGCTCTGCAGGGAGCCTGCTTCTCCCTCTGCCTACTGCTCTGCCTGCTTGTGCTCTCCCTCTCTCTGTTAAATAAATAAATAAAATCTTTAAAAAAATAGTTTTAAAAATATTTTATTTGAGACAGAGAGAGCACAAGCAGGGGAGCAGCAGGCAGAGAGAGAGGGAGGGAGAAGGCTCCCTGCAGAGCAGAGAGCCCGACATGGGGCTTGATCTCAGGACCCTGGGATCAAAGGCAGATGCCCAAGTCACTGAGCAACCCAGGGGCTCTCAGACCTTTATTGGTCTTAGACATTATAAATATCTTCTTCCAATCTGATCTTGGCCTGTTAACTTTGTCTATAGTATCCTGCACTAACCGCACTTCTCAAATTCATCCATTTGTTCCCTTATAATCTGTGCTCTTGAAGTATAATTTAAGAAATCCTTTTCTCCACAGGTCACAAAGACAGTCTCCTATATTTTTTCTATTTTATAAATTTGTAGTTTTGTCTTTTACATTTTGAGAATGTAAAAACATGGGATAAAACACCTAGGAATAAATTTAACCAAGGAGGTAGAAGATTGATACACTGGAAACTACAGAACATTGAAGAAGGCACAAATAAATGAAAAGATAGTCTATGGTCATGGATTAGAAAAATTAGTATTGTAAAAATGGCCATACTACCCAAAAGCAATCTACAAATTCAATGCAATCTCTATCAAAATTCCAATGGCATTTTTCATAGAAATAGAAAAAACAATCCTAAAATCTGTATGGAACTACAAAAGACCCAATTTAGCCAAAGCAATCTTGAGAAAGAAGAACAAGGCTGGAGGCATCATGTGTAATGATTTCAAACTATATTACAAAGCTACAATAATCAAAACAGTATGGTATTTGTATAAATACAGATACATACATCATTGGAACAGAATAGTGAGCCCAGAAATAAATACACACATAAATGATCAATTAATTTTCAACAAAGGACCTAAAAATATTCAATGTGGAAAAGATAATTTAAAAAAGTGTGGGGGAAAAGAGCGCCTGGGTGGTTCAGTCAGTTGAGCGTCTGCCTTTAGTTCAGGTAGTGATCTCAGGGTCCTGGCTTCAAGTCTGGCATCAGGCTCCCTGCTCAATGGGGAGTCTGCTTCTCCCTCTGCCACCCCCCTGCTCATGTTTTCTCTCTCTCTCTCAATAAATAAATAAAATCTTTTTTAAAAAAGTGTAGGGAATAAAAAATATAAGGAAAACTGGATTTCCACGTACAAGAGAATTAAAATGGACCTCTCTCTTACCCCATGCACAAAAATCAACTCAAAATGGATTAAAGACTTGAAGGTAAGACTTGAAACCATAAAATTATTGGAAGAAAACATAGAGAATAAGCTCCTTCACATTGATCCTGGCAATGGCTTTCTGTGTCTGACACCAAAAACAAAGGCAACAAAAGCAAAAAATATGCAAGTGGGGGGCGCCTGGGTGGCTCGGTGGGTTGGGCCGCTGCCTTCGGCTCCGGTCGTGGTCTCAGGGTCCTGGGATCGAGTCCCGCATCGGGCTCTCTGCTCAGCGGGGAGCCTGCTTCCCTCTCTCTCTTTCTCTCTGCCTGCCTCTCCATCTACTTGTGATTTCTCTCTGTCAAATAAATAAATAAAATCTTTGAAAGAAAAAGAAGAAAAAAAATATGCAAGTGGGACTACATCGAACTGAAAAGCTTCTGCGCAGCAAAGGAAATCATCAACAAAATGAAAAGGCAACCTACAGAATGAGAGAAAATATTTGCAAATCATATATCTGATAAGGAGTTAATATCCAAATATATAAAGAATTCATACAACTCAATAGCAAAGCAAACAAATAAACAAAAACAAACCTATAAAGAGGGAGAAGCAGGCTCCCTGCCGAGCAAGGAGCCTGATGTGGGACTCGATCCTAGGACACTGGGATCATGACCTGAGCAGAAGGCAGCCGCTTAACTGACTGAGCCACCCAGGCGTCCCAAAGAATACAATTTAAAAATAGGCAGAGGAAGTTATTAGCCATTTTTCCAAAGAAGTTATGCAAATGGCCAAGAGATAGATTAAAAGGTGTTCAACATTGCCAATCATCAGGGAAATACAAATAAAAACTACGGTGAAATATCACCTCCCACCTGTTAGAATGGCTATCATCAAAAAAACAAGAGATAAATGTTGTTGAGAACGTGGAAAAAGGGAACCCTTGCGCACTGTTGCTGGGAATATGGAACAGTATGGAGGTTCCTCGAAAAAATTAAAAATAGAGCTATCGTATGATCCAGCAATCCCAATTCTGGGTATTTATTCGAAGGAAATGAAATCACTATCACAAAGAGATATCTGCACCCCTGGTTCACTGCAGCATCATATGCGATAGCCAGGACATGAAAACTCTGAAGCATCCATGGGCATATGAATGGATTAAGAAAATGTCTCACACACACACACACACACACACACACACACACACACACACAACTATTAGCCATAAAAAAGAAGAAAATGTTACTGTTTCCAACAACGTGGATGGACCTGGAGGATATTATGCTAAGTGAGATAAGTCAGACAGAGAAAGAGAAATACCATATGATCTCACAAGTGGAATCTTAAAAAACTCCAAAGCTGAATTCACAGAAACAGAACAGGTGGTGGCCTCCAGGGGCAGGGGGTCAGTGTTGGGTCAAGTGGGCAAAGAATATCAAAAGGTACAACTTCTAGTTACAAGATAAATAAGTTCTGGGGATGTCAGATACAGCATGAGGACTTGAGCTAAGAACATTGTACTGTATATTTGGAAGTTGCTAGGGGAATAAATCTAGTCCTCATCATAACAAAAAAATTGTAACTGGGTGCCTAGGTGGCTCAGTCGCTGAAGTGTCTGCCTTCGGCTCAGGTCATGATCCTGGAGTCCTGGGACTGAGTCCCGCATTGGGCTCCATGCTCAGCGGGGAGTCTGATTCTCCCTCTGACCCTCCCCCTCTCATGCTTGCTCTGTCTCTCAAATAAATAAATAAAATCTTTTTAAAAAGTTGTAACTATGGGGGTGCCTGGGTGCTCAGTGGGTTAAAGCCTCTGCCTTCAGCTCGGGTTATGATCCCAGGATCCTGGGATCAAGCTCCGTGTCGGGCTCTTTGCTGAGCAGGGAGCCTGCTTCCCTTCTTCTCTCTCTGCCTGCCTCTCTGACTACTTGTGATCTCTGTCAAATGAATAACAAATAAAATCTTAAAAAAAAAAAAAAGTTGTAACTATGTGAGGTGATGGATGTTAACTAAATTTAGTGTAGTGATCATTGCACAATATATGCATATGTGAATATATTCACATACTTTAAGTGTGAAACCGCCACAATGTTATATTGTGGCACCACAATTATATCTCAATAAAACCGTGGGAAAAAAAGAAGTCCTTTCTCTATAGGTCAAAGATTTCTTCTACATTTTTTTCTAGCTTATAAATTTGCAGTTTTATGTCTTTGATTCATCCCAGTTTATATTTATATGTAGTGTTACACAGGAGACTGTTTTCATTTTCTCTATATTGTAAGTCAATTTTCTTTTCAAACACCCTTCACAAAACATTTCATGTTTCCCATTAATTCAGGGGGCCTCCTTATTCACAACCCAAGTTTCCATGGTCCCTCTGAGTGCTCCTTTTGGGATGCCATCAGTCTTCTGGTCCTTCTAGCCACACTCCATGGTTTTTACTATTATGGCTTCGCATTAGGTCATACTATAGTTAAGGCAATCCCCCATGCTTCTTTCTCAAGGTTGTTTTCACTATTCATATTTTTTTATTCTTTTTTTTTTTTAAAGATTTTTTCTATTTATTTGACAGAGAGAGAGAACAAATGGGGAGCAGCAGGCAGAGGGAGAGGGAGAAGCAGACTCCTGATGGAGCAGGGAGCCTTGCTTGGGGCTCAATGCCAGAACCTTGGGACCATGACCCAAGCTGAAGGCAGACGCCCAACAGACAGAGCCCCCCAGGCGCCCTGTTTTTATTCTTTTTTTTTTTTTTTTTTTTTAAGAAGATTTTATTGGGGCGCCTGGGTGGCTCAGTGGGTTAAGCCGCTGCCTTCGGCTCAGGTCATGATCTCAGGGTCCTGGGATCGAGTCCCGCATCGGGCTCTCTGCTTGGCGGGGAGCCTGCTTCCTCCTCTCTCTCTCTGCCTGCCTCTCCATCTACTTGTGATTTCTCTCTGTCAAATAAATAAATAAAATCTTAAAAAAAAAAAAAAAAAAAAAAAAAAGGAAGATTTTATTTATTTGAGAAAGTACGAGCCAGTGAGAGAGAAACAGCACACAAGCAGAGGGGAGGGGCTGAGGGAGAGGGAGAAGCAGACTTCCAGCTGAGCCGGAGCCAGATTTAGGACTTGACCCCAGGACCCCGAGATCATGACCTGAGCCGAAGGCAGACACTTAACAGACTGAGCCATCCAAGTGCCCGTTTTTTTGTTTTAAAGGTTTTATTTATTTATTTATTTATTTATTTTTAAAGATTTTATTTATTTATTTGACAGACAGAGATCACAAGTAGGCAAAGAGGCAGGCGGCAGGTGGGGGGGAAGCAGGCTCCCTGCTGAGCAGGGAGCCTGAAGAGGGGCTTGATCCCAGGACCTTGAGATCATGACCTGAACCAAAGGCAGAAGCTTAACCCACTGAGCCACCCAGGTGCCCCTTATTTTTTTGTTATTTTTTTAAAGATTTATTTATTCATTTGTAAGAGAGAGAGCATGAACGAGTCAGCAAGCTAGTTCAGGCGAGGGGCAGAGGGAGAGGGAGAGGGAGAATACTTAAGTAGATTCTCCACTGAGTGTGGGGCCAACTCGGGGCTCAATCTCACAAGCCTGAGATTCATGACCTGAACTAAAACCAAGAGTTAGCTTCTCAACCAACTGAGCCACCCAGGTGCCCCAAATATTTATTTTTTTAATTTTTAATTTTTTATAAACATATATTTTTATCCCCAGGGGTACAGGTTTACACACTTCACAGCAGGTTTACACACTTCACAGCACTCACCAAAGCACATACCCTCCCCAATGTCCATAATCCCACTCCCTTCTCCCAACCCCCCTCCCCCCAGCAACCCTCAGTTTGTTTTGTGAGATTAAGAGTCACTTATGGTTTGTCTCCCTCCCAATTCCATCTTGTTTCATTGATTCTTCTTCTACCCACTA
>NC_081562.1:107994073-108127798 GCF_022355385.1 Mustela nigripes
GGATAAGGGCTTCTGCATTGGCCTCTAATCAGCTTGAGCTAACTTGTGAGGGAAATGAGTTTTTTCTCAGTTCCCCAACCTCAGTGTTCTCTGCCATTTGCTAGTCTTGTCTTTGACCCCCAAGCCTAAGTGCCCACTGCCTCACATTCTCACTGCCTGATCTTTCTGCTGAATTCTCTGTGGCTGACTGATGTTGGCCTAAAGGCCTGCCCACTCCCGGGGAGGTGAGTTTAACAGGGATCAAAAAGCTAAAGTTATGGAGATGATGCACTGAAAGGTACCATTTCTGGCATCAACCTTTTGGGAGGAGTGTGAGCAGGGGAAGAATCAGGGCTAATAGGAAAATGCTGTCTTCCCCAGCTTAAAACAAAACAACCCAGACACTCTAAGGTTGTTTTTGCAAGGAGATTTGCCCAGGAGAAGGTAAACTGGATTGTGTGACTCCAAGTTTATTCTGAGACTCACCTTCTCCTTGGTGGTCTCTTCACTTGATCTTAGCCAAAAGGCCAAGAAGCGATCCTTGGTGGTCTCTTGATGCTGGTGGCTACAGCACCCTATCTCAAAGGGAACAACTTCATCTGTGACTACTGTGGCCAAAGATTCCCAACCTTCTCTTAGTACCAGGCGGCATAAGAGAAACAGCTTGGACCATTAATGTGTATATGTGAGTGTACTTAAGGCTAGAGGATAACCAGAGTTAAGTAAGTATGGTGTATGGTGAGTACCTGAATCTAGATAATCTGATTATAAAATCTAATCTGCTGTCTGGAATGTAGTCTCACAGTGTTGGGTCCAGGGTCAAAGGAGCGATACTGATATAAAGCAAAGGTCAAGCAAAGCTTTATTTTGCACCAAGCATGGAGAATCAAACCGACCATTTGGGCCATGCCTCTTACAGAGAGGGCGACCCCTCCCTGCCTTACAGACTAACTTTTTTTTTTTTTTTTAAATTTTTTATTTCTTTTCAGCGTAACAGTATTCCTTGTTTTTGTACCACACCCAGTGCTCCATGCAATCCGTGCCCTCCCTAATACCCACCACCTGGTTCTCCCAACCTCCCACCAGACTAGCTTGTATAGAACAAAGGTCATGTGGTTGGACCTGTGCACACATAGGTGGCCAATGAGATTGTAACACACAGAGGAAGCTGCACAGTCATGCTAGGTCACACACGGGTGGCCAATTGAATTACAATTCACCCCATAGTAGCTACTTGAACTAGCCTATCACCTTGGTCAGAATTGGTGCCCAAAAGGCAAAGCTCACACTCCTTTGTAGCTAGGGAGACAGTGTGAGTGCTTTACTGATTGGATGTCTCCACCTGACCTGATCTACCCTTGTATTTGGGCTTTGTTACCTGGGACTGGTTTCCTGGATTTGCTTTTAAGTAAGTTCCCCTGGAGGGGCAGGGTCAATTTAAGTTTTACTGCATAAACAACAAAATGGCAGTTCAACTGGGATGGGGCCGCTCTGGCTGAATAGGCCCTTACAACAGCAGTGTAGGTGCCTGGAAATGAACAGATCTGTTTTTGTATCTCTTCCTCTGGCTTCCCAGTGTCCCTTCACATGGAAACTCCATCTTTAATACACACCCCTGGGAGCCCCATCCTAGATATATGGACTCTCAAAGTCTAAGATAAGAGAATGAGAAGTCCTCTGCTACCTGCATTTTGCCCTTCCAGTTCCAGTTTATAGGTAATGACAGAGTGTTTGAGCTTAGCCTTTGGTACCAGACTCCTTGAGTACCAATCCCAGCTCTACCTCTTTTTTTTTTAAAAGATTTTATTTATTTATTTGACAGGCAGAGAGGCAGGCAGAGAGAGGGGGGAAGCAGGCTCCCCGCTGAGCAGAGAGCCCGATGTGGGGCTCGATCCCAGGACCCTGGGATCATAACCTGAGCGGAAGGCAGAGGCTTTAACCCACTGAGCCATCCAGGTGCCCTGCAGCTCTATCTCTTAAAAGAGTTAACATATCTTTTTCTTTCTTTCTTCCTTTTTTTTTTAAAGATTTTGTTTATTTATTTGACAGAGATCACAAGTAGGCAGAGAGGCAGGCAAAGAGAGAAGAAGGGAAGCAGGCTCCCTTTCAAGCAGAGAGCCTGATGCGGGTCTCGATTTCAGGACCCTGGGATCATGACCTGAGGTGAAGGCAGAGGCTTTAACCCACTGAGCCACCCAGGCACCATTTTTTTTTTTTTAATGTAAGGGCCTATTTAGCCAGAGTGGCTGCACCTTGGTTGAACAGCCATTTTGTTGTTAATGCAGTAAAACTTAAACTGACCCTGCTGCCCCCAGGAACTTACTTAAGATAATTCTGGGAAACCAGTCCCAGGTAACAAAGCCCAAATACAAGGGTGAGTCAGGTCAGGTAGAGATAATAGCCCGAATGTGGGGATGAGTCGGGTCAGGTGGAGACATCCAATCAGTAAAGCGCTCATTCTGTCTCCCTAGCTAAAGGAGTGTGGGCTTTGCCTTTTGCGCACCAATTCTGACCAAGGTGATAGGCTAGTTCAAGTAGCTACTATGGGGTGAATTGTAATTCAATTGGCCACCTGTGTGTGACCTAGCCTGACTGTGCAGCTTCCTCTGTGTGTTACAATCTCATTGGCCACCTATGTGTGGCCAGGCCCAACCACATGGCCTTTGCTCTATAAAAGTTAGTCTGTAAGGCAGGGAGGGGTCGCCCTCTCTGTAAGAGGCATGGTCCAAATGGTCGGTTTGATTCTCGATGCTTAGCGCGAAATAAAGCTTTGCTTGACCTTTGCTTTGTATCAGTCTTGCTCCTTTAATCATGGACCCATTACTGGGGGGCCTTTTATTTAAGATTTGTTTATTTATCTGAGGTGGGGAGGGATAGAGAGAGAGAGAGAGAAAGAGAATCTCAAGCTGTTCCCAGTGAGTGTGGAGCCTGATGTGGGGCTCAATCCCATGACCCTGAGATCATGACCTGAGCCAAAAGTAAAAGTCTGATGCTTTACTGACTGAGCCACCCAGGCACCCGACAATTGACATTAACATTTCTGAGTCAGATTCTTCATCTGTAAAATGGTATAATAAAATTTTTAATTTCAGAGTTTTGTGTGATAAGGAATAAAAGAGATAAGCCCTTAGCATAGTGTTTGGCACATAGAAAGTGCTCATGTCAGCAAATATTGTAGCCATAAGTGTAAATAAATATTATATAAATAATAAGTATGTAACTATCATGAAGACTAACTCTTCTCTTGCATGACTGATAGAAATTACCTTACCTCCTACTCAAATGGATGTGGCTCAACTTTTTAGGCTCTCACAATAATGATTATATCTGAGAATGTGACTTCACAGTCCAAAATTTCATGAAAGAAATACACTTATACATAGTAACTGGGTGTGGAGTAATTTCTTCACAAAGCCTAAGCTATACTGAATAGAAACTTGTTTTCTCATAAATATAAATATAATCACTAGTATTATTGTTATCATTTTTATTGAGAGGGAGAGAAAGATGGTGAGAGAGAGAAAGAGAATTGGCTTACATGATTATGGGAGCTGACAGCTCCCACTATCTACTGTTAGGTCCCACTAACTGCTGTCAGCAAGCTGGAGACCCAGGAGAGCTGATGGTATAGTTCTAATCAAAGGGCAAGAGACTAATGTCCTGGCCCGGCAGTCAGGTAGGCAGCTGGTCTCTCTTACTTAGCTTTCTGTTCTATTCAAGTCTTCAAATGATTGGGTGAAACCTACCACATTATTAAAGGCAGTCTGCTTTGCTCAGTCTACTGATTCACATGTTAATCTCACTCAGAAATACCCGTGCAGACACACCCATACTAATTTTTTGACCAAATATTTGGGAATCCTATGACCCAGTAAAGTTGACACATAATAATAATCACAGGGACTGAAAAAAAAAATGTCCTTATTCCTTTCCAAATTTCTACTCAGGGATAAAGGCATAGAATGGAAGTGGGATGGGGAATTATCAACGAGATCTGGGTTGCCACAAGTCAAATAATTTTAAGACAGAGGACTTAAAAACTAAAGGGACGCAAGCTTTTTTTTTTTTTTTTTTTTTAACCCAAAGACTCTAAGGCCATAGTCATCTGCTTCAGCTGCCATAACAAAATAGCACACACTGGGTAGCTTAAACAACAGAAATGAATTTCCTTACAGCTCTGGAGGCTGGAAATCCAAGACTAACAATCAGCAGGGTCAGTTTCTGATGAGAGCTCTCTTTCTGACTTATGTACAGCCTCCTTTTCATGTCCCCATGTGGCCTTCCTCTGTGCACTTCACAGATGCTGTGTCACTTCATCTTCCTCTAAGGACACTAGATCTACTGGATTAAGGCCCCACTCTTAGTGACTTCATTTAACCTTAATTACCTCCCTAATGGCCCTGTCTCCAAATAGTCACAGTGGGGATTAGGGTTTCAATATAGGAATCGGGGGGCACAATCCAGCATTTATGGGGTAGTCATGTCTCCCTCCAGCCCAGACCCCATAAAGGGAAGGATGACAAAGTTCAAAGGGCATCATCATAACCACTAGTATTGCCATTATCATTTTTATCTTGAGACATTAAGAACCTGTTCACAGGGGCGCCTGGGTGGCTCAGTAGGTTAAAGCCTCTGCCTTCGGCTCAGGTCATGGTCACAGAGTCCTGGGATCGAGCCCCACATGGGGCTCTCTGCTCAGCGGGGAGCCTGCTTCCTCCTCTCTCTCTCTGCCTGCCTCTCTGCCTACTTGTAATCTCTGCCTGTCAAATAAATAACTAAAATCTTGAAAAAAAAAAAAAAAGAACCTGTTCACAATCTATTTGATGGTTCACAAAGAGAACCCAAAAATCATTTTATTCAACAATGTTTATTGAGCAGCTTTGATGCACTCAACTAGCTACTTTTTTTTTTTTTTTTTGGTCTGATGCATTTATTGCTATATCCCCCAACTAGACAGTATCTGGCATATTGTAGGCACTCAATAAGTATCAGTGAAATTGATTGAAAGTGTAAGTGCTCATGAGCTTTCAGAGATCCGGGTCTCCCAGACAGCTCTCTCCCACCCCAGCCTCTGCTGTGTCCGTGCCTGGCTCATGGACACTGACCCTGGGACAGCTCACCGTGGGCTTTTTGATCTATTAACCACTCAACTTTGCCCCCTGGATTCTGTCTTGGCCTCTGTCCCAGACTTTTCAGTAATCCAAACCCAGCTGTTCTCAGTCTTGACTTTGCTATTATCTCTGTAACTTTATGGGGCTCTCACTCCTCTGTGTGCCAGATACATGAATGGCCACTTATATTGGGTCTGTTGTCAATCCTATGGCCACTCAGCAGGTCTTTTTTAAATATAAGTTTTAATTAGTGAGCATACAGTGCAATATTGGTTTCTGGAGTAGAATTCAGTGATTTGTCACTTACATACAACACCAGTGCTCATCATAGCAAGTTTCTTCTTTAATACACATTACTGGGCGCCTGGGTGGCTCAGTGGGTTAAGCTGCTGCCTTCGGCTCAGGTCATGATCTCAGAGTCCTGGGATCGAGTCCCGCATCGGGCTCTCTGCTCGGCGGAGAGCCTGCTTCCCTCTCTCTCTCTCTGGCTGCCTCTCTGTCTACTTGTGATTTCTCTCTGTCAAATTAATAAATAAAATCTTTAAAAAAAAATACACATTACTTGTCTAGCCCATCCCCCACCTGCCTCCCTCCATCAACCCTCAGTTTATTCTCTGGTGTTGTCTTTATGGTTTCCTTCTCTCCCTTTTTTCTTCCCCCCTCTTTCCATATGTTCATCTGTTTTGTTTCTTAAATTCCACATATGAGTGAGATCGTATGGTATTTGTCTTTCTCTGACTGATTTATTTCAGCATAATACACTCTTGCTCCATCTATGTCATTGTAAATGGCAAGATTTCATTCTTTTAGATTATTGAGTAATATTCCATTGCATGTATATACCACATTTTCTTTATTCTTCAGTTGTTAGACATTTGGGCTCTCTCCATAGTTTGGCTATTGTTGATAATGTTGCTATAAACCTGGAGGTGCATTTAACCCTTTGTATCTGTAATTTTGTATCCTTTGAGCAAATATCTAAGGTCAACTAGCTACTTTTGATGGAGACAACAACACAATCCTTACCTTTAAGGTGTTCCAATTTTGTAGGAATGTTGAAACACATGCACACCCACATATATCTAGAATTCTAACTGGAAAGTGCTAAATGTAATGGAAGAAGTAATGGAATACGCTATGGGATTTGGAAGAGAAAGAAATATAGTCGTTATCCTTTATTAAGCATTTACCATTACATGCTTGGGAGTTAGCCTAACCATGATTCTCAGTTTTCAGGATCTTACATTATAAGACAGACAAAAATTCAACTCATAATCCAATAAGTACTGTATGTATCAGTGGGTATACTGTATGTATTAGTACTTTGGTCAAAGCAGCTCTGTGTTGTAGTGTTTTGCAGGAAAGCCATGAATCTGCCTGGAGTGACTTGATGGTTGGTGGTCAGGTGCCTGAGAAAAGTGGGATGTGAGACTGGGTTTCTTATTTCAGCAGAGATTGATTGGCCTCTGCTGGGGAAAGTGGATGGAGGTTTAATAATGTTTTGTAAAGAGAAGGGCTCATGCCAAGGCCAGACCCAGTTGCTCCTAGCCATCTCCAAATAGTAGGGGAAATCCCTTCAACGTCCTGTGGCCCCCAAGAGGAGGCCCTATTATTGGGCAAAGAAAGCCAGATCCCTGATATCGCTTAGTACATTCTGGGCTTAAATGTAGGAAGAGGGAGCGATGATAAATGGATCAAGAAAGAGATTTGAAAATAATGGTGGAAGAGTGATGTATACCGATAGAGCAATAGAAACAGAAACAGCTTAAGCATTGAGCACCTGCTGTGTACCTGGAGCTTTATGGTTTTATACATGTTATCTCAGGTAATTCTCCAGTAACCACATAGTCTTTGATGGAAGTAGAAAGAGGTTACTAGACCAGAGACTCAGCAACTTGCTCAAGCACAGACAGGTAAGAAGCAGAGCTGAGCCTGGAAGCCTACTCCTCCTAGCAGTGAGACCAGCACTCTCCTGGGTTTAGGATGACTGCCGTCAACTAAACCCCAATCAGGTGGCTAGTGTTTGGCAGCAGGAAGAGAATGAAAGTTTGAGCAGTGACAAACATTTTGTCTAGCAGCACTTTTACATTTCTTTTTAAGCAGCTTTCCAGCTAATGGCCGATCACACAGACTATGAGTGCGCCTTGGTAATAGGACTGCGTCCCCCACGGAGCCAAGGAATCGCTGGGAACCTAACCGCGCAATTCTCAGCAGGAGCAGCGGCGGAAGATGCCGAGGGTGGACCCAGAGGAGGGGCGGGGCCATCGCGGCTGCCGAGGGATTTAAGTCGCGAGTGGACTGGGAGGAGCAATTGTGACCTGCCCCGGTCCCTCCCTTCCCTGGGCACTGTGATGCAGCAGGGCAGCTGCTGGCCCAGCATGTCTGTCCCCGGCCCCCTCCCGCCCAGTGTGTCACAACAGCGGAGGCGGCTGTATCTAGAGCAGTTGGGGTGGGCAGGCCCAGCTGGGAGGCGAGCCGGCGAGGAGAGCAGCCGCCATGGTGAGCCTTTTCAGGTCCCGGGGCTGGGGGCCAGGGATCTGGGGCGCGGGGCTGGCAACAAGCCGAGAGCCATATCTGCGCGGGGGCTAACAGATCCATCGCTTTGGATCTGCAGAGCTTGAAGTCTCTTGGGGTGTCAGTTCAGGGTCGAAGAGGTCCCTGCCCTTGGGCGGAGGACACCCGTGCCAGTACCCTTTATAATATACATAAAGTAGAGACCTGAGGCGAATCGCCCCCCAAAGGGACCTAGGGGAGATTTGCGCACGCAGGTGAGGAGAGGGAGGATATGGGAAGCAGGCGCCGAAGAGGTGAGATTCTGAGGAATCCCCAGATGGGCAGCTCAAGGACTAGAGTGGGTTAAGTAGGAGACAGTCCAGGGATTCCAGATGGCTGAGGTGGGCTCCGGCAGCTGGGGGAGTGGGTGCAGTTAGGTCCCCAAATCCAATCAAATGAGACAGAGCCCCAGAATGTGACAGAGGACTTAAGGCATCACGGTCTCCTCGCTTGAGGTCATTTTCCTTTTTTGTCTCTGAATATTCGCTTGGGTTTGCGGGGCAGGGGGTGGCATTTAAAACTTGAATGCTCTCAGCCTCCCAGACACCTGGCACCCACGCCAACTCCCCAGTTTTTCCAGCGGTCGAAACCGGAAGGACTTTGGTGTACAGAAGTCTCCCTCAGAAGGCAAGGGGACCCCCGGACTTCTCTTTTTTGTTTACTGTCATGGTTAAGGGCTCAGCGGTGGCTCCTCCGCCCCCCACCCCGCCCCTGAAATCTATCTCTTCTTGCAAACGCAGATCCTACTTGGCTGGAGGGGGCTTCTCCAGGCTCTCTAGAATCCTTCCTGTGACCCTCCCCGTTCTCCCCCGGGAGTAGATAAAACCATTCCCAATCTATTTCCCTGAACACCTGAAAACCCAGAATCTCCTTGCTCAGAGCCCTGGTATTTTGGTAGAGAAGGGGTGCATTGGGAGAGTTGGGTGGAGGAGGGGGACAGAATAAGCAAACCAAGGTCAAGTTCTCTGGGCACTTTTGCTCTAGGTGTCAGCGATCACGCAGGGCAGGCTAGAAAACCCTCCTCACCCAGCCTCTGCTCTTTTTGGAAAGTGCCCAGGCCTCTCGCTCTGGCTCCAGCTCTGTTTTCTAGCTAGAGGTCTGTGCAGCAGCCTTTCTCTCTGGAGCATGCTCCCAGACCCATCTGGGAGCTTTAAGAACTTGGGGGATATTGGTGATAGTGGCCAAAGGAATCGACTCCTGTCTGAGGCTCCCCATGTGAAGCCATAGAAGAAGCCCAGAGAAGAATTTTGACTCCTGGCTCTGCAGCTAGCTTCAAGAAGTTCGATTAACCTCATTAGATGGGTTTTCTCATCTACAAAATGAAGAGGGGTTAAGGTTACAATTTCCACAGCTCCACCTAGCTTTACTATTTTAAACTTCTTATTGTGGAGAATTTCAAACATATGCAAAAGGGGAGAAAATGGTATAAGAACCCCAGTGTAGGGTGCCTGGGTGGCTCAGAGGGTTGGGCCTCTGCCTTCGGCTCAGGTCATGATCTCAGGGTCCTGGGATCGAGTCCCACATCGGGCTCTCTCCTCGGCAGGGAGCCTGCTTCCTCCTCTCTCTCTCTCTCTCTCTCTCTCTGCCTGCCTCTCTGCCTGCTTGTGATCTCTGTCAAATAAATAAATAAAATCTTTAAAAAAAAAAAAAAAGAACCCCAGTGTATGCCTCATCCAATTTTGACAATTATTTACTTATGACTAATCTTGCTTCATTTATTCCCCTTTCCCTTACTTCCTACTATTCTGAAGGAAATCCTAGGCATACTCAAAATTTGATACTTAATATTTATACTATCTAGTATGTAGTGCTTTATAATTTTCAAAGTGCTTTATTTTGTATGTTTTAACTTTGACCTGAATGCTATAGCGACTCTCAGAATAGAGCCTTAAAGGAGACTTACAAGGGAGCCAAGGATTGTAATTATTGACTATGTATTCAAAAGGAAAGTTTCTGAAAATATCTAGTAAATAAAAATTTTAAACAGTAAAACCTTATTTTAAATGTGGCTGAAAACCTATGGTTGAATATTTTGAGAAGAGTTTTTTAATTTATTTTGAAACAGAATTTTGTATAGCAGATTGTGTTTGAAATATTTAATTACATGGGCAGCATTGTCTTTTTTTTTTTTTTTAAGATTTATTTATTTATTTATTTGACAGACAGAGATCACAAGTAGGCAGAGAGGCAGGCAGAGAGAGAGAGGAGGACGCAGACTCCCTGCTGAGCAGAGAGCCCTATGTGGGGCTCGATCCCAGGACTCTGGGATCATGACCTGAGCCAAAGGCAGAGGCTTTAACCCACTGAGCCACCCAGGCGCCCCTGGCAGCATTGTCTTAATGGGAAAACTTTTTTTTTGGAAAACATTTTTTATTGGCCATTTCCTACTCATAGAACCTCTTTTTAAAAATCTCTTTACTCATTCATGAAAGGCTAGAATGATCCATCTAATAAATGAAGACCCAAAGAATTCTACCCTTGCAGAAAGGACTTTGCTTCCTTTAACAGATTGTCTCAGGCAGCCATCCTCCAGGATTCCCTTCTCTTGTGAGGATGGAGGGAGAAGGCTACTTCTGTCTTAAGAAGAATTAGATTAAGCATTTCTGTAGGTTCTGAGTAAGAAATGTATAACTAATCCTATAACTGAGCATCCCAGTCTGCTCCCAGTGGCCTTCTAGTAAGTAGTTCTGGGAACTGAGACTAGGACACCTTTGGGGAAAGTGGTATGGAGACTCCTGGCCAGGTGCCCCAAGCCAAGCCTGTGTCAATAATACAAGGGTACAGAGAAAGTGTCTGGGTTTATGGGGAGGTGAGAATATCTGTAGCACAATCTCCTTAACTGCATTTCTTCTGAACAAGGGAGCACCGATTCAGATGGGGATAGGCATGAAGTAGCAACAAAGAGCTTGTTTCCTCAAGAAAAAAAGTAGAGGGGAGAGTGTTTGGGGGATGAGATGGACACTGCTTCTGTGTCTGCAGTCCTCTGCAAACTGCCCCCACGTAGGCAGGCATGGCTAAGCTCTGCAAGGTCCATACTTATTTTCTGACCTCAGACACTTCTAGAGTCACCGCTGCCTCTGCCCTTCCCATTACGAAGCACAGATTCCCCCAGAAGTTGTGGGGGTCCATGGCTCTGAGTAACAGAGGAGCCCTGATGAACAGAACTTCCCTCTGCAGCGGCTAGGGCAAAGGTGCTGGCTAAATGAGGAGGAGTTTTCATAGGAAGCTTCAGGCTTAAGTGAGGCCCATGCAGAGCTAGAGGGGTATTGCTGTTACTGAGTGTCCTTTTGGAGTGTCCTAAGGGGCTCCTGAGTGACCTTGAGAGGAAGATGAAAAGTTAAAAATAACTTCTGAGGGGGAAATAGCTGGTGAATTCAGGACTGGTGATAGGGGGTGGGTGGACCCAACTAGCTTCTTCCTTGGGGGAGAAAGAGGACCAACTGCTTCTTTTCCCTTTGGCTGCCAAGGGACCACTAATGCTATCTGTGGCCTTTGTGGTTGACATTTCCACTATCTGTGTCTTCCTGTTAGAATTTCTCCCAGATAATGAGAGAATGGGAAAAAGAAATGGGTGCTATGTACCAGATTAAAAGTCCTTAGCTGTCTCTCACACTTGTCCCCAATGTCAGCTAAAGCCTAAGGGCCTTCGGACACCAATAGGTCTCTTAGGCTGGGAGTCTATTTACTTCACATTCCTGCCATTCCTAAAGGTGGTCTTAATGTCATCTCTATTGCTGCCCTAAATGCAGTGCCTATAATCCAAGACCCCTCTCTTGAAGCTCTTTCACTCACTGATGTTAATTTAGGTCAAGTTTTTTTTTTTTTTTTTTGCTTTTTCTGGCTTGCTATATATTCTTTGTTCTGAGTGATTCTAAATATGCTGTAATTGAAGGGCTTTGAGCAGAGATAATTCAAGCAATCTTTAATGAGTCACAATTCTTCTTACTTTAGTTATTCCTCCATAACACGGTGGATCTACTTTTTATTAGTAGACCACATCTTTGACCTAGATCCTAAAATATAGGTGATTTATTAGCCCCGCCTGACCACTAGACACAATTTGGTGTAATGATATGCTTCTGAAAGCAGCTGTGTGGCATTTGACCACATTGGTGTTCAAGAGATGTGGACTGGTTTCAGGTTTTCATGTGTCATATACTGCTGGTCTGTGTCAGTTCCTTTCCTAGATAACATGCCAGTTTTATTGTTTTATGATATTTCAAAATGATTTTTGAAGCTACAAATCTTCTTCCACACCTTAATTAGCTGATCTTAGTCATCTGAGAACAAAATAAAAGGGAATGACCAATATTAAAATAGAAATAATATAAGATTGATGTATGAAAAGGTTTCTTATAGTGGAATTATATAATAAGGCTGTAAAGTTTTAGAAATTCTTTTTTGATATTCTGCAAAATATAGGTTCCCCTCTCAATGGAAGATGAAGGTAGGTGGCACAGATGTCTTATCTGTTCTGCTTTTCATGAGCCTACACATCAGGCAAACTGCATGATTTGTGGGGCTTGCCCTAAGTTTTCTTGCTTTTTGTTAACATTGCTCCTAAGCTCAACTAAAATGATCATTTTGGCATGTTTTTAAAATTCGTCAAGGTCGCTGCAAATATTCCTGTTCCAGGAAGCCAAGCCAGAGTTGTTTTTTTCTCCTTTGAACTCCCATTGTCTCTTCAGCACTGCCTACTCTTTTGTTAAATAGATTATAAGACCCCTCAGTGCAGAGTTTTCATTCTAATCATCCCTATATTTGTTAAGCACCCACTACATTCAAGCACTGTGCTTGTTACCTGGGATGTACTGAGTAAGCAGGGGTTCCTTGCCCTCACAGATCTTTTTCTCTCTGCTAGGAAGTCAGAAAATTGAACAAGCACCTATAATAGGGTATGATAAATACAACAATAGAGAAGAAGTGGATCTTGGGAACACATAGTAGGGACCCTGAGCTGGTTTGTGGTTTCCCAGACTTCCTGTATGAAGTGAATTTAATGAGTAGGAGGAGTAGGAGTTAGCCTAGTACCTTTCCATACTTTCTTACACATAATAACACAATAAACATTTGTTGTAGGAATAAACAGTGGGTAACTTTTGTAGTTACACCAGCACTAGGTCTGTGTAAGGTTATGTCCTACTTTTCTTGAGGAAAGAAAACTTCTGTATTAGGTCTGTCCATCTCCTTCATCTTCACCCTCTGGATTGCTGGGCAGAGAGGTCCAGCAGCAAATAGGGAACCCCTTTCACCTCACAGCATCCCCGGAGCACAGAAGTGGTCTGAGCTCTATAAGCCCAGATTCGAAATGGAACTGAGAGAGAGAAATACTGTGAGAGAAAATATGAGCTCTGATTGGCTAGATAGGGAGATCTGAAATCGGAGTTTGGAGAAAATTTAGGATTTAAATATCCTCTGCTGGGTCAGCTTCTTCTATACTTTGGCCCCCTCCCTGTCCTTGTACACATCAGCCCTGAAAAAAGATTCTTGGTTCTATCAGAGAAGGATGCCACCATAAGCCATTCTGTTTCTTTCTGCACTGAGCTTTTTTCTGTTTGGAGTTTTGCTATACAAGGTTGGTCTTGCTATATACACTATCAGGCTTGCATGGATGTAGATGTGGGCACCCCCCAGGGTCCTGAAAGTTCAGAGTGCAAGTGAGGCTGGAGGTTGTGTGGTGTAAAGGAAAGAACTCAGGCTGGGGTCAGAAGACCTGGGTTCCAGTCTGGGCTCCTGCTGCAGAGCTGTGAAATCTTGAGTTTGTCCCTTTAACTTTCTCAGCCTCAGATTTTTCATCTGTAAAATGGGGAGGGAATTATATTTGGTGACCCACGAGGCCAGTATAGTTCTAGTGTCCTAAACATTTACAGTTGACATAGTATCCCTGGTTATGCCAGATAGATGACCTCTCTTCGGCATGAGGGGTGACCTCACAAGGCCATCAGCACTGGGTCTGCTCTGTGTTTATCTATGTAGAACTTCCAGGGAGGGAGATGGGGATGGTGATCAGGCAGTGGCTGGAGAAAACTAGCTCCGTGCACTAACAAATTAGTTCTTTTTTTTTTTTTTTTTAAAAAAAGGTTTTATTTATTTATTTGACAGAGAGAGATCACAAGCGGGCAGAGAGGCAGGCAGAGAGAGAGGAGGAAGCAGGCTCCCCGCTGAGCAGAGAGCCCGATGTGGGGCTTGATTCCAGGACCCCAGGATCATGACCTGAGCTGAAGGCAGAGGCTTTAACCCACTGAGCCACCCAGGCGCCCCTGACAAATTAGTTCTTAATATTGTTAGTTGAATAATGACTAAGTGAAATGGGATAGGAAGAGCCTGGGCCCTGCAGGATAAGATAATTATGGTGAATGGAATCTTTACTCCCATTCTTCCTGTAGTTCCTTTCTTTAATTTTTTTCTTTTGAGTGTGAAAAAATTTTAATGCCACCCATACATATATGATCTAGATTTAATAATAGTAATTATCATTTTTCTGCCATTTTAATTTTATCTGCTGTGTTTGTTGAAGTATTTTAAAGTAAAATACAGACATAATGGCATTTTGCCCCAGATGCTTTAGAAGTGACCCTCAAAAACTAATGACGTACTCTGTTGGCTAACTGAACATAATAAAAAAAAAAAGTACTCTAAAAAATAAGGACACTGTTATACCTACATATACTTCATTATCATGCTTAACAAAATTAATCAATTTCTCTATTTGTTTCCCAAATAATTTTGATTTGTTCAAATCAGAATTCAGACAAAGTGCACATACTGCATGTGGACTTGTGTTTCTTGAGTATCTTTTGATATGGAACAATCTCTCCTATCATCTTTATTTTCCATGAACTAAAAAGATTGTATCAATTGACCTGTAGAATGTTTCACCTTCTGGATTTATTTTATTGTTTTCTCATGATGTCACTTATCACTCAGAACCTGGTGTTTTCTACCATTTGAAAACTAAATTTAAAGTGTTTAATAGTGCAGCGGCTCTTTCTGCCCATGGGTCCTTTTCCTGTGCTTTAATAAACCACAGTTTTGCACCCCCCCCCAAAAAAAAATGTTTGGTAGATTAAGGCTGAGTTTTGTTTGTTTGTTTTAGAGAGTGAATGCAAGAGCAAGACTGAGTGGGGTGGGGAGGGGCAGAAGGGGAGAGAGAGAGAGAATCTTAGGCAGGCTACAAGCCCAGTGCAGAGCACAACGTGGGACTCGATCTCACAACCCTGAGATCATGACTTCAGCCAAAATCAAGAGTTGCTTAACCAACTGAGCCACTCAGCCATCCCGAGGCTATGTATAAGAATTCCTCGGGGAAGATGTTGTCATGTTGCATCACATCAGGATGTTCTTAATATCTGGTGCTCTCACTATCAGTACTGTTAAGATTGATCCCCATGTTTGGCTAACAAATGTTGTTGTTACTTTTCCCCCTTGTAACCTGTAAATAACAGTGATGATTTAATGCTATGTGAATATCCATTCTTTTCCCATCAACCTTTCACTTAATGGTGTTGGCATCCTTGTCCAAATCAATTACGTGATTAGGGATTGTAATATGGCAACATTTCTTAATATATCATTCCTTGTGCATTTATTAGCTGATATTCTTCAGTAAAAAAAGGGCTTTCCCTCATAAACTGTGCTATTTGGGGACAAATGAGTTATTTGTTTTCTTGATAACACTAAGGAGTTGTGGATTTTTATATATATCCTGTTCCAATCAAGTACCATTATTCTTCTTTTTGGTGCTCATACTGTCTTATCTTTGATAGTGGAAGTTTCTTCAAGTTGGTTTCTGAGATCTTTCAATGTCATCCCAATCTGTGTTAGCTTCTGTGCTTTCAGGCACCATAAAATGTTCCAGGCTCATCTTGTATGTTCCTTGCCCCAGACCTAGAACTCATCATTTCTCCCAGGAGTCCTGGTTCCTGTTAGTGGGGAATGGTATTGAGGGATCTTCCTTTTCTCTTGATTGGTGTAGCCACTTTTGGGTTTTGGAAGCATCTATGAACATATCAGTTAGTTCTGAGATTCTTTTATACTTCCAGTTGCTCTAAATTAGTTTAACAAGGAAAATAGCTCTTCCTAAGGAGTGTGTATGTGTGTGTATGTGTGTGTGTGAGAGAGAGAGGGAGAGCAAGAGAGCAAGAGCATGTTTGTGAAGACTGGCATATTAGTGTTTGTGAGATTAAAGGGGATAACAAAAAGGCTTGTGTCATTGATATCATCATATTGGTAGTTTTCTGGTCCCAAAGAGGCCTTACTCTTTCTCCCATGACCTCTGATCTTTCTGAAATATCCCTGCATTCTTACTGAAAAAGAGTGTTCCAGAAGGAAGGGCTGACCGGAGAGCAAATAGCACCACAGACAGACCTGGAGGATAGTTGGGGTATGGTGGTGGTTGGTGGGGGAGGGCAAAGCTCAGAAGACTGAGGGTCAGGGCCACAGAGGATTCAGTCACCTGGAACGTGATCCATAGGATCAGATATATTTTTAGGTCTCTCCAAATTCCCATCAGCTTTAGACACCTCTTTAGGAAGCCAGGGCTGCCTGGATATGAAAGATGTGGACTGATTAACAACACACTGGTTGTGGGGTGGTTTCTGGGTGTAGGACACTTTCTTAATGTCTGAATTAAGACCCAAGGTGAAGGCAGAAAATAGACCTTACAGTAAAGGTGAGTAGAATGGGGACCTGGAATCTCTAACTTTCTACCTGTGTTTCTTCTGGGTGGAGAATAAAGCCACAAGGTATTATCATAATGAAAATAATAATGGTAAAGGCAACAACAACATAATCATGGCTAACTTATTTTCATTAAAATTTTTAAAAAATTTTATTTATTTGACACAGAAAGGGTGAGGGAGACACAGAGACAGAGAGCAAGCACAGAAAGGGGAATGGCAGGCAGGGGAGAAGCAGGCTCTCCGCTGAGCAAGGGGCTCAATTCCAGGACCCTGGGACTTGATCCGACTGAGTCCCAGGGACTTGAACCGACTGAGCCACCCAGGTGCCCCTAACTTACTATTTTCAGATGAGGCAAAGTTAGTTAACTCAGCCAAGGTCACACAGCATAGCAAGTAAATTGAGAAGGCGAGATTTAAACCCTGGGGTGTGGACAACTTTGTGAGTGGAACCTTTCTCTGGCCACCAGACTCATGGAAATGTAGCTGGGTTTTATTCCCAGATAGGGCTATGTTTCATACTGGCTGCTGTGAACACCCGTGCTCTATGCTCCATGAGGCAAAGGCAGGTGTAAGATAGGTACTCAGCTCTAAAATTGAGTTAGGGAGTAATGGGTCCTGGCACCTCTGGCTCTTTGAGGTGTTATTCGGGGCAGCTGCCCTGTTCCCTTGCCCAGAGAACCTACAAGTTCCCTCCGGCTCCATGTGTTTCAATGCCCAGCCAAATTTTCTGGAGGCTTTGCTCCTGGCTTGGGTTACCTAGCTGGAAAATGGCAGGTCAGATCATGGATAAGAATAGAAACCCACGGATGAAGCACATGCTTCCCATCTGGACTCTAGCAGGCCTCACAGGCACAGAGCCACTTTGTGTTGGCCACTGCTTCCTCATTGATGGGATATATGGAGGTGATGCGATCATGATTTCTGGTGAAACCCCAGCTTCTATTAATACACAGACATTCATATTCTCTCTCTCTCTCTCTGCCACCCACACACCCACACACCCACCCATTCTCATCCTCAAATATTAGTATTATGATCAATCAGGTAATTGTGGCTTTATCCCAGAGTAACAAAGAGGTAAGGACCCTCTAAAGGTTAGCTTTAATATGTGGCCTGACATAGACAAGGGAGCAAATTACGGTAGCTACAAAGAAATTTTCCAGCTTCAGTGAGGAACCTAATTTAGGTTCCCAACAAATTATGTGCTCTCAACTCTCCTTTGCTGATGTAAGTCTTTTCTTCTTCCTACATTTGTAGCCAGAACACTAAAGACACTCATGATACCTAGTTACAAAGTATTTTCCTTCCATGAGAGTTTATCTGCTCTATGATATTCTGAGACTCTGAGTGAGTGTGTGTGTGTGTATGTGTGTGTGTGCATGAGAAAGAGAGGGAGAGGGAGGGAGACGAATGGAGGGAGAGAGAGAGAGAGAGAGAGAGAGAGAGGGTGTTGTCTAGGAAGGTCAGGGCTTAGGCATGAATATGAATGCTGCCACTGTGTATGCTAGGGAATTTATGGACAGTTTCTGCTATTATCACTGGTTCATCCTTTGACCTCCTTCATCAGCACAGGAATTTCATGGTTTGGAATTAGCCCCTTGTTTTATCAGTATAGCTGCCCTCTTTTTCGTTTTCTTGGCACAAAGGATTAACCTGGGAAACAAACTTTGGAGCAAAGCCATAAAACCGATTCTTCCTCAGAGCCAAGTGTCAGTCTAGACTGAGGGGGTTAGGGTTAGACACCTGACACCTCATATCCCACCTGGTTTTATATGGCATGGTTGGAGGGATGGATATCCTGCGAGTTGAATGCTAGGGAGAGACAAGTCCTCAGATGTGCGGGATATAGCACAAGGGCATAACCAAGGCCTAGGACTCTCTGACCTTGATTCTGCACTCTCCTCACAGCGGGAGTGCATATCAGTCCACGTGGGTCAAGCAGGAGTTCAGATTGGCAATGCCTGCTGGGAGCTCTTCTGTCTGGAACATGGCATCCAGGCAGATGGCACCTTTGGTGTCCAGGCCAGCAAGGTCAACGACGATGACTCATTCACCACCTTTTTCAGTGAAACTGGCAATGGGAAACATGTGCCTCGGGCTGTCATGGTAGATCTGGAGCCTACCGTAGTAGGTGAGTATGGGCTAGGATCCTTTCTACAGAAAACAACATGAAGCTGCAGAGCCTTTGGTCCTTGATAGCTAAGGAAGCAGAATCTCTAACTGGAAGGTGGGGTGGCTCAGCTAGAACCTCCCCACCCCACCCCACACTTACTTCTGTCAATTTCTTGAAATCTCCACAGTCTGGTGGAGTCTCACAATAGAGACCACAGATCTCTGCTTCCCCATTACAGCTGTAACCTATGCAGAACAAAATACCCTGTACTTAAACCCCTTAAACCTGTTGAGAAAGATCCAAATTGAGAGAGTCTTAACTATGTGCTAAGAGCAGAAAAATAAAATAGTAGAAAAATAAAAATAATTTTAGGAATTATGAGAGGTCTCCAAATAGTCAATTTTCCAAAGTATAGGTTTCTGATTCTATAACAATTGCAGTCTTTTCTCATGGTTCTGGTATAACCTTGAAGTATCTTACTCAAAATGAAATAATAGCAGACACATTCTCTTAAAGCCAGAGGTTGCTGCAGTTCTAGAAGGAACCTCCTCTGGATCCTAGAAAACAGACTTGTGTTGGAACAGGGTTCTTGGTGCTTCACCATTCCCTTGAGTCCTCCTCTCCACCACCCCGGCATCCTTTCCCTTGGGTATGATTCCTGGATCAATTCTCAGCTTAACATCAGGATTTCCTCAGCTTCAACGCTGGTTCACCAAGCAAGGGATGGGTAAATCTAACAGAGATATCTGGGCTAATGTCTGTAATGACGAAACACTAATTTCTAGGGGCAACAGACTATATGTACACAACCCTGGGATACTCTGTACAAATATAAAATGTGCAGATTACCCTCCCAGGCACTATGCAAATGAGTGATTTCCCTGGGTGGGGGCGTAGAGGAACTCTGAAGAAAAGAGGACATGTAGTTGGGGCTTGATACGTCTTGGTCTGCCATATATCTACTTTGTGTGGACCCTTCTAGGACCTGGAGCATAGCTCTGCTTCAAAGTCATTCTAAAATATCTCTAGTGCCTTACATATGTTAGCTTAGGGGTGGGACAATTCCTGGGAGAGCAGATCACCCGGAACCTTTCTCTGTATCCCTAGAACATTTTAGTGCGAATGAAATTGGGTTAAAGTTTTGGGTCACCTTGCAGCATGAAAGAAAAAACAAAAAGGAAGACTTAAGGGGCCAAGGTAGAAAGAAGAAGGGGCAATCAGCTTTGGTGTTTGGTGAAATTTGTGAACCTAATGCTTTTAGAAGTTCCTGCCAGCAGAGCAGAAAAGCTTCTCTTTGCCTGAATCACAGGCTTCTGTTTCTATTAGTGCCTATGTTACCCTGGAATTCTCTCAACCCTTTCCAGATTTATTATAGTGTTGTCTGGTTTTACCTCAGTGGAGTTTTACAGGTAGAGGAAATGGATACCCAGAAAAGTATTATATGATATTTAATGAGGGATGTATCTCCTCTATAAACAATGTGATAAGACCTGATGGCTTCTGTCTCTTGGTAGATGAAGTTCGGGCAGGAACCTACCGTCAGCTCTTCCATCCAGAGCAGTTGATCACAGGGAAGGAGGATGCAGCTAACAACTATGCCCGGGGCCACTACACAGTGGGCAAGGAGAGCATCGACCTGGTGCTGGACCGCATACGGAAGCTGGTAAGTATGAACAAGGGTATGGAATTGATGAGTCAGGCTAAAAGAGACAGGATAAGTGGAAGCATTTGTCCCCTGGCTACAGAATAGAGCTCCTAAGATTTGGGAATTTTTGCTTATATTCTGTGAGAAGCATTCACAGGGATGATGCCCCTTCCTCCACCTGGACATCATGAACTACCCTACAAGCCAATGCCTTACTAAATCTTATCAGTACTATATGGTAATATCTGGAGGAAATTCCAGGTATAAAGAAGGCTAGCTCTTTGCTTGTTGGAAGCATAGGTTAACACAGAATTTAGCTTGGAAGAGGAGAGGAAGAGATTGTTGATACTTTTGAGCACTTACAAATGCCATTACAAATATCAATTAGATACATTCCTTCACTTAATTCCTTTAGTAATGATACACAGAAAGTCATTTACCTGTACTTTACAATGAAGAAATTGAGGGCCAGTGTGGCTCAATAATTTAGCTGGATCACACAACTAGAAAGTGGCAGAGTTGGGATTTAAATCAGGTGGTTTTGGCTAGAAAGCACTGAGTTGTATGGTGGGCCACTTTATCGCCTTGAGCTTTCATTTCCTTATCTTTACAATGGAAATGGTTGGACTTAATCAGGGGTTCTTGGGAGCTAAAGGTGCCAAATTTTTGTATATGTTCACTTTTTCTGTTTAGTGGAGGGCTCACAGGGGTTATCTGTCTCAAAGCTTTCTGTGGGCCCCAAAAGTTTAGAACAAGTATCATAGATCATACCCAATGGGAAAATTTGTGACTGTCTGAATTCTCTTAGTTCTCATAAAAGCTAACATTGACTACTTACTACATATCAAGTCTTTGCTCAGCATATCATGCTATCTCATTTGATAATCACAATAACCTTGTGAGATGAGGTGTTTTTTTTTTTTTTTTTTAATTGCCTTACTTTAGTCAGGAAGAAACAGTGATCTGGAGAGGTTCAATAACTTGCTCAAGTTTTTACAACTGGGAAATGACAAAATTGGTACTAAAACTCAGGTTCTTTGACTCCATTTATATCTCTGAAATTTGTACACTGAGCCACCTTTCAAGGTGGGGCTGAGATGTATACTCAGCAGCTCCCACAAAACCAATGACAAGGGCAGGGAAAATGGGCAAAGAGTTGGGGTTCTCAAAGGGCAAAGCTATTAACCACTGTGGTTCTGAAATTCTTATTCCTGGTTCAACCAAGCCACTGGGCTGGAGCCTTCCATATACCTAGTGGCATGTACCTGTGCAGTTTGCCACCCTATATATTTTAGCTAGTCCTCTCAAGATCAACCCAACTCCTTTTATCTTACTTCTCCAAGACTGTTTTGATTTTACTGACATAAAAATGTTAAGGAATAGAGTGGGGGCAGCAGATAAGATTGCCTGCCTTTGTTCACATGAGGGTATTCTCATAAACTTGTCTTCATGGTTTCTTCTCATGTTCTTTCTACTCTCCCCAGACAGATGCCTGCTCTGGCTTGCAGGGCTTTCTGATCTTCCACAGTTTTGGAGGGGGCACTGGCTCTGGCTTCACTTCTCTGCTGATGGAACGACTCTCCCTAGATTATGGCAAGAAGTCCAAGCTAGAGTTTGCTATCTACCCAGCCCCTCAGGTCTCTACTGCAGTGGTGGAGCCCTACAACTCCATTCTGACCACCCACACCACACTGGAACATTCAGATTGTGCTTTTATGGTGGACAATGAAGCCATCTACGACATCTGCCGCAGGAACTTAGACATTGAACGCCCCACCTATACCAACCTCAATCGCCTCATCAGCCAGATTGTGTCCTCCATCACTGCCTCTCTCCGCTTTGATGGGGCCCTTAATGTGGACCTCACTGAGTTCCAGACCAACCTGGTGCCCTACCCCCGCATCCACTTCCCACTGGTCACTTATGCACCCATTATATCTGCTGAGAAAGCCTATCATGAACAACTCTCTGTGGCTGAGATAACCAGCTCCTGCTTTGAGCCCAACAGCCAGATGGTGAAGTGTGACCCAAGACATGGGAAGTACATGGCCTGCTGCATGCTCTACCGGGGGGACGTGGTACCTAAGGATGTGAATGTCGCTATTGCCGCCATCAAGACCAAGAGGACTATTCAGTTTGTAGATTGGTGTCCCACAGGCTTTAAGGTGAGAGCTGATGACTTAGGGAGAAGATAGACAATTAGAGAAGCAGGAGGAGATTACCAGGGAGAAGGGAGAAAGAGGTGTAAATTCCAGGGTCTTTGATATACAATTCCATGGGAGCTTCAAGCTTTATGGGATGATATGGGGAGAGGGCTTAAGACAAATATAACCATAATTTCATTAGTTCATTCATTTTAGGTAAGAAGAAATTAGAGAATATTATTGAAAGATGGGGGAGGAGGACAGTTGTGATACTTGGAGGGGCAATACTGCAGTAGGGAAAAGCCTCCTGCTGCTCATACCCTAACATCTGCAAGCATCTCAAAGGTCAGGAAGAAAAGGACTTTTCTCTAATAAGGAGGAGTGAACAGGCTAGAAAGAACCCATGCAGGCAAGTGGGATGAACAGGATGAATGAGTGGAGGTACCTGTAATCTGACAATAGATCAGAGAAAGGAGTTAACCAAGTTATTCAAGTTACCAGAGAGATAAAATTCCCTCCTTTAACAAAATATGTATTCCTCTCCCAATTTTTGAAAAATTAAATATTCATCCTGTAAGTCTTAATTAACTTAGAGTGAGGATAAGAAATTCTATGGTGACTACAGGATAGTGAAGCACTTATTTTGTGAAGCCCTGACATTTTCCACTAACCAGGAATAAGCAGAAGCTGGGGAAACCTATTGTAGATCAGGTGCCTGCAATCTGGAAAATGCCAAACTCTGAGGGTTAGTGGGTAGATACAACATCCTGGGAAAACCCATGGATCTCAGAACTAGTGAATGTTAAGTGTCAGAAGTCACTCCTTTGAGTTGCACTGATAAGGCATGCAGCTGGTTCTGTGCTTATGAACTGCTTGATCACTTTGCCCTGTGGTCCCATTATCTTTAATCAGATTCTACTATCGAAATAGCTACCATCATTTACATTAGTTAATAACCCCCAGCCATGTCTTTAATAGTTCAGAGGTTCACTCAGCACCAGGGGTGGTTATACCAATTGCTAGATATACAGAGATGAGCATGCCTGTTTTTCCCTGATGGGACTTACAAAAACAAGGCATCATGTACCAGTCTCTTGACTGACCTATTTGTATATTAGGCTTTGACCGAGCTCATCTCCTTTTGTAGCATTTTTCCTCACTGCTGTACTTCTAGCTATACACACAATCTTTCCCCCCAAGATTACACCAGTTTTTAATCAGTTTTGGTCATTCTTGTGAAAACTGAGGAGATCTTCCAAAATATGGAGTTTTTCAAATTTTTAAAATGGAAACAAACAACAAAACAAGCTAGTAGGAAAATAAATATGAAAAAAGAAAAAATGAGATGTGAGGGTGGTGGGGAATTTACTAAAAGGAGATGCCTCTCATTTTCTCCTTTTATTTTAAGCTGAAGTTTGGGGATTGTATCCAGAAAGATAGGTAGGGCTAGCATCTTAAGATGATTTTCAGAAAAGCTCATGTTTGTTAAACTTCATCCTCTCATATCCTCCCCAAGGGTGTTTGTCCCTATTTGACTCAGTTGAAGGGATAATTACTCTTTGAGAGAAGACAGTTAGCTCCAGGTACAAAGTTTTTTGCTGGTCAGGTTCAGATCTAGCAAAATATGTGATACAGCAAAGTTTATATTCATTGTCCTTTTCTTTCTTATTTTTGGTCCTTTGTCCCTGTCTCAGCATCACCTCTACCAACAAGATGCTACTTTTGTCTAAAAGGAGTGATGGATGATGTGAATTCATTTAATGGGCTACCCACCTTGGCTATATAGCCTGCTGCAACTCCCACTTACATCTCAAGAGGACATGCATTTTATTTTATTTATTTTTTAAAAAAGATTTTACTTATTTTTTGACAGAAAGAGAGATCACAAGTAGGCAGAGAGGCAGGCAGAGAGAGAGGGGGAAGCAGGCTTCCTGTGAAGCAGAGAGCCTGATGCGGGACTCGATCCCAGGACCCTGAGACCATGATCTGAGCCGAAGGCAGAGGATTATACCCACTGAGCCACCCAGGCACCCTGAGGACATGTATTTTAAAGCTATGAAATTAAGAGGCTGACAGTTAAGGCATGATGACCTGGGTAGGAGAGCTATTTTTTGGATAGTATTTTGGTTCTCAGTGTCCCTTAAATATTATCATGGTTTGTTCCTTTCAACTTCTTCCAGTTTCCTATAGTTTTGTTTCTGGGATTAGCTTTGATTTGGGATATGTGTATAGGGAGGAGGGAGATTTCTCAGATAGTGCCTCTAACATCAGATTGGGCTAGGCTTAGTTTATAGGACCCTGCCATGCTATCAGATCTTGGGAATTTGGCTTGTCCAGGCAAAAGTTTTAATTAACTTTCTTTGATGGAAGTCCTTGCTTTTCTTCTAACCAGCCTCACTCCCCTCAGATGTGGGGCTGGATTAACATTAACACCATCTCCAGGAACTTTGGGATTTTAAAATTTATTGCTCTGGATTATCTCCATGATTTTTTAAAAATTTAAATTCAATTAGCCCAGGTATCATTAGTTTTTGATATAATGTTCAATGATTCATTAGTTGAACATAACACCCAGTAATCATCATATCACGTGCCCTCTTTAATTCCCATCACTCAGTTACCCCATCCCCCACCCACCTCCCTGATCTTTTAAACAGACCTTTGCCTTTGGCAGAGAATTTTCCCTAAATTTGTTGACAATATAACTAAGAGAAACTTTACATGACCATGTGGAAAAGAGTAAATGTCAAGTCTAAAAATTAATTTGCCTCTAAAGGGGATCTATTTCCTTTTAAAGATAAACATGTATCGTACACCCCTTAATAATAATCTCACTCACTACTCTCATTTGTCTACTTGGATCTCCCCTCACTAACATTTCTACCTATTATCAGCCCTGTACTCCTTCTTTTCTTTTCTTTTTTAAAAAATATTTTATTTATTTATTTGCTGGGGGGAGGTGCAGAGAGAGAGTGCGAGCACACAGCAGGGGAGTGGAAGGCAGAGGGAGAAGCAGACTCCCTGTTGAGCAAGGATCCTGATGTGGAACTTGATCCTAGGGCCCTGAGCCGAAAGAAGATGCTTAACTCCCTGAGGGACCCAGTTATCCCTGTTCTCCTCCTTTTCTTTTGCAGTTTTTATTTTGTCTCCAAGTTTTAATTTAAATTCCATATAGTCTTTTACAGTCTTTAGATTTTATAGCCCTTCTCTTGAATTTGCTTTCGCCCAGTTCTACTCACTTTTAACCTTCTCTTCAACACTCTTTCTACCTGTCCATTTCTCCAAACCTTTGGTTCCTCCTTTTCACATCCAGGCCTGCTCCCATTCCCAACCCATGGCTGTGTCTTGCTACCACACCGTGTTACCAAGATAACCCCATCTTGAATTATCTTTTGGCTTTTCTGCATTTTATTTGGTTGCTCCTCTTTTTTCTCTGTTCCTCAGGTGGGTATCAACTATCAGCCACCCACTGTGGTGCCAGGAGGGGACCTGGCCAAAGTCCAGCGGGCTGTTTGCATGCTGAGCAACACAACTGCAATTGCGGAGGCCTGGGCCCGCCTGGACCACAAGTTTGACCTCATGTACGCCAAGCGGGCCTTTGTGCACTGGTATGTTGGAGAGGGAATGGAAGAAGGAGAATTTTCTGAGGCCAGGGAGGACCTGGCTGCTCTGGAGAAGGATTATGAAGAAGTGGGGACTGATTCATTTGAAGAAGAAAATGAAGGGGAGGAGTTTTAAATAGAACACTTTCCCCTTGGCTGTGTCTCTTTATTTATGCTTCTCCACTCAAAGCACATTTAACTATTCCAAGAATAATAGACTACACTCCTAAGCCCAGCCTAATTTCTGTTTTCCATTGGAAGAGGCATCTGACACCAGTGCCTGGGCGAAAATCGAGGCTAAGCTGTTCAGACCCTCCCTTGGGCAAAAGTAGCTTTGTGCCACTAAAAAAAAAGAGAGTCACTGTCTCTAGGTTAGGGTGAAGCAGGTTATATGTTGTGAAGAGGCCTAATCAGGATTTTAAATGCTTAATTAGTCTGGGCCCACCCCAAAATGCAGCCTACTGTCTGTGGAGGGGTCTGAGCATTGGAAGATTTCAGGAAGAGAGTGGCACTTTTAGAGAGTAAGAAGACAGACACATTTCTTGCCCTTGTAAAAACACAAATAAATGAATGAATTCAGGTAGTGTTAACTGATGTAAAGTTAAAAAAAAACAAACAAACCGTGATGAGGGAAAAAGTGTCTGGGAGTGCTCCTTTAACCTGGGTGGTCAGAAAAGGCCCCTTGGAGACCTGAGCAACAGAAGAGAGCATCATTTGAAATTCTGGAGTTAGAGAATGCTGGACATAGAGCAAAACACAGATGTGGGCTTATTGTGAGATGGAGATGAGATCCGAGAACCAAGCTGGGGCCAGAGCGTACTTAGTCTTATAGACCACGGTAAGGTGTTCAGATTTTTCTCTAAGTGAAAAAAAAATTTGGAAGGTTTAAAGCGGGATATAATATACTTTATATATGTACATATCTTATCTCTAATCCTCCCAACAATCTCAAATGGATATTCTGCTCATTTTATAGATGAAGAAACTGGGGTTTACAGAGTTGATATACTGCACATAGTAAGAAGAGCTCAGAGAGCAGAGACTACTAATTCTATTCTCTTTTGTCTACCCTACACTGTTTCTATGCCTTGGTATCTGTGTCCAGGTTTCAATTGCTGCTTCATAGAATGATGGATGGAGGAGAAATAAAAGTCTATAACACTTGCAAAAGAGAGGATGAATTAATGCATCTTTTCTCTGAAGTTGGCAGCTCTGGTAGGATTTTAGGAAAATCAAAAAACTGTTCTGATGAAGCTACTATTGATAAAATACCCAGGGTTGGAACCATAGTAGGTCCCTGTGTTTTAAATGTAAATTTTGTTAATTATTGATTTTCCCTAATTTTTATTGTATATTCCTTGGAAGCCCTGAGAAAAATAGAATAAAATGGTCCAAGAAAAGGGAGTTTAGGTAAGAAATAATGCTAATCACTGTTAGAAGATTGTTTTCAGAAAGCACACTTTCTTGCTCTTCTATGAAGGAGATAATGGTGAAAAAAAAAAAAAAAGGTCCAGATCTCCTGTCCATTCTGACCTCCCTTACCTGAGATCATTCCTGCACCAAGTACCATAGGTACTTGCATAGACAAATTTATTAGAAAATTGTATTACAGAATTAGAGTCAGGAACTCAAGAAGGGGCATATTCCCTCTTGATTTGAAGTTGAGAGACCTACCTATGGATTTCTGATAAGCCTCGAATGACTTCCTTGGTGTATAACTATGACTTAACTAGGGAGAAGATAACACAACTTCAAGGCCAGGTTTAGGGCTGTGATAAATCACTTATGGTATGTTCCTTTCCTTTAGACTAATGTAAATTAGTTTAAATTAACAGGAATGGCAGAGTCATGTTTAAGAGGTATGAATAAAGGGGGATAGGGCTGCAAGAAAGTTTGAGGGATGATATATAAAAGCTTTGGATGTATTTCCCCCAGTTTCTCTTCCATTTTTCATTTGGTTAAGTCCTTGCCCAGTCATGGGGTTGGGCACCTCCAGCCCTGCTCAGCTCTGGTCATGAAGTAGGATATTGAATTTTAGAGCCGGAGTTAGATGTCCCTACAAAGAGGGTACATAGGAGAGTGGGTGAGTCTGTACCATTCCCTGAGATAGGAACCATGATTATTCTTTCTCTAGTAGGGGATTAGAAAGAGGCTTCTTAAGACTGTAAAGCAAGTTTGGCAGATGCTAGATAAGAGAATTGTGTTTGTTTACCGCACTGGGTCTGGATTATCCAGGCTCTTCAATCCTAACACCAGTTCTTAGGTATTCCTAAGTCATTCTCACTTATCCCCTACAAAAGTCATTTTTACCTTTTAAATACTTTATCCCAGGAATTAGGAGTCCAAAGTTAATATAATATTTAGTGAAATTTCTTTAGTTTTATACCATAATTTCTCAATTATAGTTCTTTCTAGTTTGGCAGTGTGGACATTCATATGCATTCCTCATTCCTGGGTCCTGAATTGTTAAAATGGACAGACCTCCAATCTTTTGACAGCAATCAGCTTAAGTTCCAAAATGAGCCTACTAAGGAAAAGATAATATGTTTATTTTCTCGAAACTGCTAATTCTATCAGCAATTAGATCTGCATTTAACTTTTCCCTAAAACAAAATTGCCGCTGGCCCCACTATTCTGAGTTGTTAAGGGCCACTGAGTGAATCTCAGTGGATTCACCTTTCCTATTATAATGCAAATCTATTAAGGGATTGAAAATTTATGTTGTGAGTCTAAACTGTCTACATTAAAAAACTAGTTTTTTGTTTGTTTGTTTGTTTTTTAGGTCTTGTGACAAACTTATAATGCTGGGCATTTTAGGGATTATGAAAGTGAGAGAGTAAGTGGGCCAGTAAGAATGAATATCAATACTGATACTAATTAAATTTTGTAGTGCTTAGATTATCCTTCCTTCTCTTATGTAACATAATCGCCAAGAGTAAAGGTGAGACTTGACTTACATCTTTTCATGAATGTGCAGAATGGAACTCCTTATGTGACTTTTTTGGATTTAGAATTTTGGATTTAGAAACTAAAGTCTAAAATGTAAGTCTTTTTGTTTGGCTCTTGATCAATGAGACAGAACATAGACTTTTTAAAAAAAAGATTTATTTATTTATTTTACAGAAAGTGAGCATAAGCAGAAGGAGCAGAGGGAGAAGGAGAGAGAATCTCCAGCAGACTCCATGATGAGCATGGAGCCTGATGTGGGGCTCGATCTCACAATCCTGAGATCACAACCTGAGCCAAAACCAAGAGTCAGATGCTTAACTGACTGCCCCACCCAGGCACCCCCAGAAGATAGACTGTCTAAGCAGGTTCCATTATTTTGCAGTGGGAGGGAAGGAATAAAAACATAAAATGGTCTTCCTTATAAATGTCAGTGCAAAAATCATTAGCAAATTATTATCAAACAGAATTTATGCACTGAAAAATACAGCACAACCAAGTGGGATTTATTCCAGGAATTCAACCATAGTTCCATATTAGGAATTCCATCAGTCTTAAAGCCTGTATCTTAATGGGAAAACATTAGAGGCATTTTACTAAGTTCAAGGACAAGGCAGGGATGCTGGATGCTTAGGACCTCCACTACTATTTAAATTGTACTAGAAGTATTAGCTAATGTATTCAGATAAGGGAAAATAGAAGAATAATAGTTGCAAATGAAGAAATGAAACTATTTCTATTTGTTGATGATATGGTGGTACATTTGGACAACCCTATTCTATAGGACCAACTTAGACAATATATTAATAGTCTTGATTTCACAAATATGATAATTGGTTAGTAGAAAAAGAAACCTCCATTGACAACAGAAATAAAAAGAGAAATACTTAGAAATAACAATTTAACTAGTAATGTTTAGCAGCCTTTATGAGAAAATTTCAGACTCAAAGACATAAAAATAGGCTTGAGCAAATTTAAAGACATTCCTTATTATTGGTTGGTAACTATCAACAAAATACACATATTATTCTCCCTAAGTTCATTTACAAATTTAATGTAATCCAATAAAAATGCCCATTTTTTTGCTTATTTTTCTTAAAAAAACTTTATTGTGAGATAGAGATTTACAGGAAGTTGCAAAAATGGTACAGAGAGGTTTACTCAGTTTCCTCCAACAATTATATTTTACATAATATCAAATTCAGGAAATTGACATTGACACCATTTGTGAGCATATCTCTGTGCCATTTTATCACGTGCAGATTTGTGTAATTACCGCTCCAGTCAGGATAAGGAACTGTTCTATCACCACAAAGATCTCTCTCCTGCTACCCCCTTTATTCCTACTCATTCTACCGCCCCAACCCTTAAACACTGGCAATCACTAAATTTGTTTTCCATCTCCATAGTTTTGTTACCTTGAAAATGTTATACAGATGGAGTTATATAGTATATAAGTTTACATCTATTTCTAGTTCTTTAAGAGTTTTAAATAATAAATAGGAGTTGAATTTTGTTAAATTTTGTTAGAAGCCTTTTCTGTATCAGTTGATTTTGATCACGTGATTTTCTTCTTTAACGTGCTAACATGGTAGATTACATTGATTTTTGAATATTGAGCTATCTTTGTATCCTTGGAATAAAACCCTATCTGGTCGAGGTGTATATTTCTTTTTATATATTGCTGAATTCTATTTGCTAACATTTTGTGAAGAATTTTCACATCAGTATCCATACAGGATATTGGTCTGCAGTTTTCTTTTCCTTTTTGCACTGTCTTTGTCTTATTTTTGTATCAAGGTACTATTACAGGGAAACCAACGGGGACTGGAGATTTTTTTGGAGTTGTAAAAATTAAATGTTCAATTTCTTAAAACTTATTGAGTTATTCAAAGTATCTCATATTGGTTAGGTGTGGTAGTTTATGCTTTTCAAAGAATCATTCAGTTCAAACAGGTTGTCAAATTTATGTGTGTACAGCTGTTTGTAATAGTCTCTTATTATGCTTTTATACCTGCAGGGTCTGTAGTAGCATATTCTTTTAAATTCCTGATGTCGGCAATTTGTATCTTCTCTCTTTTTTAAAAAAATCTTATTTTATTTAAATTCAATTAAATAACATATAGTGTATTATTAGTTTCAGAGGTAGAATTCAATGATTCTTCTTTCGTTGTCAGTCTTGCTAGAGGTTTGTTAATTTTATTCATCTTTCAAAGAATAATTTTTCTATTTCTCTGATTTTTCAACATTGTGTATTTTTCAATTTCTTTGGAATATCCTGTATGTCTTCCTTCTTTTTGCTTAGGGTTTATATTGCTCTTTCTTCCTAGTTTTTTACAGTGAGAACTTATATTACTAATTAGAGACTTTTCTTCTCTAACAGAAACATTTAGTCCCATGAATTTCTTTCTTTCCTTTTTAAAGATTTTATTCATTTATTTGACAGAGAGTGGGAGAGAGAGCAAGAGAAAGCACAAGCCGGGGGAGCACCAGAAAGAGGGAGAAGCAGGCTCCTCACTGAGCAGGGAGCCCAATGTGGGGCCAGATCCCAGCATTCTGGGATCATGATCTGATCAGAAAGCTGATCCTTAACCAACTGAGCCACCCAGGTGCCCCTATAATTTCTTTTTTAGTACTGTTTTACTTATGACCCACAATTAAAATTTTTTATTTAAATTAAACTTATTTACTTATTTTTGAATGCATTAAGAATTTATTTATCTATTATTATGTTGTTAGCCCCCATATGTGCTTATCACAATACCTGCCCTCCTTAATACCTACCACTTGGTTACACCATCCCTCCATCCTCTCCCTTCTGTAACTTTCAGCTTGGTTTCCAGAGTCCAGAATCTCTTATGGTTTTTCTCCCTCTCTGATTTCTTTGCAATCAGTTTCTTCTCCCTTCCCCTGTGGTCCTCTGCACCATTCCTTATGTTCCACATATGAATAAATCCATATGATAATTGTCTTTCTCTACTTGATTTGTTTCACTTAACATAATCCCCTCCAGTTCCATCCATGTTGATGCAAATGGTAGGTATTCATCCTGATGGCTGAATAATATTCCTTTGTATGTATGAAACACATCTTTATCCATTCATCTGTTGAAGGAGATCATGAATCCTTCCACAGTTTGGGTACTGCGGATACTGCTGTATGAACATTAGGGTGCATGTGCCCCTTCTTTTCACTATGTCTGTATCTTTGGGGTAAATACTAGTAGTGCAATTGCTGAGTCATAGGGCAGCTCTATGTTTTACATCTAGAGGAAACTCCATACTGTTTTCCACAGTGGCTGTAACAGCTTGCATTCCCACCAACAGTGTAAAAGGGTTCCCCTTTCTCTACATTCTTGCCAACCCTTGTTTCCTGTCTTGTTAATTTTTGCCATTCTAATTGTTATAAGGTGGTATCTCATTGTGGTTTTGATTTGTATTTCCCTGATGGCTAATGGCATTGAACCCTTTTCATGTATCTGTTAGCCATTTGTATGTCTCCTTTGTCTGTTAATGTCTTCTGCCCATTTCTTGATTGGATTATTTGTTTTTTGGGTGTAGAGTTTGAGGAGTTCTTTATAGATCTTGGATACCAGTCTTTATCTGTAATGCAAATATCTTCTCCCATTCCGTGGGTTGCTTCTTTGTTTTATTGACTGTTTCCTTTGCTGTGCAGAGCTTTTTATCTTAAAGTACCAATAGTTCATTTCTGCTTTTGTTTCCCTTGCCTTTAAAGACATATCTTGAAAGAAGTTGCTGTGGCTGATGTTAAAGAGGTTACTGTTCATGCTCTTCTCTAGCATTTTGATGGATTCCTGTTTTACATTAAGGTCTTTCATTCATTTTGTGTTTATCTTTGTGTATGGTGTAATTATATGTTGAATCCAGTTTCATTCTTCTGCATATGGCTAACCAAGGCTCCCAACACCATTTATTGAAGGGACTGTCTTTTTTTCATTGGATATTCTTTCCTGCTTTATCAAAGTTTAGTTGACCATAGACATGAGGGTCTATTTCTGGGTTCTCTATTCTGTTCCATTGATCTATGTGTCTGTTTTTGTGCCAGAACTGCACTATCTTGATGATTACAGCTTTGAAGTCAGGCATCATAATGTCCCCAGTTTTTGGCTTTCTTTTTCCCTGGTGATTCAGGGTCTTTTCTGGTTCCATACAATTAGAGAATTGTTTGTTCCAGCTCTGTGAAAAATGTTGATGGTATTTTGGTAGGGATTGCATTGAAAGTGTAGATTGCTCTGGGCAGCATAGACATTTTCACAGTGATTATTTTTCCAGTCCATGAGCATGGAATGTTTTTCCATGTCTTTGTTTCTTCCTCATTTTCTTTCCTAAGTGTTCTGTAGTTTCTAGAGTATAGATCTTTTACCTCTTTGATTAGGTTTATTCCTAGGTATCCTGTGGTTTTTGGTGCTATTATAAATGGAAATGATTCCTTAATTTCTCTTTCTTCAGTCATACTGTTAGTGTATAGAAATGCAACTGATTTCAGTGCATTAGTTTTGTATTCTGCCACACTGCTGATTTGCTGCATGAACTCTAGTAATTCAGGAGTGGAGTCTTTGGGTTTTTCACATAAAGTATCATATCATCTGTGGAGAGAGAGAGTTTGATTTCTTCTTTGCCAATTTGAGTGCCTTTTATTTCTTTTTGTTGTCTGATTGCTGAGGCTAGGAATTCTAGTACTATGTTGAACAACTGTGGTGAGAATAAGCATTCCTGTCATGTTCCTGACCTTAAGGGAAAAGGTCCCACGTTTTCTCCATTGAGAATGATATGTGCAGTGGGCTTTACATAGATGACTTTATGATGTTGAGGTGTGTTCCCTCTATCCCTGTATTTTAAAGAGTTTTAAGCAGGAAAGGATGTTGTATTTGTGAAATGCTTTTTCCTGCATTGAAAAAAGCATTGAGGATGCTTTTTCAGTTGAGAGAATCAAATGGTTCTTGTCTTTTTTTTTTGTTAATGTGATTTATTATGTTGATTGATTTGCAAATGCTGAATCATCCTTGCATCCCAGTAATAAATCCCACCAGGTCGTGGTGAATAATCCTTTGATCCTATTGGTGAGGATCATGTTAAATATTTTGGCATCCATGTTGATCAGGGATACTGGTCTGTAATTCTCCTTTTTGATGAGGTCTTCGGTTTTGGGATCAGGGTCATGTTGGCCTCATAGATTGAGCACTAGAAATTACCATATTAACAGCAGAGAGAAAACAGACTAAATAATTTAACAGAGCCTCAATGACCTGTGGTACTGTACAAAAGATTTAACATTTGTCCAGACGTCATCAAGTTCCAAAAGAGAACAGAAAATGTGAGGCCAAAATATATTTAAAGATCAGATGATTGAAACTGCCCACATATGGCAAAGACATAAACCTACAGATTCAGGGAGGAAGAAAGATGGCAGAGTAATAGGGAACCCTAAATTCATCTGGTACCTGGAATTCAGTTAGATAGTTATCAAATTACATTTATCACCCGTGAAATCAATGGGTGAACTGAGAAAATAATTACTTAAGTTCTACAAATAGAAAAGTGATCACTTTTTGCAAGGTAGAAGACATGAATCTAGGGTGATATATTGGAAAATAAACCATGGAGGGGAGGGAGCTCTTAAGCAAGCTACTGGAAAGATTATAAGCAGCAGAGCACAAAATTGGAACTTTTAGAAGTCTCCTACAGTTGGGGATGTCATTGGTTTAAAGGTGCTCAGGTGTTAAGGTGGGGCAGAATCCTAAGTGGGAAAGCATGGTCTCAGGATCCTTAGGGTCATAAAAAGAAGGGGGGTGCCTGAGTGCAGCAGAATTCCCAAGCACTGGAGCAGGGAAGCTGGCTGAAAACAATGTCTAGGTGCTGGTTTGCTGCTCAGTGTTGCCATAGTGAATGGCTGCATGGTTAGGTAACTGCTTTCTGGGAGGGGCCCTGCAAATAGTGGAAGCAGGGTGAAACACCCGTTATTTCCCTGGGAGGAATAGCATGGGTCCATGCAGCAGGACTCCAGAAAATTTGGAATCTTGAAACCCAGTCATGGGTCTGAGATTAAAAACAGCCACAGGCTCGTAAACACAGAGTTAGGATGGAAAGCAGGAAGACAAGAGTGACTGACTGCTTTTCTGTGAGGGCTCATTGAAAAGTTGGGGGAGGGTGTGTGAGTACAAACTTTCAGCTCCAGGGCTAGATGCACTGCCATTTTCACTGGGTGCCGAAAGCCTTAAGGGAGCAAAACAGTGCCACATGGTGCAATCCAGAGCTGCTTACACTGAGCGAGACCCTTGGCAAAGGGGAAGCATACATGGGAAACAGCACAAGGCTTCTCCCCCAGGAGACCAGCAGGAACAACTGCTTAGCACCAAGTTTACCAATTAGAACTGTAAAGCTTCAGCTCTTGGGGAAAACAGTATACAGCATTTGTGTTTTTAAAAAATTTTCTAGTGCTTCAGTATTATTTTTCAGCTATTTTCTTATTTTGTAAATTCTTTATTTTTAAAATTTATATATATGTATATATATTTGTTTCCCTTCATTATATATATTATATATAATATATATGTTTTATATAATTGTGTATACACACACAAACACACACACACACACACACACACACACACATAAGTTTTCTTTCTTTCCTATTTTGAGATCTAGTTTTCTTTTAACAAGCAGACCAAACACACCCAGGATCTAGTTTTCTGTTCTGCTTTGTTTCTTGTTTGTTTTTTTCTTATTTTGTTTTCTTTTTCTGGTTTGTTTTGTTCTTTTTCTGTTGTTGTGGTTGTTATTGTTGTCTTCTCTCTTTCTTTCTTCTTCTTCTTTTTTTTTGCTGGACAAAATGAGAAGAATGATAAACTCACCAGTGCTTTAAAACTTGAAGTCAACCAGAAGAAAACTTTTGGAAGGACCACAAATACATGGAGATTAAAGAGCATCCTACTAAAGAATGAATGGATCAACCAGGAAATTAAAGAATTAAAAAAAATACATGGAAGCAAAGGAAAATGAAAACATGATAGTTCAGAACCTTTGGGATAGAGCAAAGGTGGTCCTAGGAGGGAAATACACAGCAATACAGGTCTTCCTCAAGAAACGAGAAACTTCATACACAACCTCACCTCACACTTAAAGGAGCTAGAAAAAGAATAGCAAATAAGCCTAAATCCAGCAGGAGAAGAGAATTAATAAAGATGAGAGCAGAAACCCAGTAGAACAGATCAATGAGACTAGGAGCTGGTTCTTTGAAAGAATTAATAAGATCAATAAGCTCCTAGCCAGACTTATCAAAAAGAAAAGAGAAAGACCCCCAATTAATAAAATCATGAATGAAATGGGAGAGATCACAATCAACATCAAAGAAATACAACTACAAGAGAATATCATAAGCAACTATATGCCAACAAATTAAGCAATCTGGATGAATTCCTAGAAACATATCAACTACCAAAACTGAACCAGGAAGAAATAGAAAACCTGAACAGACCCATAACCAGCAAGGAAATTGACATAGTAATAAAAAAATCTCCCCCCAAAGAGGCTAGTGTTGGATGACCTCCCAGTAGAATTCTACTAAACATTTGAAAAAGAATTAATACCAATTTTTCTGAAGCTGTTTCAAAAAAATAGAAATGGAAGGAAAACTTTCAAACTCATTCTATGAGGCTAGCATTACCTTTATTCCCAAACCAGACAAAGACCTCACCAAGGAGAATTACAGACAAATATCCCTAAAGAACACGGATGCAAAAATTCTCACCAAGACACTAGTTAATAGGATCCAAGAGTACATTCAAAGGATTATTCACCAGGACCAAGTGGAAGTCATTCCCAGGCTGCAAGGGTGGTTCAATATTCACAAATCAAGCAATGTGATACACCACATTAATAAAAGAAAGAACAAGAACCATATGATCCTCTCAAATAGTTGCAGAAAAAGCATTTGACAGAGTACAGCATCTGTTCTTGATAATAACTCTCTGTAGTGCAGGGATAGAGGGAACCTACCACAATACCATAAAGGTGATATAAGAAAAATCCACAGTGAATATCAGTTTCAATGGGGAAAAACCGAGAGCCTTTTCCCTAAGGTCATGAACAGGACTCTTTTTTTCTTTTTTTAACATCTTAATTTAATTTAATTTTTTTCAGTGTCCCATGATTCATCATATATACACCACATCCAGTGCTCCATGCAATATGTGCCCTCCTTAATAACTGCTACCAGTCTCACCTAACCCCCACTCCCCTCCCCTCCAAACCCCTCAGTTTGTTTCTCAGAATCCATAGTCTCTCATCCTTCATCTCCCCCTCGGATTTCCAACAATTCACTTTTCCTTTCCTTCTCCTAATGTCCTGTGTTATTCCTTATGTTCCACAAGAAAGTGAAACCATTTGATAAATGGATTTCTCTGTCTGACTTGTTTCACTCAGCATAATTTCTTCCAGTCCTGTCCATGTTACAAAAATTGGGTATTCCTTCTTTCTGATGGAGGCATATTTCATTGTACACATGGACCATATCTTCTTTATCCATTCATCTGCTGAAGGCCATGTTAGCTCTTTCCATGGTTTGGCAATTGTGGCCATTGCTGCTATGAACATTGGGGTACACGTGGCCCTTCTTTTCACTCCATATGTATCTTGGGGTAAATACCCAGTAGTGCAATCGCAGGATCATAGGGTAGCTCTATTTTTAATTTTTTGAGGAATCTTCACACTGGTTTCCAAAATGGCTGCACCAGCCTGCATTCCCACCAATACTGTAAGAGAGTTCCTCTTTCTCTACATCCTCTCCAACACTTGTTGTTTCTTGTTTTGTTAAGTTTGGCCATTCTAACTGGTGTAAGGTGGTATCTCAATATGGTTTTTTTTTTGTTGTTGTTATTTTAATTTTTTATTTTTTATAAACATATATTTTTATCCCCAGGGGTACAGGACTGTGAATCGCTAGGTTTATTCACTTCACAGCACTCACCAAAGCACATACCCTCCCCAATGTCCATAACCCCACCCCCCTTGTCCCAACCCCCCTCCCCGCAGCAACCCTCAGTTTGTTTTGTGAGATTAAGAGTCACTTATGGTTTGTCTCCCTCCCAATCCCATCTTGTTTCATTTATTCTTCTCCTACCCACTTAAGCCCCCATGTTGCATCACTACTTCCTCATATCAGGGAGATCATATGATAGTTGTCTTTCTCTGCTTGACTTATTTCGCTAAGCATGATACGCTCTAGTTCCATCCATGTTGTCACAAATGGCAAGATTTCATTTCTTTTGATGGCTGCATAGTATTCTATTGTGTATATATACCACATCTTCTTGATCCATTCATCTGTTGATGGACATCTAGGTTCTTTCCATAGTTTGGCTATTGTGGACATTGCTGCTATAAACATTCGGGTGCACGTGCCCCTTTGGATCACTACGTTTGTATCTTTAAGGTAAATACCCAGTAGTGCAATTTCTGGGTCATAGGGCAGTTCTATTTTCAACATTTTGAGGAACCTCCATGCTGTTTTCCAGAGTGGCTGCACCAGCTTGCATTCCCACCAACAGTGGAGGAGGGTTCCCCTTTCTCCACATCCTCGCCAGCACCTGTCATTTCCTGACTTGTTGATTTTAGCCATTCTGACTGGTGTGAGGTGATATCTCATTGTGGTTTTGATTTGTATTTCCCTGATGCCGAGTGATATGGAGCACTTTTTCATGTGTCTGTTGGCCATCTGGATGTCTTCTTTCCACAAATGTCTGTTCATGTCCTCTGCCCATTTCTTGATTGGATTATTTGTTCTTTGGGTGTTGAGTTTGCTAAGTTCTTTATAGATTCTGGACACTAGTCCTTTATCTGATATGTCGTTTGCAAATATCTTCTCCCATTCTGTCAGTTGTCTTTTGGTTTTGTTAACTGTTTCCTTTGCTGTGCAAAAGCTTTTGATCTAGATGAAATCCCAATAGTTCATTTTTGCCCTTGCTTCCCTTGCCTTTGGCGATGTTCCTAGGAAGATGTTGCTGTGGCTGAGGTCGAAGAGGTTTCTGCCTGTGTTCTCCTCAAGGATTTTGATGGATTCCTTTCGCACATTGAGGGCCTTCATCCATTTTGAGTCTATTTTTGTGTGTGGTGTAAGGAAATGGTCCAATTTCATTTTTCTGCATGTGGCTGTCCAATTTTCCCAACACCATTTATTGAAGAGGCTGTCTTTTTTCCTTGGACATTCTTTCCTGCTTTGTCGAAGATTAGTTGACCATAGAGTTCTCAATATGGTTTTGATTTGAGTTTCCCTGATGGCTAACGATGAACATTTTTTCATGTGTCTGTTAGTCATTTGTATGTCTTCTTTCGGAGAAGTGTCTGTTAATGTCTTCTGCCCATTTTTTGACATTATTATCTGTTTTTTGGGTGTTGAGTTTGAGAATTTCTTTATAGATCTTGGATATCAGCCCTTTGTCTGTAGCATCATTTGTGAATATCTTCTCCCATTCCATGGGTTGCCTCTTTGTTTTGCTAATTGTTCCCTTTGTTGTGCAGAAGCTTTTTATCTTGATGAAGTTCCAAAAGTTCATTTTTACTTTTTTTCCCTCGCTTTTAAAGACGTGACTTGAAAGAAGTTCTTGAAAGAATCTGTGACTGATGTTGAAGAGGTTACTGCCCATGTTTTCCTCTAGGAATTTGATAGATTCCTGCCTCATGTTGAGGTCTTTCATCCATTTTTGTTTCTCTTTGTATATAATGTAAGAGAATGGTCAAGTTTCATTTGTCTATACATAGCTGTCCAATTTTCCCAGCACCATTTATTGAAGGGACTTTTTATCCATATTTTTTCCTGGTTTATCAAAGATTATTTGACCATAGACTTGTGGGTCCATATCTGGACTCCCTACTCTGTTCCACTGGTCTATGTATCTGTTTTTTGTGTCAGTACCATGCTGTCTTGGTGATCATAGCTTTGTAATAAAGCTTGAAGACAGGCAACGTGATGCCCCCAGCCTTGTTTTTCTTTTTCAACATTTCCTTAGCGATCTGGGGTCTTTCCTGGTTCCATTCAAATTTTAAGATTGTTTGTTCCAGTACTTTGAAAAATGCCGGTGGAATTTTGATTGAAATGGCATTGATTTTTTTTTTTTTTTTTAAAGATTTTATTTATTTATTTGACAGACAGAGATCACAAGCAGGCAGAGAAAGTTTAGATTGCTCTAGGCAGTATGGATGTTTTAACAGTGTTTATTCTTCTGATCCATGAGCATGGAATGCTTTTCCATCTTCTTGTGTCTTCTTCAACTTCTTTCATGAGTGTCCATAGACTTATTCCAAGGTATCTTATGGTTCTTGGTATTATAGCAAATGGAATGGATTCTCTAATTTCCCTTTCAATTTTTTTATTGTTAGTGTATAAGAAAGCAACTGATTTCTGTGTTTTGATTTTGTATTCTGCCACATTACTGAATTGTTATATGAGTTCTAGTAGTTTGGAAGTGGAGTATTTTGGGTTTTACTTATAAAGTATCATGTCATTTGTGAAGAGAGAGAGTTTGACTTCTTCATTGCCACTTTGAATACCTTTTATTTCTTTTTGTTGTCTGATTGCTGTTGCTAGAAATTCTAGTACTATGTTGCACAGCATGGTGAAAGTGTTTCTGATCTCATTGAGATGGCTCTCAGTTTTTTCCCATTGAGAATGATATTGACATGAACAAGATTCTTAACTCTAGGGAACAAACAGAGTTGTTAGAGGGGAGGTGCATAAGGGGATGGGATAACTCGGTGATGGACATTAAGGAGCACACTTGAAGTAATAAGTACTGGGTGTTGTATACAACTGATGAATCACTGAATTCTACCTCTGAATTCTATAAAAAAGAAAACTGGAAATTATCCAGATATTCTTCAATGTATTAATTGTTAAACTGTGGTGTCATGTAATCCTACTGAGTAATAAAAAGGAGCAAACTAATGATATACTCAATAATCTGGATAAATCTCAAGAGAATTATATTTTGTGGGGAAAAAAAACCTCTTTTCCAAAGGTTTACATGTTGTTTGATTCCAAATACATAAAACTTTTGAAATGACAAATTATTGAAAAGGAGAACAGGTAAGTAATGTCAGATGAGGAGGGAGCAGTGCTGGAAGGAAATAGGTGTGGGTATAATAGTGCAATATAAGGGATTCTTGTGGTGATGGAAATGTTCTGTATTGACAATGACTTCAGTGGTATCAATATCTTGGTTGTGATGTGTGCTATCGTTTTAAAGGTTGTAGAAACTGGAATTTCTCTGTTGTATTTGTTATAGCCACATGTGACTCCACGATTTTGTCAAAATAAAACATTTAATAATAAAAACCCAAATGAGGGATGCCTGGGTGGCTCAGTGGGTTAAAGCCTCTGTCTTCAGCTCAGGTCATGGTCTCAGGGTCCTGGGATTGAGCCCCATGTTGGGCTCCCTGTTCAGTGGGGAGTCTGCTTCCTCCTCTCTCTTGGCCTGCCTCTCTGCCTACTTGCGATCTCTGTCTGTCAAGTAAATAAAATCTTAAAAAAAATAAAAACCCAAATGAATAATATTATAGCTTGGATTTTGTGTTGGTAAAAAAAAGAGTTAATATAAAGGACAAATTGGGATAATTGGCAACATTTAAATATTTAGTGTATGTGTTGGAAAATTGTATTTTATCAATATTAAATTTTCTGATTTTGACAATTGCTCTCACTTAATGTAAGAAAATTTCTTTGGTCTTAGGAGTTACATTGGATTATTATGGGTGGTGAGTCTTTATAGGCAATTTCCTTTCCAATAGTTCAGCAAACAAAAGAACACTGATTTAAAATATATACATATAGGGTGTGTGTGTGTGCCTGTGTGTACACAAGAGAAAAAATAATAAAGCAACTGTGCCACAATGTTAATAATAAGTAAAGAGTATATGGGATCATTGTTATACTTTTGTAACTTCTCTGTATGTTTAAAATTACTTTCCAAAAAATAAAATATTTAATTAAAAAAGGCAATAAATTGCCAGAGAATAGAGAATAATTTAGGAAAGGTAATAGATGCCAAATCGTAATCTGTTTTAGTTTTAATTTCCAATTTCAGGGTAAACTAAAACAGATTATGGTTCTGTTTGACTGCTTCAGTTTATCTCCACTCACTCCTTAACAGACTGTGTTTACCCAAAAAAGTTTTATGACAGACATTCAATCTACACACCTGAAAATCAAACTTATAATTTATTTTTGGAACCATGCAAAATAAAATAAGTTTTAAAATACAAAAAGCATGTCTTGATAAAATGCAGAAGAAAACAGACAAGGGGAAGAGTTATGGAGGAGAATGAGCAAACAAGTCACATGAAACCAGAAGTGTTTGTGGAGAAATGAACTATGTAAAGAGTACTAATAAAGTACTAATATGTACTTTATTAGTCATTGATTTTTTTTTCTTTTTCTTAAAACACCACTTCCCTAGCCTGTCCTTTTCCTAGAATGAAAATTAACAGGTTCTATAAATTTTTAACAGGTTCTATAAATTTTTCCTCATCTGGTACAAATAGCTTTTCTCTAAAAGTAGCTTTCCATAGCAAAGGAGAACTTGATAATCGAATAAAGTCGGCCAAGGGTTTTTCTCTGTGATCAAATTTAGGCAGTTTTCAAGTGAGGTAGTTAGGTGTGGCTTCTTGTCTTGCACTTGGAATCAAAAAGGAAAAGGAGAAGGAAATCCACCTGTGATTTTCAGTGAAACCGTGCAAGTTATAGAAAATGCTTCTTAGGGCACAAACTTTCTTTCTCTCTGTCTCTCTTTACCTCCTTTTCTCTTTCTTCCTTTCTTTCTTTCTTTCTTCTCTTTCTTTTTCTCTCTCTCCTTCCTTCTCTCTTTCTTTCCTTCCTTCTCTCCTTTTTCTTCCTTCCTTTCTTCTTCTCCTCTTTAAATATTTCATTTATTTGAGAAAGAGTGAGCAAGAGCACAAGCGGGGGTGGTGCAGAGTGAGAGGGAGAAGGAGGGTCCTCACTGAACAGGGCTTGATCCCAGAACCCTAGGATCAGGACTCCAGCCAAAGGCAGACGCTTAGGGACTGAGCCACCCAGGCGCCCCCCACCCCCCAAACTTTCTTTTGAGGCAACTATCAGCCAGTTTCAATTTAAACTCTTTCTTGCCTGGTTTTGAGAAATGTCAGCCAATGCTTTCAAAGAACACCCTTTTGTTAGATCTTCTCATTGTAAGTTCTGAGGAATAAACAGTTTACTTCTTCTCTCCTCTTTGCTTCACCATTCACCACCACTGTCCTCTGCTGGCTCCGCGGAACAGCAGCAGAATCAAGGAATAAGGTCATTATACCCATGTGCCACATTTCACTGAATCAACAAGCCATTGATTTTAAGATACACAATTTCAGAAATTATATTATGAAAGGCAAAATGTATACTGTGAAACACCAAAAGACTGTAAGACACATCCTTTTTTTAAAACTTAAATTCAATTAGCCAACTAATTTTTAGTTTAGTTAGTTGGCTAATTAGCCAGCTAACTTTTTAGAGGAAAGCTATTTTTACAGCAAATACATCATTAGTTTCATAGGTCGTGTTGAATAATTGCTCAGTTTCTGTAATACCCAGTGCTCCTCACATTAAGTGCCCTCTCAATGACCATAAAATGCCGGATAAAAAGGCCCATATATGCTTGGCCTAGCAGGCAAAGGGCAAGCCCCGGAAGCACAGCATACCTGTTGAAAAGCGAAACCCCAGTGACCACTGGGTCTCCCAGCGGCCGGGTGTGGGCAGTGCATCGCTCTTGCTCCCCATGCGGAGGCACTGGGCACAGCTGACTCCCGCTGAGTTTCACTTTCCATTCAGTGGGAAACGAAAGCTGGGCGGCCGCTGGTGGGCGGGGCCTGAGCGAACCTTGGAGGGGCGTCCCGCCATCTAAACTCTAGGCTAGATGACTGGACGAGCCGGCCCAGCTCTGCTGTGCATGTGCATTCTCCGCCAACCCGGCTGCCAGCAAGGCTACAGAACTTTTTCTGTTTCCCGAGCATCCATCTTCGCGGTGGAGGTTTGACGCTTCCCTGGAAGTCCAGGCAAGTTTGGTGTTCATTTTCAAAGCTTTCTTTCCAGGGACGACATCCAACGGGGCTTTACTAAGATGCCACCAGGGCAATCAAGGGATTTATTTGGATTTTTGCAAATCATAATAATGGTCTATATTTATTACATACATATATTGGGTCAATGATTTTTTTTTTACACGCTGATATATTTATTTGGACTTCTTGCGTTTTGTGTTTAATTTAAAAAGAAATTCCAAAAGTGGTGTAACCTTGTAAAAAAATTGGAAAAAATGCAGACAGGTGAGTAAAGTAGAAACAGAAATTTCTCTTACTCCACAACTCTGTATCGTTTTTCGGTGTACTTTAACAGAAATTTTCATCCATACAAGTTATTAATATTGTTTTGTAATTTGCCTTTTCCCACAGATGGATCTCTTTTCACGGCAAGATGTATAGCTAGGTCAACCTCATTTTAAAAAAATTGGTGCATAATATGGTGCGTGCATCATTTATTTAAACAATTAATAGGCATTTATGCTGTTTCTAGTTTTTACTGGTATAGATGATGCAGCAGTACACATTTATGTACACATTCATGTGAATATACAAATATATTTGTGAAAAATTCCTAGAAGGGGAATTGCTGGGTCAGTGGGCATCTATACTGAGAAATTTGGAAGATTTTGTCAAATTGTGCAAATAAGGAGTATTTTAGTCTTAATCTCCCTCCAACCTCCTCGCCTTTTTTTCCTGGAAGAAAGCTGAATTTAGATGTTTAAACATAAAACGCCATTCTATGACTTTTGAAAATCTGGGTTCAAAGTGTTTGGAAATTAAAACAGTGGCTTTAGTAGCATTATTTATAGCTTTGAGGTAGTTATTCTTTGAAATTGTTTCAGAAAACAGGCAAATTATTTATATTTTGTTTTATTGTTTTTATTTTTTGAGGAGGGAGAGGGGCCCTGGAAGAGAAAAAAGAGAGAGAGAGAGAGAAAATCTTAAGCAGGCTCTATGCTCAGCACAGAGCCCCATCCTGGGCTCAATCTCAGGACCCTGAAGTCACAACCTGAGCCAAAATTAAGAGTCAAACACTTAAACAACTGAGTTACCCAGGTGCCCTTTAAACAAGGCAAATGCTTTAAAACATTTGGAAACTTTCTTTTATAGTGTTATGTAGTGGCAGAGGGAGGTCAGGGGAGGGTGTTTAAATCTAGCTATCTAGGCTATCTAGATATCCTAGTTTATAGGAACAAAATGGGTAGGAGAGTAATGTATGTATATAGTGCTATTTTGATTTATGGAGCACTATCAAGAACTAAAAAAAACCCAACACTGTTTTGTTTTTCCTTTTTCACTATTAAAAATGTGCTTTGCTTTTGGCACTTTTATTTTTTAAACTTTTAAACTTTTTAATTTTTTATTACATATGGTACATCATTAGCTTTTGATGTAGTGTTCAAGGATTCTTCCATTGCGTATAACACCCAGTGCTCATCACAACATGTGCTTTTGGCACTTTTACACAAAGATGGGCTTGCAAAGGGGAAACACTTAACATGTACACAGCCTCAAAGAGGGTAAGCCCTAATGCCTTCCACGTGGGCTGATTCTTTTAGAGAGAGTGGTCCCAAGATTCATTCCCTCTTATCTGGGGTTTCCTCTGGTATGGTTCTAATTCATGGACACAGCATATTACCATTACTTAAGAAACATACAACAAATGATTAAGGATGAGATCTAAATTTGTTATTGCCATGATGGGTTGTATTTGTATGTAGATACAAACCACTATGAGGTAACATGTTCTAGGCATGTTAATTTTGTTCCTCTTAGGGCATTTCGAGACAGTCGGTTTTCCTTATGGAGAGAGAGTCTAGCTGTGGGTGAAGAGCCCGGTTAAAGACACAGACCAGCCAGGTTTCCTGCATCGCATTTTTTGCTGTTTCTTGGAAGTCCCTGATTGATTCTGTGGCTACAATGATGGTGGACTTAGACCTGCTTTTATCATTCACGTCTTCTACTTATTTTAAGAGTAAAAATTTGGGGAAGGTTGGGGACCAGATTAGTTTAGTTCTTTGGAACCAATAAGCATTTAATAAATAATAGACTATTTTCCAGAGCAGTTTTAGGTCCACAGCAAATTTGGGTGGGATGTACAGAGTTCCCATATATCTTATCCCTCTCCTGACCCTCATCTTAACCATTATCATCATCTGACACCAAAGTGGTACATTTGCTGCAACTGATGAGCCAACAGTGACACATGATTATCATCAAAAGTTCATGCTTTACAATAGGGTTCACTCTTGGTGTTGTGCATTGTATGAGTTTTAACAAATGTATAATGACGTGTATCTACCATTATAGTATCATATGGAATAATTTCACTGCCCTAAAAATCCTCTGTTGGAGTCAATTTATTTATTTATTTATTTATTTATTTATTTATTTTTTAATTTTTTATTTTTTATAAACATATATTTTTATCCCCAGGGGTACAGGTCTGTGAATCACCAGGTTTACAATTTTTTGAGTCAGGGCTTGAGTTTGAAAATTCAGCTTCGTTGGAATAAAACCATCCTTTTTTCTCTGGTATGTGCTAATCACCACCAACTTAGCTCAACAGCGTATTCTCTGCCAGCTCCGCCTTTCTTCATCCTTCTTAGATCTCTAGGTTTCATTTTCCTTCCTTTTGTAGCCACACCTACTTATTTCCCCTCTGATCAGCTCTGAAGATTTTCCTCTTGGAATCTGGCTTTCCAGCCTGCCCAAATGATACTCTCCACTGGGGTTTACTGCTATATTTGGCTGACATAAAGAGTTTTGAGTTTTTTTTTAAGACTTATTTATTTGCCAGACAGAGAGAGCGAGAGAGTATGAGAGTACAAGAAGGGGGAGCTGCAGGCAGAGGGAGGAGCTGGCCCCCCACTGAGGAGGATCCCCCCCCCCCCATGTGGGACTCAATACCAGGACCCTGAGATCATGACCGGAGCTGAAGGCAGATGCTCAATGGACTGTGCCACCCAAACATCCCAGTTTTGAGGTCTTGACAAAGTACAGAACAATGTCTCTGGAAAACATAGGCCGGTCCTTTTCTATACTGTTTCATCAGATTTCTCTCTGTGTGGTCTTAGAATCCTATTTCTTGCTCATGGAATTGCTAACTGCCATCATTTCTCTCTTAGTTTTAACCCTTCAGGCTGAGGCTCCTCAGATTATGAGATTGTTTTTATTTATTTATTTAATTCATTACAAGACTATTTATTTATTTATTTATAATTTATTTATTTTCAGCATAACAGTATTCATTATTTTTGAACCACACCCAGTGCTCTATGCAATCTGTGCCCTCTATAATACCCACCACTTGGTACCCCAACCTCCCACCGCCCCCCCGCCACTTCAAACATGAGGTTTTCATTAATGATTTCCTTAAATGCAAATGAAACAACCAGGAAATCATGCACTTTTAAGGAAACTAATACAGAAGATTCTTCATGAAACTAAAGATTTTTGTCTTGTGTTGAAATCTGTATGTTTCATGGAGCACTGGATATTATATGCAAACAATGAATCATGGAATATTACATCAACAATTCATGATGTCTCTTTTTAATTTTTTGAGGAACCTCCACCCTGTTTTCCAAAGTATCTGTACCAACTTACATTCCCACCAACAGTGTAAGAAGATTCCCCTTACTCCACATCCTTCCAACATTTGTTGTTTCTTGCCTTGGTCCAGTGATGGGTATTAAGGAGGACATGTATCGCATGGAGCACTGGGTATTACATGTAAACAATGAATCATGGAACACTACACAAAAACTAACCATGTACTATATGGTAACTAACATAACATAATAAAAAATAATAATAAGGAAAAAAACTAATAGTGTACTGTATGGTGACTAGTATAACTTAAAAAAAAAAAAAAGGAAAAGAAACCTGCATGTCACTGGTCAACCCTTGACATCCTAAGAGTCTTTAGTACCTGTTGTCTAAAACATCTTCTCAAACTTTATTGCATATATAGAGAGCCAGGAATCTTGTCAACATGCAGATTCAATTTAGTAGGTCTGCTGTGCAGCCCAATATTCTGTTTTTTAAATAGACTTCCAGGTGATGCTGATGCTGCTGGTCTGGAGACCTGCTTTTATTTTTTTATTTTTAATTTAAATTCCATTTAGTTAACATATAATATATTATTAGTTTTGGGGTAGGATATAGTGATTTATCAGTTGCATATAATACCTGGTGATCATTACATCAAGTGCCCTCCTTAATGCTTATCACCCAATCACCTCATCTTACCCCCTCTCCAGCAACCCTCAGTTTGTGTCCTGGAGTTAACAGTCTCTTATAGTTTGCCTTCCTCTCTGTTTTTATCTTATTTTATTTTTCCTTCCCTTCCCCTGTGTTCATCTGTTCTGTTTCTTAAATTCCACATATTCAGGAAATCATATGGTGTTTCTCTTTCTCTGATTTATTTTGCTTGGTGTAATACCCTCTAATTCCAGCCATGTCGATGTAAGTGTAAGTATTCATTTTTTGATGGGTGAGTAGTATTCCATTGTATATATACACCACTTTTTTATCCATTCATCTGTTAATGGACATCTGGGCTCCTTCCATTGTTTGGCTATTATGGACATTGCTGCTATAAATATTAGGGTGTATGTGCCCTTTTGAATCACTATGTTTATATCCTTTGTATAAATACCTAGCAGTGTAATTGCTGGGTCATAGCGAGGGTAGCTCTATTTTTAACTTTTTAAGGAACTTCCACATTATTTTCTGGAGTGACTATACCATCTTGCATTCCCACCAAAGTGTGAGGAGGCTCCTCTTTCTTTGCATTCTCACCAATATCTGTCATTTCCTGACTTGTTCATTTTAGCCATTCTGACAAATGTGAGGTGGTATCTCATTGAGGTTTTGATTTGTATTTCCCTGATGCTGAGTGATGTGGAGCATTGTTTCATATGTCTGTTGGCCATGACTGTATGTTCATGATTTCTAAACAACTCAGAGCTTCCATCTTGTTTGTTCCACTGTTGATGTTATTGACATTTTAAAAAACTGGTTTTTCAGTCCGTAAATATTTCTTCAATCAGATTTTCAAGGAGAGAATCCTGGCTGAATTCAATATCCACCATGCTCTTGAATTTTAAAGACTCTGGTTGTTTCTGCCTGTTCAAATAGATACCTGATGCACATGATATAGAAATGGCACATTTAAAATATAAATTTTTTGTGCCTTTTGTGGCCAACAGAATATAATTCAGGAAAATTATTTTTAGCAGAATATTTTCCAGAACAATGTTGTCTCTAAGATTCAAAGTTTGGACAATTCTTAAAAGTTTCATTTCCAACTATCAAATTGAGTGACAATCTAAAGCAATCATTTGGATAACAGTTTTTAGCTTTCATAAGTAGACTAAACACTAAAAGTGCTGTGTGCTTGATTCAGTTGTGTAGTATATGATTTTTGAAGTTTGACTAGTGAGAACAAACTGTTTATGGGTATCCCATTAGTCTTTAAACTTTTCTTCTTTTTTCAGATTTTAAAATATTCTTTATCATACTTGGATTGAGGGATGATTTATTACTGACTTTTTAGTATATATATTTGGGATTTTTCACCTCATGATAATTTTAGGTTATAAAGTTGACATTCTGCTTTTAATTCATCTTCACAAGATGTGAAGAATTTATAGATAGGATCTTTTTCTTGAAAGACCGTGGCATTGGGAATAAATAACTAAAATTTAAATGCAGTTCTTAATAATAAGTATTAAAGTGCAACAGTACCATTGGAAAGATGTAGCTGATTCTGATATGAAATGGAAAGGTGTATCAAAAATAAAAAAAATGGGGGTTCCCTGAGTTGCTTAGTCAGTTAAGCATCTGCCTTTGGCTCAGGTCATGATACCAGGGTCCTGGGATTGAGTGCCACGTCAGTCTCTCTGCTCAACTTGGAGCCTGCTTCTCCCTCTCCCTTTTCCCACAGCTCTGCCTGCTTGTGCGTGCGTGCTCTCTCCCTCCCCCTCTGTCAAATCAGTCAATCAATTAAATATATATATATATACACGTGGAGATGTGTTGTCACAAATCTCATATTGTAGTGTCTTCTAATGGAAAAAATTAAATAGCCAGACCAAGTTTGGGTATGTAGGCACTGTCCCCCCTGCGGAATATGTAAAGAATATCCAGGTAAAAATGAGCTGAAAAAAAACTACCAAGCAGTGTACCAAGTAAATAAAAATGAACACATATTAAACAGCATAAAATAAAAGACATAATATGAAAAACCTAAAACATGGAAATATCATTCACTCGCGCCTATGGCCAGGACATTCAAAAAAGTGGCACTGTATCCAGAGGAATTCTAACTTATATGAAGACTTAAATTTTTCAGATGAAGTAGAAAAGCCTGAAAGTATGGCTTCAGTGTCATTATTCAGCCAACATCTACTCCTTGGCTTCAATTCTGGCCCCAGTGCTTGAAAGTTCAATTAACAAAACACCACTTAAGTAGCATTTCTGGAGTCCTTGGACTTGTGCATGATCAGGTGATTGCATTGGTTACAACGATGTGTAATCAGTGTGACAAAAGGGAGGTCACATGGATTAGCTGTTAATATCTGAGTATATGCAGTGGCAAATACTACACACATGATTGAGGGTAGAAAATCTCATATACTTTTATGTTGAAATATAAGAGCATAATTTTTAGTGCATAAGTTAAATGTTGCAATAATGGATAGTTGGGGCCATACTTTTATGTATAAAACTATTATTTTAAAATCTTAAAAAAAGAAATTGAAAATTAATACATAAAGAGAATAAATCTGCTAAATAGTGGATGAGGTATCTTTTTAAAACAATTTTTAAATTTTTTATTTATTTAATTTATTTGATAGACAGAGATTACAAGTAGGCAGAGAGGCAGGCAGAGGGACCGGGAAGCAGGCTCCCTGCTGAGCAGACAGCCCGATGCAGGACTTGATCCCAGGATGCTGAGATCATGACCTGAGCTGAAGGCAGAGGCTTCAACCCACTGAGCCACCCAGGCGCCCAGTGTATAAGTTATCTTTTGGGGGCTTACAGCTATTTATTTTATTTTTATTTTTATTATTATTATTATTTTTTAATTTTAAAGATTTTATTTATTTGTCAGAGAGAGAGAGAGCGAGCGAGCACAGGCAGACAGAGTGGCAGACAGAGACAGAGAGAGAAGCAGGCTCCCTGCTGAGCAAGGAGCTCGATGTGGGACTCAATCCCGGGATGCAGGGATCATGACCTGAGCTGAAGGCAGCCACCCAACTAACTGAGACACCCAGGTGTCCCTTACAGCTATTTATTAAATTAAAAAATAATTTCAACTAATAAAGTTAAGAATGTATCACTTCTATGCTTTATAAAATTGGTATACCAGCATTCATAATACTGAAGAAAATAATCTTTAAGAATTTATTTACTTATTTTTAAATTCCTATAAATCATTTTTAAAATTTTATCTTCTTTTTTTCAGTGTTCCAAGATTCATTGCTTATGCACCACACCCAGAGATCCATCCATTATGTGCCCTCTTTAAATCATTTTTTTAAAAGATTTTATTTATTTATTTGACAGAGCACAAGTAGGCACAGTGGCAGGCAGAATGGGCAGAAGGAGAAGCAGGTTTTCTACTGAGCAAGGAGCCCAATGTGGGACTTGATCCCAGGACACTGGTATCATAATCTGAGCTGAAGGCGGACATTTAACCAACTGAGCCACCCAGGCACCCCAGTGCATCTCTCTTTAAGGACTCCTCATCATAGTTAGTTAAAACTGAGTGTTGTTGGGGAAAATAGACAAAGTGACTTGTCATAAATTCAGATTTCGTGTTAGTTCTGCCTTAACTGCTTAAGCTGTGGCACGAGATCTCTGCAGAGTGAATGATTCTTTCTGGCATATATTAGACCACGTCTTCCTCAGACCATTAGCCTTGACCCCAAGTCCCAATTAATTACTTAATTAATTAATAACAAAGCCCTTAGGAAACCTCTTCATCCCCAAACTAGACTGTTGCTAGCAATAACACAATAACACAGTCTTCACTTGTTTCATCCTTCTGCCTCGGCACCAGAGGTCAGTCATTACTTGATCCTTGTGGTTTCACTATTTATTTAAAAAGTTTTATTACACACATATATACTGATGCCTAAGCAACATAATATTCTATTTTCCCTGAGTTTGAATATATTTTGACTCAACATTATGTTTCTTAGAGTCCTCATACTATGACATGTGCTATAGTTCCTTCAAATGCAACTGATGAATATTATTTCATTTGTATAAATTTATTACAGCTTATGTACCCATTCTTCTGTCTATTTGGTTTTCTTATTAACTACATCATTAGTTTCAGATGTAGCATTCAATAATCCATCAGTTGTGTATTAACACCCAGTGCTCATCACATCCTGTGACCTCCTTAATGCCCATCACCCAATTACCCCATTGTAATAACATTTCTAAGAATCTATTTTAAAGTTTGATTTAATATCTGGTTGTTTCTTTTCTTTTCTTTTCTCTTCCTTTCCTTTCCTTTCTTTTCTTTTTTCTTTCTTTTTTACTTTCTTTCTTTAACAGCTGGTTGTTTCTAATGGTCAAATAAATTGGAGGGCTGCAGAGTTACTGGCATGGAGTCAGGGAAACAACTGAGGAAACCTTTCATAAGTGCCTCTGAGTGGAGAGAAGGGAGACATAGAGAAGACAATATATTTTATATTTCCCAGCTTAGACTTGGGCACGGACCTGGGCACAGAACCCTGGACAGAGAGCAGCTGTAGGCGGAAGTATAAGCCCTTTCGGAAAGAGTTCAGTGAAATCAAAGGGCACAAGGCAGTTGGAGGAGCTGGACATGTATCCCATTTCCACATCAAGCCCCTACTTGGAAAGAGGAGGGAACCTTAATTCATTAATTGTTTTACCTTGCATTGCCTTGCGGTACTCCATGGATTCTCTGGAGTGGTAGTGGCAGTGTACAATAATTGTCACCTGTTCGAAAACACGTAAGAGTCTCCTCCTGAGAGTCTTAAATATGCTTGGGAGCATTTACAGGTGGCTGAAATCTGTGTTGTCAGGAGAAAGTAAAGAGTAGGGGGATTTGCTTTATGTGGTTAATATGACCTCATTTATAGCTAAGTTTTGATGTGTCCATAGACTTTAGTTTGCATGAGGGACATCAAATAGGTAGAGAAAAGTTTTATGCCTAAAAATGTTCACTATAGTGTATTTGCTATAATTGTAAAAAATTGAAAAATAACCAGAATATTCCACAATGTTTTATTGCTACATTAGTCATCAAAAGGTATTTATAAAGAGCTTGGGAAAAGTTATGTTACAATGTGAAATGAGAAAAACAGTAAAATATAAGCCATGTAAAAAATATTTAGGAAAGAGGACACCTGGGTGGCTCAGTTGGTTAAGTATTTGGTTCTTGATTTTGGCTCAGGTCATGATCTCAGGATGGTGAGACTGAGCGCTGAATGGAACTTGGCATTAACTGTGGAGCTTGCTTGGGGATTCCCTCTTCCTCTCCTATTCCTCTCCCGCTCTCTCTCTCTCAAACACACACACACACACTCACATAAATAAATGTTTGTTTGTTTATTTGTTTATTTATAGGAAAAAAGATTGTTATATACCAAGTAGTGGTTATCCTGAGGTCCTGGGACAATGAGTGGTTAATGTTTTCTTCATTTTGTATTTCTACATTTTACAAATATCCTTCATAAGTTAGCATTATTTGAGAAAAACAACCTTAAAAATTATAATGAAAATCTTAAAAAATACATATATTTCTTTCCTTGGTGGGCATTTGTGTATGTACAAGGGAACTGTTTTCTCTAAGAACACCAGTGATTTCTCTTTCCAGCTGCCATGGTAATTCTCCAGAATACATAATTCAGTGGGACATATTTGAATGCTTCCACTTGAATTAAAATGAATAACTAGAAAGAATCAGAGGCTTCAGGTTTGGGAGGCAAACAAGAGATCTCACACTCCACCCACCCTTTAATTCCTGTCTGCACTCTCTCTTTCAAGGGCTAGCCCAGCTTCTGCTTACTGACAAATTACTGCTGCTGGAGTTGACTTTCTTTATTTTGAAATTAAATCTATTTCTTAGTAGTTTTCACATTTTAGGTAGTTTGACCTCCTCCATCCTCATGCCCCAAAGACAAGAAATCTAAGTAAGTCTAATTATATCACTTCCACATGATAGCCTTTTTAGTATTTGAAAACATTTCTTTGTTCCATACAAGTCCTTATTCTTTCTTGTGTTCATTCATTCATTCAGTGGTTATTTACTGAATGCCCACAAAACTCTGTGCTAAGTGTAAAGGAAACAGTTGAAGATACATACTTCCTGCCTCCCAGATGCTCACAGTTTAGGGTCTCAGGTCAGATACTGAAACTCTGAGATGGGTATGCAGGAGATTACTGGGGAGTACCCTTGGGAACAACATCTGGGAGATGTGAGCAAAGGAGGGAAAGACAGAGGGAAGGGCTGCCAAATAGTTGCAGCAGAGGCCTCAGCTGCTCTTAAGGGGAACTCTGGGGCTGGCTGACCCTTCAAAGCTATTTCATCTTGAGGCAAGGTGGTTAGATTTTATACCTGCTATTGTCCACTCATTGTATAGGGATAAACTTCTTTTCAAGGGTAGATTATTGGACAGGGGCTGAGTGGGGAGCTGTCAAGCTGTGTTCCCCTCAGCCTAAGAAATCATGTTGGTCCTGTAGGAAGTGTGAGTGGTGCATCACTGTCCAGTACAAGTGGAGAGATAGCTATTCCCCACAATAGAATATAGTGAACCAATTATCTGATTAGCTCTGAGTACAAGGTATATGGACACACAGACAACATGTAGGCTTCATGTGAGGAGTCAGGACAGGCTTCCCAGGAAGTCAAGGGTACGGATAACAAGGAGAGTTCTTGTTATGCAACTTTAGATGGTGGAGTTGACAGTCCTCAATGATTGTTTGGGCCAGGGAGTGAGGAGAAAGGAGACACCCAGGTTTCTGATCTGGACCCCCTTGGTGCATGTTGTGCTATTTGCCAGAGTAGAGAACCTGTGGGAAAGAGTTATATGGTAGTCTGTTTTGAAGAAGAAATTGGAAACATGTGAGACAAAGGTAAGGAGAGTCTAGCCTAGTTGTCATTTCTAGCCCTAGAGCTTTATAAGTCAAACATTTCTTTCTAAGACTTGTCTGGTTTTTGTTGTTGTTTTTTTTAATTTTGTTAGTTAACATAGAGTGCAGTAGGGGCATCTCAGTGACTCAGTTGGTTAAGTGTCTGCCTTCAGCTCAGGTCATGATCCCAGAGTCCTGGGATTGAGCCCTGCATCAGGCTCCCTCCTCGTGGGGGGCCTGCTTCTCCCTCTACCCCTCACCCCACTCTCTCACTGTTTCAAAAAAACCAGACAGTGCAGTATTGGTTTTTGGAGTAGAATTCAGTGATTTTTTTTTACTTACATATAACCCAGTGCTCATCACAAGTCAGCCCTTTTTCCTCTCTCCCTCCTTCCCTCTCTTTCTAAAATTTTAATTTAAATTCCATTTAGTTAACATATAGTGTATTATTAGTTCGGGGTAGAATGTGGTGATTCATCAGTTGCGTATAACACCCAGTGCTCATTACATCAAGTGCCCTTCTTAATGTCCATCACCCAGTTACCCCATCATCCCATTCCCCCCCCCCTCCATCAACCCTGTCTGTTTCCTATAGCTAAGATTCTCTTAAGGTTTGCCTCTCTCTCTTTTTTTTTAAATTTAAGATTTTATTTAGTTATTTGGCAGAGAGAGAAAAATCAGGGGGAGCTGCAGTGGGAGAGGAAGAAGCAGGCTCCTTGCTGAGTAGGAAGCCAGATGTGGGGTCTGATCTCAGGACTTTGGGATCACCTGAGCTGAAGGCAGATGCCCAACCGACTGAGCCACCCAGGCACCCCCCTCTCTCTGTTTCTATCTTATTTTATTTTTCCTTCCCTTTTGTTCATCTGTTTTGTTTCTTAAATTTTACATATAGTGAAAACATATGGTATTTGTCTTTCTCTGACTTATTTTAGTTATCATAATACTCTCTAGTTCCATCCATGTCATTGCAAATAAGTGCCTTCTTTAACACCCATCACCCATCTAGCCCATCTCCCCCAAATCTCCCTCCATCAACCCTCAGTTTGTTCTCTTCCCTTAAGAGTCACTTATAGCTTGTTTTCCTCTCTCCTTTTTCTCTTTTCTCCCTTCCCATATGTTCATCTACTTTCTTTCTTAAATTCCACATATGAGTGAGATCATACAGTATTTGTCCTTCTCTGACTTATTTCGCTTAGCATAATACACTAGAGTTCCATCCACATCTGACTTGTCTCTTTGGAATTAGAACTGATCACGTGAATATGCTTTCCCTCTTCCCTTATCCTTATCTACTTCTGGTGTGTTTTCACAGAACTCCCACCAATGCTGACTTATGTGAGCTCTTCCCGGAAGTGTGCAGTCCTGAAGACAGGCTGGGCAGCCAGTGGCCTGGGGATTTTGGAGTGATCGCTAATGAGTCAGGTGCTGGAGTGTCTGAGGAAATTTGCCTGTGCATCCTGGCTGAGACTCAGCATTTCTCAGCAGAACCCATTGAGAAGAAGGAAGAGAACAACATGAAGAGGAAGAAGGAGCAGTTAAAGGAGCGCCTCAGTGCCTGGGACTCGCCCCATGGTCATTAGATTCCTCACATTTTTCTCTTTTGGATTGCATAGAAATGCTTTGCTCACCCACTTTACTCTGAAGTAGTAGATCTTTGTGGTTAAAGACTCCTGATTTCTTTTTTTTTTTTTAAGATTTTATTTATTTATTTGTCAGAGACAGAGGGAGAGAGAGCAAGCGAGCACAGGCAGAGAGAGAGGCAGGCAGAGGCAGAGGGAGAAGCAGACTCCCTGCCAAGCAAGGAGCCCGATGTGGGACTCGATCCCAGGACCCTGGGATCAAGACCCGAGCTGAAGGCCACTGCTTAACCAACTGAGCCACCCAGGCTTCCCAAGACTCCTGATTTCTTTTTTTTTTTTTTTTTATTTATTTTTTATTTTTTTAATTTAATTTTTTATTTTTTATAAACATATATTTTTATCCCCAGGGGTACAGGTCTGTGAATCACCAGGTTTACACACCTGATTTCTTATGCCTCCATTTCTGCATCTGTAAAATGGGAATAATCATAGTACTGAGCACATAGGGTTGTTGGGAGGGGTAAGTGAGATAATCTGCAGAAAGTGCTTTGAGTTATAGTTTGGCATAGAACAGCAGCCAGCATTAGTTCTTGCCTTTACTGTTACATCTGTGTGCTAGGATATCTAGAGGCAAGGTGCTTCTTTCTGCTGATTCAGGAGTCAAAATCTGTGATTACTTGCTGTCCCTGGATTTTTTTCATCTTAATCACACACTCAAAACTACTTCCTCAGGAACTCTGAGATTATTGGTATTCCCTCCCTCTTAAATTACTCACCTTGTGCTGTCAGCTGTGTCCAAGTTGAGTTGGGAAAAGAGAGGTTGGTTCCTAGTATATCAAAGAAATGCTGTCTTTTGGTTTTCTCACATCTTCATAAGTTCCTTTTGGCATCTGGCCTCTGGAAGTGAACTTAGATTAGTGAATTTCCCCCAGAGCTTTTTTCCCCCCGATTTCTTTCAGCCTTTCCACTGGAGTCTGAAATAGACTAGCTAGGAAATTACTTTCATCTATGAGCTCCATAGATGCCCATTCTGACTCAACTCTGTAGGGACCAGCTTGAATGGGAAGAACTCAAATGCTCCCAGCTATGCTTTTTTTTTTTTTTTTTAAAGATTTTATTTATTTGTCAGAGACAGAGGGAGAGAGAATGCGTGAGCACAGGCAGACAGAGAGGCAGGCAGAGGCAGAGGGAGAAGCAGGCTCCCTGCCGAGCAAGGAGCCCGATGTGGGACTCGATCCCAGGACCCTGGGATCATGACCTGAGCCGAAGGCAGCTGCTTAACCAACTGAGCCACCCAGGCGTCCCTAGTTATGCTTTTTGTAATGTTTCTTTCTTTGTCTTTGCTCTTACAACAATTGCTTGTACTACTCATTTAACATTGCATAATACTGTTTCTTTTTTTAAATTTTATTTTATTTTTTCAGTGTTCCAAGGTTCATTGTTTATGAACCACACCCAGTGCTCCATGCAATACATGAACGCCTTAATACCCACCACCGGGCTCACCCATCCCCCTACCTCCTCCCCTCTAAAATACTGTTTGTTTCTCAGAGTCCCCAGTCTCTCATAGTTTGTCTCCCACTCCGATTTCCCCCAATTCACTTTTCCTTTTCTTTTCCTAATGTTGTCTATGTAATTCCTTATGTCCCACACTGCTGGTGGGAATGCAAGTTGGTGTAGCCACTGTGGAAAACAGTGTGGAGATTCCTCAAAAATTAAAAATAGAGCTACCTTATGACCCTGCAATTGCACTACGGGTATTTACTCCAAAGATACAGATGAAGTGAAAAGAAGGGCCATATGTACACTAATGTTTATAGTAGCAATGTCCACAATCACCAAACTGTGGAAAGAGCTAAGATGCCTAATAAGAATATTACTCAGGCTTCAAAAAGGATGAATGCCCAACTTTTCTATCAACATGGATGGGACTGGAGAAGATTATGCTGCATGAAATAAGTCGAGCAGAGAAAGTCAATTATAATAGTGTTTCTTGTGACAACTCTCTTTTCCTAATGAATTATTAAAAGTTTTACTGTTGGATGTGAGAGTGATCTGGCTGTGAGATCTGTCACCTCATTGATTTCCAGGGTTGATTTGGCTGATCTGACTGTCAAAGCAGGTGTCCCCTTCCTCCCTCACCACTCCACATGCATCCCTCCTGAAGCTGCATGCTCAGTCCAAAGAGGACAGCTTTCCCTGATACAGGAGGGCTGTTGTTCTGTCATGGGTACACAAGTCACTGTGCTCCCCTTCTAGAACCTCCAAACAAGCTCTCCAGGTCTGTTTTTAGGAGAACATAAGGTAGTCAAGCTTCCAAGACTCAGAATCGCATGCTTTTATCTCTCCTCTCCAGTTTGTTTGCAAGCTCTTTTGTGAAGTCTTTGTACCTCTGAGAGTATTTTGCAGGATTTCATGACCTTAGTAGATCTTAGAAAACCATCTGATTTTTGTTAAGTCCCTTAGCTTTCCCTTGTCCTCAGTATCTTTTTTTTCTCTTCCCTGTATAGGCCTGGTTGGTTTACACAACATTGGCCAGACATGCTGTCTTAACTCCCTGATTCAGGTATTAATTATGAATGTGGGCTTCACCAAGATATTGAAGAGGTAAGACAACATGTATATTATTCTACATTTTCATATGTTCAATTTCTCACAGTGACTTATACTTTAAAAAATCTTCTTTGAATGGTTGCCGGAGAAAAGATCTTGTTCTAAACAATCTAGACTACACTCTGTAACCACCTAAGAAGTTTAAAAAGAAATATGAATACCTATTTCCACCACCAGATATTTGGTTTCGGTTGGTCTAGGATGGGGTTCAGGTATTAGTACTTCTATTTTTTACTTTAATTAATTAATTTTTTGTCTTGTTTTTAAATTTAAAATTCATTTAATTAACATGTAGTTTATTACTAGTTTCAGAGGTAGAATTTCGTGGTTCATCAGTTGCATATAATACCTAGTGCTCACTTCATCAAGTGCCCCCTTTAATGCCCATCACCCAATTATCCAATCCCCCCACCCACCTCCCCTCCAACAAGCCTGTTTGTTTCCTACAGTTAAGAGTCTCTTATGGTTTTTCTCCCTCTCCAATTTTTTCTTATTTTATTTTTCCTTTCCTCCCCACTATGTTCACCTGTTTTGTTTATTTTATTTTTTAAATTTATTTTTATTTTTTATTATTATTGTTTTTTAATTTAAATTACTTATTATTTTTAAAATTTCTTTTCAGTGTTCCAGAATTCATTGTTTGTGCACTACACCCAGTGCTCCATGCAATATGTGCCCTCAACAATACCCACCACCAGGCTCATGCTATCTCCCACCCTCCTCCCCTCCAAAACCCTCAGTTAGTTCCTCAGAGTCCACAGGTCTCTCATGGTTCATCTCCCCCTCCAATTTCCCCCAACTCCCTTCTCTTCATCTTCCCATGTCCTCCGTGTTATTCCTTATGCTGCACAAATAAGTGAAACCATATGATAATTGACTTTCTCTGCTTGACTTATTTCACTCAGCATAATCTCTTCCAGTCCTGTCCATGTTGACACAAAAGTTGGGTATTCATCCTTTCTGATGGAGGCATAATACTCCATAGTATAAATGCACCACATCTTTATACATTCGTCTGTTGACAGGCATCTTGGTTCTTTCCACAGTTTGGTGACTATGGCCATTGCTGCTATGAACATTGGGGTACAGATGGCCCTTCTTTTCACTATGTCTGTGTCTTTGGGGTAAATACCCTGTAGTGCAATTGCAGGGTCATAGGGAAGCTCTATTTTTAATTTCTTAAGGAATCTCCACGCTGGTTTCCAAAGTGGCTGCACCAACTTGCATTCCTACCAATAGTGTAAGAGGGTTCCCCTTTGTCCACATCCTCTCCAACACATGTTGTTTACTGTCTTGTTAATTTTGGTCATTCTAACTGGTGTAAGGCGGTATCTCAATGTGGTTTTGATTTGAATCTCCCTGATGGCTAGTGATGATGAACATTTTTTCATGTGTCTTTTAGCCATTATTATAGTTTTTTACATTTTATTTTTTCAGTGTTCCAAGATTCATTGTTTATGGACCATACTCAGTGCTCCATGAAATATCTTCCCTCCTTAAAACCCACCACAAGACTCACCCATCCCGCCACCCACCTCCCTTCCAAAACCCTCAGTTTGTTTCTCAGGGTCCACAGTCTCTTCTGGTTCATCTCCCCCTGCGATTTCCCCCAATTCACTCTTCCTATTCTTCTCCTAATGTTGTCCGTGTTATTCCTTATGTTCCACAAGTAAGTGAAACCATATGATAATTGGTTTCTCTGCCTGACTTATTTCACTCAGCATAATCTCCTCCAGTCCCACCCATGTTGATACAAAAGTTGAATGTTCATTTTTTCTGATGGAGGTGTAATATTCCATTGTATATATGAATCACATCTCATCCATTCATCTGTTGAAGGGCATCTTGGTTCTTTCTACAGTTTGGTGATTGTGACCATTGCTGCTATGAACATTGGGGTACATATGGCCCTTCTTTTCACTGCATCTGTATCTTTGGGTAAATACCCGGTAGTGCAATTGCAGGGTCATATGGTAGTTCTATTTTCACTTTCTTAAAAAATCTCCACACTATTTTCCACAGTGGCTACACCAACTTGCATTCCACCAATACTGTAAGAGGGTTCCCCTTTCTCCACATCTTTGCCAACACTTGTTTCTTGTCTTGTTAATTCTGGCCATTCTAACTGGTCTAAGGTGCTATCTCAATGTGGTTTTGATTTGAGTCTCCCTGATGGCTAATGATGATGAACATTTTTTCATGTGTCTGTTAGCCATTTGTATATATTCTTTAGAGAAGTGTCTGTTCATGTCTTCTGCCCATTTTTGATATGTTTATCTGTTTTTAGGGTGTTGAGTTTGAGAATTTCTTTATAGATCTTGGATATCAGCCCTTTGTCTGTAGTGCCATTTGTGAGTATCTTCTCCCATTCCATTGGTTGCCTCTTTGTTTTGTTGACTGTTTCCTTTGCTGTGCAAAAGATTTTTATCTTGCTTAAGTCCCAAAAGTTCATTTTTGCTTTTGTTTCTTTTGCCTTTGGAGACGTGTCTTGAAAGAAGTTGCTGTGTCCGATGTCAAAGAGGTTACTGCCTATGTTCTCCTGTAGGATTTTGATAGAATCCTGCCTCATGTTGAGGTCTTTTATCCATTTCAAGTTCATTACTGTGCACGGTGTAAGAGAATGGTCGATTTTCATTCTTCTATACATAGCTGTCCAATTTTCCCAGCACCATTTATTGTCAAAGATTATTTTATCATAGAGTTGCGGGTCCATATCTAGACTCTCTACTCTATTCCACTGGCCTGTGTATCTGTTTTGTGCCAGTACCATGCTGTCTTGGTGATCACAGCTTTGTAATAAAGCTTGAAATCAGGCAACGTGATGCCCCTGTTTTGTTTCTTAAATTCCACATATGGGCACTGGTGCTTTTAAAGACTCCCCAGGTGATTTGAAACTACAGCCAGGATTGACAGCCACTGATTTGGTTAAAACAGTGTTGGGACTAGTTCAATATCAGAAATATCAGTGAAGGAATAAATCAACAAGTAGGCCCCTGCATCTCTCCATTGATTTCTCTCAAACAGAACACACACACACACACACACAGTGTATATATGTGTGTATATATATTCATACATGTACATACTTCATCACACATTCTTTTTAAAAAATGTTTATTATTACTTGATTAAATTATTTTTAGTAAGTTTTTTTCTTGCTGCTAGATTTTTAAAAGTTTTTAATTAATTAATCAATCAGAAAAATGTTATTTATTTATTTATTTGACAGAGATCACAAATAGGCAGAGAGGCAGGCAGAGAGAGAGAAGGAAGAAGGCTCCCTGCTGAGCAGAGAGCCCAATGCAGGGCTTGATCCCAGGACCCCGGGATCATGACCTGAGTGAGCTGAAGGCAGAGGCTTTAACCCACTGAGCCACACAGGTGCCCCTAAGTTTTTAATTTAAATGCCAATTAGTTAACACACCATGTAATATTAGTTTCAGGGGTTCATTATAGTGAGTCAACACTTCCCTACATCACTTGGTGCCCACCACAAGTGCCTTCCTTAATCCGCGTCATATATTGCACCCATCCCCCTTCCCAGCTCTGTTCTAGTAACCAGCATTTTGTTCTCTGTAGTTAAGAGTCTGCTTCTTAGTTGACCTCTCTTTCTTTTTACCCCATGCTCATTTTTTTAAAATTCCATAAATTAGAGCAATCATATGGTATTTGTCTTTCTCTGACTGACTTATTTTCATTTAGCATATTGTTGCTTCCTCTATCTGTGTTGTTGCAATTGGCAAGAATTCATTCTTTTTTATGGCAAAGTAATATTCCATTATATCACACACATATGCACACCTCTTTGGTTAGGCTTATTCCTTGATACCTTATGGTTATTGGTGCAATTGTAAAGATGATTGGTTCCTTCATTCCTCTTTCTTCTGCCTCCTTGTTAGTGTATAGAAATGCAACTGATTTTTATGCATTGATTTTTATATCTTGCCACTTTGCTGAGTTCCTGTATTTTGAGTTCCTGTATTTTACAGTGTTTTGGTGGAGTCTTTTGGGTTTTCCACATAGAGTGTCATGTCAGCTGTGAGGTGTGAGTGTTTGACTTTTTTTTCCTATTTGGGTGCCTTTTATTTCTTTTTGTTGCCTGATTGCTGAGGCTAGGACTTCTGGTACTATGTTGAACAGCAGTGGTGAGAGTGTTCTGTCTCTGTCCTGTTCATGACCTTAGGGAAAAGCTCTCAGGTTTTCTCCATTGAGGTTGATATTTTATTATGATACACTGTCTTTCTTCATCTCTTATTACAGTCTTTGGTTTAAAATAGTTTGTCTGATACAAGGATGGCTACTCCAGCTTTGTTTGGGTGTCCATCGGCATGATAGATTTTTCTCCACTCCTTCACTTTCAATCTAGAGGTGTTTTGGGGCCCAAAGTGAGTGTCTTGTAAGCAGCTTATTGATGGGTCTTGTGTTTTTATCCTTCCTGATACCCTGTATTTTGATTGGAGCATTTAGTCCATTTATATTCAGAGTAATTATTGAAAGATATGAAGATATGAAGTGAGTGTCATTGTATTACCTGTATAGTTGCTGTTCGTGTAGATTGTCTCTGTTCCTTTCCGGTTTTTGTTACTTTTGGGCTCTCTGTTCACTGAAGGCATACCCTTTGATAATTCTTGTAGGGCTGGTTTAATGTTCACATATTCTTTTAGCTTTTGTTTGTCCTAGAAACTCTTTCAGCAATTTTATTCTTAAATAAATTTTCTGTCCCCTGTTCTCCCTCTTCTTCTGGGACTCCTATAAAACAAATGTTATTACACTTAATAACTCAGTTCCTGAGTTCTGTAAATCTATGCTCATGTTACATAATTCTTTTTTTTTTCTTCTGTTCAGCTTCATTGCTTTCCATTACTTTGTTTTCTAAGTCATTAAATCATTCCTCTGGTTCTTCCAGTCTGCTGTTCATTGCGTCAGGCAGGTTTCTAATTTCATTTATTGCACTCTTCATCTTTGTTTTTTTCTTTAACTCTTTTATCTCTGTGATAAGGGTCTCACTGATGTCTTTCATTCTTTTCTCAAGCCCAGTGAGTATCCTTATGATCATTGCTTTAAATTTTCCCTCAGGCATGTTACTTGTATCTGTTTCATTCAGATCTCTAGCTATGGCCTTACCTTATTCTTTCATTTGGGATAAATTCCTGTGTCTTCCTGTTGTGTCTAAGTCTCTGCCTGCTTCTCTGTGTTAGAAAAGTCAGTTTTGTCTCCTCTTCCTGAAAGTAATGACCTAATAAAGAGAGGTCCTATAATGTCCAGGGCCTGCTGCTTCAGGGAGTGTCTCCTGTGTATGCTGTATATGCTCTGTTGTTGTTTTGGTTGCCCTATCCTTTAGGTCAGTCATTTAAAGAAGCTCTCCTTGCCTGCTGTGATCAGTGTTTTATCTCTGGCCTGAATTTTAACTAGGTGGTGAGTTTTAACTAGGTGTGCCCTGGTTTGCTTGTGAAATGAGACCTGTCACCACCTCCTCCACAACTGAGGTCCTGCAGGACTTTCTGGTTGGGAAGTGTGCTATGCACAGGGGTTTGTGCTGGTCTTCTGGAGGAGGGGCTCACCACTCTGGGACTTAGGGAAACATGACTGAGAAGGGTTGTTTTACTGGAGCTCAGAAGTATGGGTCTTGGTGTAGGTAAGTTAGGCAGCCAGTGTTGGTACACCTGCTTCCCACAGGAGGCTCTGTGTTCATGCTGAAGGATGGGGGAGGGAAATGGTGCCACCTGTCTCTTTTATTCCTGAATGATGTCCCTGTACATGCTTCCTCTCAGGGATGTGCTCTGAGAGGAGCAAATAATCTCCCCACTGTGTGCCCCAGGCATGCTTTAAATCCCTGTTTCCATGCTGTCTGCCCCTCAGGTTGTTTCCTGCCTTCTCTCCATGAACAGCACAGTGATCTCTAGGCTCTATCCCAGTCAAGCCCTCTGATCTTGGCTCTGGCCCTCTGATCTCTGGCTGTGGTTCCAGATGCTGATTGCAAGAACTCATGAAATTTTACCCCTATCATTTTCTAAACCAATGGCTTTGGGGAAATGTTCTCCTTGTGTGTTCTCCTGTGTACTCCTTTTTCTCCCCTTTTTCCATGACCATGACTCCCTTCCCTCTGCAGCATCTGCAGTCTTTTTCTCCCCTAAACAACATCTCTGCATTTTCTACATTCTTTGATGTGGCCTCTTCTTTCCCTTTAGTTGTGGAGTTTGTTCTGTCTTCAGGTCTACTTGATAGTTATCTAGTTGTGTTCCCGGGACTAGTTGTGCTCCTCCTTCTATTGGCTTGGGCAGTGAGAGATACCTATAATTAAATAGGTTATTTAAAAAAAAAAAAACCCTGACATTCCTTCATGTCCTTTATTGCCAGGACCTAAATTGGTATTTGCCTTTTCACTTTGGAGTACTTCAGCCTGGACATTTTGCTGTATTGCCACCTTGATGTGGACCCAGTACTCTCTTCATCTGCCCTTCATTTAAGTGCGATTATTGGGCAGAGTGGGGAGAGGGGTAAGGCAAGAGTTGTCTTATCCCCGCCTTGAAAAGATACTCTCCATAGCCAGTTAGCTAATTTGGTGCTTCTTAACCTTGTATACATTTAAATCATCTGGGAAACAAAAATTCTGATAACTGGGCCCCACCATCAGAAATTCTAACTAAAAAAAAATTCTGATTTTATTAGTCTCCCAAGTGGCCTGAGCATAGAGAGTTTTGGAAGTTCCCCCAAGTGATTCCAGTATGCATCTAGCACTGGGAACTGTGGGGATAAGGAGGTTCATGGATGTTCTTATTTGGCAGGATAACAGTACCAAGGGGAACAGAAGAGCAGAGGAGAAGTGTCCCCTTCCAGTTGCTTTTACTACTGGAGAAGATGCAGGACAGCCGGCAGAAAGCAGTGCAACCTATGGAGCTTGCCTACTGTCTCCAGAAGTACAATGTTCCAAGTAAGATAGCCTTCTCAGCTCTGAAAGAGAGGGAGGGGGAAGAAGTTAGGAAGGGGAAGGAAGGGGAGTGCTTCAATGAATGAGTCAGCTGCTGTTACCTCCTCTTCTTTGTTTTGGAAGCATTTGTGAAGGGATAGGTTCTTTAGGTGTTTGGTAGAATTAAGCCAATTCTGGACCTACGCTTTTCTTTGTAAGAAGTTTCAAAATGACTGATTCAGTCATTTTCTTTTTTACAGTTAGGGTCCTTTCTTTGGGTTAAACTGAGCTCCCTTTAGCAATTTCTTGTAAAGCAAGTGTAGTGATGAACTCCCTCAGCATTTGTTTGGGAAGGTCTTTATCTCTCTCTCATTTCTAAAGTTAAGTTTTCTTGACTGGCAGTGTTTTCCTTTTATCACTTTGAATATGTCATTCCATTGTCTCTTGACATGTAAGGTTTGTGCTAAAAATTCCAATGATAGCCTTATGGGAGCTTCCCTTATAAGTGATAAGGTCCCTTTCTCATAATGATTTTAATCCTTGTCATTGATTTTTTTTATTAAGTTCAATTAGCCAACATATAGTAAGTACATCATTAATTTTTGATGTATATTCAATGATTCATTAGTTGCTTGTCACTGATTTTTAAAAGTTTTGCTATTGATGTGTCTTGGAGAATATCTGTTTGAGTTTAATGTGTCTGGGGACCTAAGAGCTTCATGAACTTTGATGTCTAAATCTCTCCCTAGATTTGGGAAGTCTCAGCCACTATTTCTTTATTTTTTTAAATTTTATTTACATTCAATTAATTAACATATAGTGTATTATTAGTTTCAAAAGCAGACTCATCAGTTGTGTATAACATCCAATGCTTATTATATTGGACATTTCCACCCCTTCTCTTCCAACAACCCTCAGGTGTTTCCTCTAGTTAAGACTCTTTTATGGTTTATCTCCCTTTCTGACTTAATCTTGTTATATTTTCCCCTCCCTCCCTCTATACTCCTCCATTTTATTTCTTTTTTGTTGTTGTTGTTCTTAGGTGTTTTATGATTTTGTCACTTAAAAAAAATTTTTTTTTTACTTTTTTAAAATTTTTATTTTCAGCATAACAGTATTCCTTGTTTTTGTACCACACCCAGGGCTCCATTCAATCCGTGCCCTCTCTAATACCCACCACCTGGTTCCCCCAGCCTCCCACCCCCCGCCGCTTCAAACTCCTCAGATTGTTTTTCAGAGTCCATAGTCTCTCATGGTTCACCTCCCCTTCCAATTTTTAAAAAATTTCATTTTATTTTTTCTGTGTTCCAAGATTCATTGTTTACACCCCACACCCAGTGCTCCATGCAATATGTGCCCTTCTTTAATACCCACCACCCGGATCACCCATCCCCCCACCCCCTCCCTTCCCAAACCCTCAGTTTATTTCTCAGCGTCCACAGTACTCTCATGGTTCGTCTCCCCCTTCCATTTCTCCCAGTTCACTTTTCCTTTCCTTCTCCTCCATGTTATTTTCTGTGCTCACAAGTAAGTGAAACCATATGATAATTGACTTTCTCTGCTTGACTTATTTCACTCAGCATAATCTCTTCCAGTCCCGTCCATGTTGATACAAAAGTTGGGTATTTATCCTTTCTGATGGAGGTGTAATATTCCTTTGTATATATGGACCATATCTTCTTTATCCACTCATCTGTTGAAGGGCATCTTGGTTTTTTCCATAGTTTGGTGACTGGCCATTGCTGCTGTGATCACTGGGGTACAGATGGCTCTTCTTTTGACTACATCTGTGTCTTTGGGGTAAATACCCAGTAGTGTAATTGTAGGGTCATATGGTAGCTCTATATTTAATTTCTTAAGGAATCTCCACACTGTTTTCCAAAGTGGTTGCACCAACTTGCATTCCCACCAATAGTGTAAGGGGGTTTCCCTTTCTCCACATCCTCTCCAGCTCTTGTTGTTTCTTGTCTTGTTAATTTCAGCTATTCTAACTGGTATAAGGTGGTATCTCAATGTGGTTTTGATTTGAATTTCCCTGATGACTAATGGTGTTGAACATTTTTTTCATGAAGGAAAACTTCCAGACTCTTTCTATGAAGCCAGCGTTACCCAATCCCCACCCAGGCAAAGAACCCATTGAAAAGGAGAATCTCACACCAATATCCCTGATGAATATGTTTTAGTTCTTCTTTGCCAATTTGAATGTTTTTTATTTCTTTCTGTTGTCTGAAAAATGAGGCTAGAACTTCTAGTACTATGTTGGTGTTTTAAATTTTGGCCATTCTGATAGGTTTGTAGATGTATCTCACTATTTTAATTTGCAATTTCTCTTTTTAATTATTTTTTCATTTAAATTAAATTAGCCAAGTATAGTACATCATTTGGTTTGATATAATATTCAATGATTCATTAATTCACTGTAACACCCAGTGCTCATTGTATCACCTGCCCTCTTTAATTCTCTTTCACATATGCCATGCAATACTTCATGTGCTTATTTGCCATTTGTATATCGTCTTTCATGAGATGTCTATTCATGTTTCTTATCCATTTTTTATTCAGGTTTTTTTTTTTTTTTGGTCTTATTGTTGAGTTTGAAGAATTGTGTATTTTGGGTAACAGTCCTTTGTAAGATACGCCTTTTGGACATATTTTCTCTCAGTCTGTGGCTTGTTGTCTCATGCTCTTGATAGTATCTTTTACAGAGCAGAAATGTTTATTTTTAATGAGATCAGTATACCACTTCTCCCTTTTGTTGCTTGTACATTGGAGTTGCATTAAAAAGTAATCACCAAACACAAGTTCTTCTAGATTTTCTCCTGTATTATATTTAGGACCTCTATAGTTTTGCATTTTACATTTAAGTTTATTACACATTTTGAATTTGTTTTCTTAAGGGATTTAAGTTCTGTGTATAGATTTATTTGTTTGCTTGTGGATATTCTGGGTCTTTGCCTCTCCAAATAGACTTTAGAATCACTTTGTCAATATCCACAGAATAAATTGCTGGGATCTTGACTGAAATTACAATGAGTCTATAGATCAAGATGTAAGAATTGGGGGTCGCCTGGGTGGCTCAGTGGATTAAGCCACTGCCTTCGGCTCAGGTCATGATCTCAGGGTCCTGAGATCGAGTCCTGCATCGGGCTCTCTGCTCAGCAGGGAGCCTGCTTCCCTCTCTCTCTCTCTCTGCCTGCCTCTCTGCCTACTTGTGATCTCTCTCTGTCAAATAAATAAATAAAATCTTAAAAAAAAAAGATGTAAGAATTGGCACCTTGACAATATTGAATCCTTCTTTCCATGAACATGGGATATCTCTCCATTTATGTAATTCTTTTGATTTCTGTCATCAGAGTTTATAGTTTTTCTCATATAGATCTTGTATATATTTGGTTAGATTTGTATCTAGGCATTTCATTTTCATGGTTTCTAACATAAACAATATTATGTTTTTAATTTAAATTCCCCTTAATAAAAAACTAATGATGTTCTTTATGTTGGCTAGTTGAACACAATAATAAAAAAAGGAAAAAATCCCCAGTTCATTGCTGATATATATTTACCTGTATCTTTACCTTTATATATTTAACTTGTATCCAAGTTAGTTCCAGTTGTATCCAACTCCTAGTTCCAGGAGTTTTTTGTTGATTCTTCTGAATTTTCTACATAGATGATCATGTCACCTGCAAATAAGGACATTCTTAATTTTTCTTTCCAATCAGTATACCTTTTATTTCCTCTCATTGTCTTACTGCATTAGCTAGGACTTCCAATTCCACTGAAAGGGATGGTGATAAGGGACACTATTATCTTTTTCCGGATCTTCGCAGAAAAATTTCTCACCATTAAGTGTGATGTTGGCTATAGGTTTTTTTTTTTTTTTAAAGATTTTATTTATTTTTATTTGACAGACAGAGATTACAAGTAGGCAGAGAGGCAGGCAGAGAGAGAGAGAGAGAGAGAGAGAGAGAGAGAGAGAGGAGGAAGCAGGCTCCCTGCTAAGCAGAGAACCCAATGCTGGGCTTGATCCCAGGACCCTGAGATCATGACCTGAGCCGAAGGCAGCGGCTTAACCCACTGAGCCACCCAGGCGCCCATGGCTGTAGGGTTTTTTTTTTTTTTTTTTTAAATTTAGTTATTTATTTTCAGAAAAATAAATCCGTGCCCTCTATAATACCCACCACCTGGTACCCCAACCTCCCACCCCCCCGCCACTTCAAACCCCTCAGAATGTTTTTCAGAATCCATAGTCTCTCATGATTCACCTCCCCTTCCAATTTACCACAACTCCCTTCTCCTCTCTAACACCCCTTGTCCTCCATGATATTTGGTATGCACCACAAATAAGTGAAACCATATGATAATTGACTCTCTCTGCTTGACTTATTTCACTCAGCATAATCTCTTCCAGTCCCGTCCATGTTGCTACAAAAGTTGGGTATTCGTCCTTTCTGATGGAGGCATAATACTCCATAGTGTATATGCACCACATCTTCCTTATCCATTCGTCCATTGAAGGGCATCTTGGTTCTTTCCATAGTTTGGTGACCGTGGCCATTGCTGCTATAAACACTGGGGTACAGATGGCCCTTCTTTTCACTACATCTGTATCTTTGGGGTAAATACCCAAGAGTGCAATGGCAGGGTCATAGGGAAGTTCTATTTTTAATTTCTTGAGAAATCTCCACACTGTTCTCCAAAGAGGCTGCACCAACTTGCATTCCCACCAACAGTGGAAGAGGGTCCCTGGGACCATTCTGAGGCTCCTTCTGCATTTTCTATCCTCAGGCTCTGGTGGTCTGAGCTCCCCTTCCCTCATACTCACCTGCATGCTAACAACCTGCTTTATGCATGTTTTAGAATTAAGCTCTTTCACGCATGCTTGTCTCAGACTATACAGCTTTATACATTTTTTGCCCCTTTACTCTGAGGTGCAGGAAGTGGATGGATTCATCACGCTTCCTTTCCTTTCCTTCCCTTCCCTTCCTCCCGGTCTTTCCTTCAACAAATCACTTTCCCACGTCCCGGGTGCTGAGGGCACTTAGGAAAATGAGACATGGCCCCTACTCTTGAGAAACTCGCTCTGTGCACACCTGTGGGGAAATAAGGGGATTTTCCCATTGCCGTGAAATACACTGCTCTCTGCCTACAGGTAAGTTAGTCCAGCTGGCTGTAGGACAAGCAAAGCTTGAGCACTGCATGCATTCCCCCAGATCCTATCTACAGAGAAAAAAAGAAGAAAAAAATGACAGATAGGCCCCTCACCCACACTTTGAGTGGGGAGTTGCAGATCTTTCTGGCCCACTCCCCGCAGGCTGAGGCAGGTTGCCCCACGGGTGGGCACTTCCTCCTCTGTCATTCGCCCTACCCATCCCCCAGATGTGGCAGCCAGCAAGGTCCTTTGTCCCTCACTGCCTCAACTCTCTGCTCACTCTCTCAGGGAGCGGCACACTGTCATTTCTGGATGCTGAGAAGCCAAAGTCTCGGCCATTAGTTCACTCTGTCCACCTCTGCCCTGGGCTGGGATTTTCTCTTGCAAACCTGGGGTTAGAACTCCCAGAACCCCAGGGTTGTGTGGCAGACACAGGAATACATACCTTCTTTCCCTCCAAGGTGCAGGAATGCTTTGCTTTAACCATACCCTAGATAATGCACGTCCTCGCCCTTCTCTGCCTTAACCAGATTCCCCATTAGGCTGGTACTCCTCCCACTCCCTGGCTGGACTGGACACAGCTCCTGCCTAAGAACCCAGAATGGAGGACGCTTTTCTCAACTCACCAACAGTCTGGGTTGCTGGTTTGCAAGCCCTCTTTGATTCCTGTGCCTCGTTGTGTTTTTTTTTTTTTTTAATTTTTAATTTTTTATAAACATATATTTTTATCCCCAGGGGTACAGGTCTGTGAATTACCAGGTTTACACACTTCACAGCACTCACCAAAGCACATACCCTCCCCAATGTCCATAATCCCACCCCCTTCTCCCAAACCCCCTCCCCCCAGCAACCCTCAGTTTGTTTTGTGAGATTAAGAGTCACTTATGGTTCGTCTCCCTCCCAATCCCATCTTGTTTCATTTATTCTTCTCCTACCCACTTAAGCCCCCATGTTGCATCACTACTTCCTCATATCAGGGAGATCATATGATAGTTGTCTTTCTCTGCTTGACTTATTTCGCTAAGCATGATACGCTCTAGTTCCATCCATGTTGTCACAAATGGCAAGATTTCATTTCTTTTGATGGCTGCATAGTATTCCATTGTGTATATATACCACATCTTCTTTGATCCATTCATCTGTTGATGGACATCTAGGTTCTTTCCATAGTTTGGCTATTGTGGACATTGCTGCTATAAATATTCGGGTGCACGTGCCCCTTTGGATCACTACGTTTGTATCTTTAAGGTAAATACCCAATAGTGCAATTGCTGGGTCATAGGGCAGTTCTATTTTCAACATTTTGAGGAACCTCCATGCTGTTTTCCAGAGTGGCTGCACCAGCTTGCATTCCCACCAACAGTGGAGGAGGGTTCCCCTTTCTCCACATCCTCGCCAGCACCTGTCATTTCCTGACTTGTTGCTTTTAGCCATTCTGACTGGTGTGAGGTGATATCTCATTGTGGTTTTTTTTTTTTTTTTAAAGATTTTATTTATTTGACAGAGAGAAATCACAAGTAGGCAGAGAGGCAGGCAGAGAGAGAGAGAGGAGGAAGCAGGCTCCCTGCTGAGCAGAGAGCCCGATGCGGGACTCGATCCCAGGACCCTGAGATCATGACCTGAGCCAAAGGCAGCGGCTTAACCACTGAGCCACCCAGGCGCCCTCTCATTGTGGTTTTGATTTGTATTTCCCTGATGCCGAGTGATATGGAGCACTTTTTCATGTGTCTGTTGGCCATCTGGATGTCTTCTTTGCAGAAATGTCTGTTCATGTCCTCTGCCCATTTCTTGATTGGATTATTTGTTCTTTGGGTGTTGAGTTTGCTAAGTTCTTTATAGATTCTGGACACTAGTCCTTTATCTGATATGTCGTTTGCAAATATCTTCTCCCATTCTGTCAGTTGTCTTTTGATTTTGTTAACTGTTTCCTTTGCTGTGCAAAAGCTTTTGATCTTGATGAAATCCCAGTAGTTCATTTTTTCCCTTGCTTCCCTTGCCTTTTGCGTTGTTCCTAGGAAGATGTTGCTGCGGCAGAGGTCGAAGAGGTTGCTGCCCGTGTTCTCCTCAAGGATTTTGATGGATTCCTTTCGTACATTGAGGTCCTTCATCCATTTTGAGTCTATTTTTGTGTGTGGTGTAAGGAAATGGTCCAATTTCATTTTTCTGCATGTGGCTGTCCAATTTTCCCAGCACCATTTATTGAAAAGGCTGTCTTTTTTCCATTGGACATTCTTTCCTGCTTTGTCGAAGATTAGTTGACCATAGATTTGAGGGTCTATTTCTGGGCTCTCTATTCTGTTCCATTGATCTATGTGTCTGTTTTTGTGCCAGTACCATGCTGTCTTGATGATGACAGCTTTGTAATAGAGCTTGAAGTCTGGAATTGTGATGTCACCAACGTTGGCTTTCTTTTTCAATATCCCTTTGGCTATTCGAGGTCTTTTCTGGTTCCATATAAATTTTAGAATTATTTGTTCCATTTCTTTGAAAAAGATGGATGGTACTTTGATAGGAATTGCATTAAATGTGTAGATTGCTTTAGGTAGCATCGACATTTTCACAATATTTATTCTTCCTAATCCAGGAGCATGGAACATTTTTCCACTTCTCTGTGTCTTCCTCAATTTCTTTCATGAGTACTTTATAGTTTTCTGAGTATAGATTCTGTGCCTCTTTGGTTAGGTTTATTCCTAGGTATCTTATGGTTTTGGGTGCAATTGTAAATGGGATTGACTCCTTAATTTCTCTTTCTTCTGTCTTGCTCTTGGTGTAGAGGAATGCAACTGATTTCTGTGCATTGATTTTATATCCTGACACTTTACTGAATTCCTGTATAAGTTCTAGCTGTTTTGGAGTGGAGTCTTTTGGGTTTTCCACATATAGTATCATATCATCTGCGAAGAATGATAATTTGACTTCTTCTTTGCCGATTTGGATGCCTTTAATTTCCTTTTGTTGTCTGATTGCTGAGGCTAGGACCTCTAGTACTATGTTGAATAGCAGTGGTGACAATGGACATCCCTGACGTGTTCCTGACCTTAGCGGAAAAGCTTTCAGTTTTTCTCCATTGAGAATGATATTTGCGGTGGGCTTTTCATAGATGGCTTTGATGATATTGAGGTATGTGCCCTCTGTCCCTACACTTTGAAGAGTTTTGATCAGGAAGGGATGCTGTACTTTGTCAAATGCCTTTTCAGCATCTATTGAGAGTATCATATGGTTCTTGTCCTTTCTTTTATTGATGTGTTGTATCACATTGACTGATTTGCGGATGTTGAACCAACCTTGCAGTCCTGGAATAAATCCCACTTGGTCGTGGTGAATAATCCTTTTAATGTACTGTTGAATCCTATTGGCTAGTATTTTATTGAGTATTTTCGCATCTGTGTTCATCAAGGATATTGGTCTATAGCTCTCTTTTTTGATGGGATCCTTGTCTGGTTTTGGGATCAAGGTGATGCTGGCCTCATAAAATGAGTTTGGAAGTTTTCCTTCCATTTCTATTTTTTGGACAGTTTCAGGAGAATAGGAATTAGTTCTTCTTTAAATGTTTGGTAGAATTCCCCCGGGAAGCCGTCTGGCCCTGGGCTTTTGTTTGTTTGGAGATTTTTAATGACTGTTTCAATCTCCTTACTGGTTATGGTTCTGTTCAGGCTTTCTACTTCTTCCTGGTTCAGTTGTGGTAGTTTATATATTTCTAGGAATGCATCCATTTCTTCCAGATTGTCAAATTTGTTGGCGTAGAGTTGCTCATAGTATGTTGTTATAATAGTTTGTATTTCTTTGGTGTTAGTTGTGATCTCTCCTCTTTCATTCATGATTTTATTTATTTGGGTCCTTTCTCTTTTCTTTTTGATAAGTCGGGCCAGGGGTTTATCAATTTTATTAATTCTTTCAAAGAACCAGCTCCTAGTTTCGTTGATTTGTTCTATTGTTTTTTTGGTTTCTATTTCATTGATTTCTGCTCTGATCTTTATGATTTCTCTTCTCCTGCTGGGCTTAGGGTTTCTTTCTTGTTCTTTCTCCAGCTCCTTTAGGTGTAGGGTTAGGTTGTGTACCTGAGACCTTTCTTGTTTCTTGAGAAAGGCTTGTACCGCTATATATTTTCCTCTCAGGACTGCCTTTGTTGTGTCCCATAGATTTTGAACCATTGTATTTTCATTGTCATTTGTTTCCATAATTTTTTTCAATTCTTCTTCAATTTCCTGGTTGACCCATTCATTCTTTAGAAGGATGCTGTTTAGTCTCCATGTATTTGGGTTCTTTTCAAACTTCCTTTTGTGGTTGAGTTCTAGCTTTAGAGCATTGTGGTCTGAAAATATGCAGGGAATGATCCCAATCTTTTGATACCAATGGAGTCCTGATTTAGGACTGAGGATGTGATCTATTCTGGAGAATATTCCATGTGCACTAGAGAAGAATGTGTATTCTGTTGCTTTGGGATGAAATGTTCTGAATCTATCTGTGATGTCCATCTGGTCCAGTGTGTCGTTTAAGGCCTTTATTTCCTTGCTGATCTTTTGCTTGGATGATCTGTCCATTTCAGTGAGGGGAGTGTTAAAGTCCCCTACTACTGTTGTATTATTATTGATGTGTTTCTTTGATTTTGTTATTAATTGGTTTATATAGTTGGCTGCTCCCACGTTGGGGGCATAGATATTTAAAATATTAAATTTTCTTGTTGGACAGACCCTTTGAGTATGATATAGTGTCCTTCCTCATCTCTTATTATAGTCTTTGGCTTAAAATCTAATTGATCTGATATAAGGATTGCCACTCCTGCTTTCTTCTGATGTCCATTAGCATGGTAAATTCTTTTCCACCCTCTCACTTTAAATATGGAGGTGTCTTCAGTCTTAAAATGAGTTTCTTGGAGGCAACATATAGATGGGTTTTGTTTTTTATCCATTCTGATACCCTGTGTCTTTTGACAGGGGCATTTAGCCCATTAACATTCAGGGTAACTATTGAGAGATATGAATTTAGTACCATTGTATTGCCTGTAAGGTGACTGTTACTGTATATGGTCTGTGTTCCTTTCTGATCTACCACTTGTAGGCTCTCTCTTTGCTTAGAGGACCCCTTTCAAGATTTCCTGTAGAGCTGGTTTGGTGTTTGCAAATTCTTTCAGTTGTTGTTTGTCCTGGAAGCTTTTAATCTCTCCTTCTATTTTCAATGATAGCCTAGCTGGATATAGTATTCTTGGCTGCATGTTTTTCTCGTTTAGTGCTCTGAAAATATCATGCCAGCTCTTTCTGGCCTGTCAGGTCTCTGTGGATAAGTCAGCTGCCAATCTAATATTTTTACCATTGTATGTTACAGACTTCTTTTCCCGGGCTGCTTTCAGGATTTTCTCTTTGTCACTGAGACTTGTAAATTTTACTATTAGGTGACGGGGTATGGGCCTATTCTTATTGATTTTGAGGGGCGTTCTCTGAACCTCCTGAATTTTGATGCTCGTTCCCTTTGCCATATTGGGGAAATTCTCCCCAATAATTCTCTCCAGTATACCTTCTGCTCCCCTCTCTCTTTCTTCTTCTTCTGGAATCCCAATTATTCTAATGTTGTTTCGTCTTATGATGTCACTTATCTCTCGAATTCTCCCCTCGTGGTCCAATAGCTGTTTGCCCCTCTTTTGCTCAGCTTCTTTATTCTCTGTCATTTGGTCTTCTATATCACTAATTCTTTCTTCTGCCTCATTTATCCTAGCAGTGAGAGCCTCCATTATTGATTGCACCTCATTAATAGCTTTTTTGATTTCAACTTGGGTAGATTTTAGTTCTCTTATTTCTCCAGAAAGGGCTTTTATATCTCCCGAGAGTGTTTCTCTAATATCTTCCATGCCTTTTTCGAGCCTGGCTAGAACCTTGAGATTTGTCATTCTGAACTCTAGATCTGACATATTACCAATGTCTGTATTGATTAGGTCCCTAGCCTTCGGTACTGCCTCTTGTTCTTTTTTTTTTGTTGAATTTTTCCGTCTTGTCATTTTTTCCAGATAAGAGTATTGAAGGAGCAAGTAAAATACTAAAAGGGTGGCAACAACCCCACGAAAATATGCTTTAACCAAATTAGAAGAGATCCCAAATCGTGAGGAGGGAGAAAGGGGATAAAAAGAGGATCAAAAAGGAAGAAAGAAAAAAAAAGAAAAAAGAAAAAAAAGAAAAGAAAAGAATTAAAAAAAAGAAAACAAATAAGAAAAATATAAAAAAGAAAATATATATATATTGGATAAACTAGTTAAAAAACGTTAAAAAAGAAAAAGGTAAAAGTTAAAAAAAAAATTTACCAGAAGGCGAGAAAAAAAACAAAAAATGAAAAAGAAAAAAATTAAATTAACTGCAAGACTAAAAAAAATCACAGGGAAAAAGCCATGAATTCCGTGCTTTGCTTTCTCCTCCTCTGGAATTCTGCTGCTCTTCTTGGTATTGAAACCGCACTTCTTGGTAGGTGAACTTGGTCTCGGCTGGATTTCTTGTTGATCTTCTGGGGGAGGGGCCTGTTGTAGTGATTCTCAAGTGTCTTTGCCCCAGGCGGAATTGCCCCGCCCTTATCAGGGGCCGGGGTGAGTAATCCGCTTGGGTTTGCTTTCAGGAGCTTTTGTTCCCTGAGCGCTTTCCGTAGAGTTCCGGAGGACGGGAATACAAATGGCGGCCTCCTGGTTTCCGGCCTGGAGGAGCCGAGAGCCCAGGGCCGCACTCCTCAGTGCGCCCTCAGAGAACAGCGCCCAGTTACTCCCGTCTGCCTGACCTCCGGCCGCGCTCGAGCTCACTGAGCCTGCGACTGGTTCAAGGTAACACTGAGCTTTGAGCTTACTGTCGGCTCTGTCTCTGTAGCCGGCTTTCCCGTTCCAATACCTGCAAGCTCTGCGACACTCAGACACCCCCAATCCTTCTGTGACCCTGTGGGACCTGAGGCCACGCTTACCCTGTGGGCTTCGCCCCGGTTTAGCCTCTGTAGCGATGTCCCTCAGCGGAACAGACTTTTAAAAGTCCTGATTTTGTGCGCCGTTGCTCGCTGCTTGTCAGGAGCCGGCCCCTCCCCCCGGGGTCTATCTTCCCGTCGCTTTGGATTCACTTCTCCGCCGGTCCTACCTTTCAGAAAGTGGTTGTTTTTCTGTTTCCAGAATTGCTGTTCTTCTCTTCAATCTGCCGATGGATTTTCAGGTGTTTGCAATCTTTAGATAAGCTATCTAGCTGATCTCCGGCTAGCTGAAGTAGTCTCAGCCTGCTACTTCTCCGCCATCTTGACTCCTCCCTCTGTAGGTTTTTTTTGAAGATGTCCCTATCAAACTTGGGAAGCTCCTCTCAGTTTCTAGTTGGCTGAGAGTTTTTATCATGAATGAATGTTGGATTTTGTCAGATGCTTTTTTGGCATCTATTAATAAAATCATTTGAATTTTGTTTTTAGTGTATTGATGTGATGGATTACATTAATTAGTTTTCAGATGTTGGACTAGTCTTGCATACCTGGGGTAAATCTCACTTGGTTGTTCTATATAATTTTTATATTTTGTTGGATTCTATTTGCTAATATTTTCTTGTGGATTTTTGTATCTATGTTCATGAGAGATATTGACCTGTAATAATCTTTCTTGTAATGTCTTTGTCTGGTTGTTGTAATAGGAGAATGGTAACCTTATAGAGCAAATTCCTCTATTTCTATCTTGTGAAGAGTTTTTTTGAGAGCTGGTATAATTTATTCCATAAATGTTTGGTAGAATTCATCATTGAGCCCATTGGTGCTCTGTACATTTATCCTCATTCGTTTTTCTTTTTATTCCTCAGACTGTATGACTTCATTGACCTGTTTTCAAGTTTGATAATTCTTTTTTTCTGCCAGCTCAAATCTGCTATTGACCACTTCTTGAAAACTCTTCATTTCTCTTACTGTATTTTTCAGTTCAAGAATTTCTATTTGGATTCTAAAATAATTTTTTCTTTATTGATATTCTGTGTTTGGTGAGACATTGCTTTCATACTTTAGTTATTTCAATATTGTTTTATTTAGTTCTTTGAACAAATTATAACTAATCTAAATTCTAGTGAGACTAAAGTGCCTGGGTGGTTTAGTCATTAAGCATCTGCTTTGGGCTTAGGTCATGATCTCAGGGTCCTCGGATAGAGTCCTGCATCAGGCTCCCTTCTCAGCGGGGAGCCAGATTCTCCCTTTCCCACTCCCCCTGTGTTCCCTCTTTCACTGTCTCTCTCTCTGTAAATAAATAAATAAAATATTAAAAAAATTTAAAATCTAGTGAGACTAACATCTGGATCTTCTCAGTGATAGTTTCTACTGATTGCTATTTGTGTGTATGTGTACCACATTTTTCTGCTTCATTGTATGTCTTGTAATTTTTTGTTAAAAACTAAACATTTTAGATAATATAATGTGGCAACAGTGGAAATCAGAAACTCTGACAATGAGGTTGTTGCTGTTGTTTTGTTGTTGCTATTTGTTTAATGGCTTTCCTGGACTAATTCTGTAAAGGCTATGTTTCCTATTGTGTGTGGCCATTAAAGATTCTGTTTGGTTAGTTTAATGTCACCTAATGATTGGTCAGGGATTTCTTTAAAGGCCTACAAATGGCGTTCCAGATCACCAAGAATATGTTTAGAAGTCCACTATGGACATCTCAGTACTCAGATCCATCTTTTAAGTTTCAGCTGGTCTCTTTTTTATTTTGCCCTATCTGTTATTACAACCTTAGGTAATCACAATATTAACTATCATTGGTTTCTTTTGACAAATATCCTGGGAATAGGATTTTAAGCTCTGAGTAGGTCAAATAATGACAACCTCCATCACAGGATGCTTTTCCATAAAGCTGCAAGACAAGTCAAATAATAAAAATGCTTTCAGTATGGAACTTTTTGAGGAACTCCCATCCCACTCTGTCTCTTTCTCGGTTACAAGGCTTCTGGTTTTCACAGCCTATATGATTGCAGGTTTTCTTATTCTCAAAGCTACCTCAGAGCTGGGAAGAAGGAAATGGAAATAGGCCAGGTTGAAATCCTGTTGTTCTTATGTAGGTTCTGCTGTGTTTGTTGAATAAATATTCCTAAGATTTTTTAAACCTTTGGGTAATTTTTAGAGTTCTGAAAAAATGATTTTTATAATTTTTTTCCCATGATTTTCATTGCTTTTCTGGAGGATTAGATTTATAGAGCTCCTAACTCCATCATTCCAGTTGTATTTTCACTTTTATATCAATTTTCATAGCAGTTTGATTACTTTAGGGAATTTTTCTTATTCTTTAAATTATGACTTTGTGGATACTTGTCCTCCACTAGAATATAAGTTTCTTGGGGATAGTAACTTTCTCTAGTATGTGCAATGCCTTTCACATAGCAGGTGTTAACTAAATTATGGGTTGGGCAGATATCTCTGTATTTTTTAGACAAATCAGGACTCTTGGCTCTGGTATGATCAGAAGAGGCAAAATGTCTTTACATGACAAGGAGATCTATCTTTATGTCCAGTGTTGGCTTCATGGCAGGCAGTCTTCTGTAAAGAATTCCCTGGAGACAGCATAGTTCAACCCTAGTTCCACTCTGTTTGTCTTTAGGTTTTGGGGTTATTACCTTAAAATATGGATTAATTAATTCATTCAGCTCATAGATAGTGTTCACCTATTATGTGCCAGGTATTGTGCTTGTATTGCAGATAAAGGAACAAGACTGATAGGGTCTTTGCTTCCATGGAGCTTATAATCTTGAGAAGAGACAGGCCAAAACAAAAGTCAAACAAAACAAATTGAAATAAAAAATGTTAAGTACAAACTGTGATAAGTATAATAAAGGAAATAAAAAGGTGTTGAGACAGCTGATATGAATATTTAATACATTTACAATAACTACCTTTTCTTGCAGTGTCTTTGCATGTTGGCAGACATATGTTCTTTTATAAAATAGTCCTCAGTGTGTTTTTCATGTTCTTTGTATTCCTAGGTTTCTGTTAAACAATAGAAATTCATTTATATCTGTCTTTTAGGCTTCTTACATAACATATGAAAAATCTACTGTTTAATTCCTGTTTCCTCTTAGTCAGCATCATCTAACACTGAGACAGTTCTTTCCTTTCTTGTCCTCCCAGATACCTTTGGGGAAGACCTGGGTCAGATATGAGTATTGGGAAACTGCTCAATTTATGGGGAATGAAAAAGAAATTAAATAAAAATACAGAGAAATGAATGGTCATTAGAGTCCAAATAAGGTGTTGGCTTGGCTTGGAAATTGGAAAGAATCCACTATGGAATATTGGTTTTATGTGGCTGGATCCCCTAGTAGAGGCCAGTAGGAATGGATGGCTGGTCAGAAAAAAGGAAACTTCTATGATGCAGTCAGACTGGATTTTGAATTTTAAGAGGAGTTGTGAATACCCAACTTTTGTATCAACATGGACGGGACTGGAAGAGATTATGCTGAGTGAAATAAGTCAAGCAGAGAGAGTCAATTATATGGTTTCACTTATTTGTGGAGCATAAGAAATAACATGGAGGACATGGGGAGATGGAGAGGAGAGAAGGGAGTTGAGGGAAATTGGAGGGGAAGACGAACAATGAGAGACTCTGGACTTTGAAAAACAATCTGAGGGTTTTGGAGGGGCGGTGGGGAGGAGGTTTGGTGAGCCTAGTGGTGGTTATTATGGAGGGCACGTATTGCATGGAGCACTGGGTGTGGTACATAAACAATGAATTCTGGTACACTGAAAAGAAATTTAAAATAAAAAATTAAAATAAATAAATAAATAAATAAATAATATTTACTGAGCTCCTAAAAAAATAAACAAGCTTATTTTTCATTTTTAGTGCCTAACTAAAGTGGGGGTTGGTGGTGATATTGAGGGCTGGGAGAGGACAAAATGGTGAATGTTCATGTACATGTAGGTATCAAGGGCACAAGGACATGCATGAGAATTGTCCCTTGGTGACCTCACTGATCGGGCTGTTATTTTTCTCTTTGTCCAGTGTTTGTCCAGCATGATGCTGCTCAACTCTACCTCACGGTCTGGAACCTAATTAAGGACCAAATCACAGATGTGGACCTGGTGAGATCCTAGAACCAGAGAACTCAGAAGTTTAAGATGCTGCTCATTTAGCTCATCCAGCAATCAATATAATGTATAGAGAGGATTAAAAGAGAAATCCACATATGATGCTTATCACAATTCCATATTATTATTATTATTATTATTTTGCACCTTTTTGAAGAGCAAAGAGCATCAGTGACTACCATTTTTGGAGCTTCTGTTTGATGGCTACAATTTCTGGAAATTGACTTGACTTGTTTTGTTTATGACTTTGTACCCTTCTTTCCTCTCACCTTCTCTCTCTTACAGGTAGAGAGGCTGCAGGCCCTGTATACAATCCGGGTGAAGGAGTCCTTGGTTTGCCTTGAATGTACTGTGGAAAGGAGCAGAAACAGTAGCATGTTGACCCTCCCCCTTCCTCTTTTTGATATGGACTCAAAACCCCTGAAAACACTGGTAAATGATTTCTTTTGGTGATTTTTCTGTTCCCATAAACCTGGTGCTGCCAGTGTGCCCTTACTTCTTTAATCCACCATTGCCTTTTAAAAAGTAATTTCTATTTCCTTTGCACAGTTCTGTTTCTCCTTTGATTTGGTGAAAAAAATTTTGTTTCCTTTTACTTTCTCTCCTTACACTGCTACCTTAACAAGTGCTCCCTCCTATTTATCAATCCAGTCACTAGGTCTTTTTGGAGATCCTGCCACATGCACCACACTGGGCCAGGGGGGAGGATATGGGGAGAGCCAGAAGAAAAACTTTTATCCTCATTTGTAGTGTGGTAAATACTAACTCTGATTTTTTTTTTTTTGATCTTCTGAAACAGGAGGATGCCCTTCGATGTTTCTTCCAACCCAGGGAATTATCAGGCAAAAGCAAATGTTTCTGTGAGAAATGTGGGAAAAAGACTTGTGGGAAACAGGTACTCACTCTCTGAAACCAGATGCTGCCATAGTTTGGGGTTGCCTTTAGTGGATTTCCTGATAGAGCCTTCATAGAGGGTACCATGTGTTGGTTGAGGGTGGGAATTTATATTCTGGCTAGTATCTGGGATCTGGGGATCCTGATTTTCAGAGGCCCATCACTGAGAGGGGCAGAGCCTTTTAAAAGATAAGAGAAGGGATGCCTGGGTGGCTCAGCTGGTTAAGCATCTGCCTTCAGCTCTGGTCATGATCCCAGGGTCCTGGGATTGAGTCCTGCTTTGGGCTTCCTGCTCGTTGGGGAGTCTTCTCCTTTGCCTGCTGCTCTCCCTGCTTGTGCGCACTCTCTCTCACTGACAAAATAAATAAATAAAATCTTAAAAAAAAAAGAGAAAGTCCAAGAGCAGCAGGCAGTTTTCCATGCAGAGTTAGACTAGCTCTCTAGAGCAGACTCTAGTTCCTGTGGTTCCTGGTTCTTGTGCAGAACCCTATGGCTGCTCATGATTTCTGTGAAGAGCTCAACAGATTCAGCAGATGGGAGCCCTTAATTCTGTATTATATCATTCTGATACATTTTGGAGAAGAAGAACACACCATCGGCCCGGGTATTTCTCTAAATCTACCCATTTCAAGTGCCTTAGGACTTCATCTCCATAGTAATTTTGCTTTTTCAGGTCTTGAAGCTGACCCATTTGCCCCAGACCTTGACAATCCACCTCTTGCGGTTCTCCATCAGGAATTCTCAGACAGAAAAGATTTGCCACTCACTCTATTTCCCCCAGACCTTGGATTTAAGTCAGGTCCTTGTGATTGAAGAAGGCCTCTGTAATGCTGAGGAACAGGTGAGAAGCTCCTTAATGCCCTTCCATCCTCCATCTCTTCAGACCCCTTGTCTGCTTGATTTTGCCTCTCTTCCCCTAAGATGCTTAAAGTCATGCACTCAACAGACATAGCACTTTTGGTCATCTCATCTTTGCCATTATAGCATCTCATAAATCACAGCCTATGTTGGACATGCTTGGGGCACACAAAGGGAGGAAAACTCACCAGCAGCTGCTTGGTGTGATTCATAGAAACACATTCATATGTTCAAGAAACATTTATTTTTTTTAAAACAGTATTTTAATGATGGAAACCTATGTGTTCTTAAATGAAAAAATGATGGCTTGTTATTACCATACTACTTATCACCAACATTTGCTGTATGTGGTTGCTTTTCTTATAAGATTCAAAATACTTCTGTCAATGGACATCTGAGCTCTTTCTCTAGTTTGGCTATTTTGGACATTTCTGCTATAAACATTGGGGTGCTGGTGCCAGATGAATGGATAAAGAAAGATGTGGTACATATATACAATGCTATATTACTCGGCCATAAAAAAATATGATATCTTACCATTTGCAACAATATGGATGGAACTTGGGGGTATTATACTAAGTGAAATAAGTCAGAGAAAGACAATTATATAATTTCACTCACATGTGGAGTTAAGGAACAAAACAGGTGAACATAGGGGAAGGGAGGGAAAAACAAAACAAGACATAATCAGAGGGAAACAAACCATAAAAAAGACTCTTAACCACAGGAAATAAACTGAGGGTTGGTGGAGGTTGGGAGGTGGTGAGGGGATGAGGTGACAGGGTGATGGGCATTAAAGAGGGCATGTGATGTAATGAGCACTAAGTGTTATATACAACTGATGAATCACACTCTACCTCTGAAACTAAAAATATATGTTAATTAATTGAATTTAAATAAAAAAGACTCAAAACATTATTTCTTTTTTTTTTAAATTGCATTTTATTTTTTCAGTGTTCCAAGATTCGTTGTTTATGCATCACATCCAGTGCTCCATGCAATATGTGCCCTCCTTAATACCCACCACCAGGATCAACCCCCCTCAAAAACCTTTAGTTTGTTTCTCAGAATCTGCAGTCTTTCATGGTTCATCTCCCCACTCCGATTATTTCTAAGTATTGGACTTTGTTCATAACCCTCACAGCACTAAGGAATGGGAGGAATCCATAATTCAGGGCTTTCTCCTTAAATGAAGTATATAATACATATATACATAAGTAAACGCAAGATCTTGGGTTCTAAACATAATACCAACCTTTCTTTTTAAAACAGCTTATACCCACTTTGAGGATAGTAACAAAAGAGCCAGTTCACTGGGCCAAATTTTTTTTTTTTTTAAAGATTTTATTTATTTATTTGACAGACAGAGATCACAAGTAGGCAGAGAGGCAGGCAGAGAGAGAGAGAGAGAAAAGCAGGCTTCCTGCGGAGCAGAGAGCCCAATGCGGGGCTCGATCCCAGGACCCTGAGATCATGACCCGAGCCGAAGGCAGCAGCCCAAACCACTGAGCCACCCAGGCGCCCCGGGCCAAATTTAATCAGAGTAAAGTTGAATTCAGTTTTCCTGACCTAATAACTTACTGGGAAATTCTGAGAAAAAATATAACATAAATATCTTTTTTTAGGTTTAAAATGTTACATTTAGTAAATTCTATATTGCTACATATATATGTATTGCTATATATATATGTAGCAATGTAGAATTATATATACATATAGTGTATATATATATATATATATATATGGACTGTTTTTTTAATGCTCTTTACTATTCATGCTGTAGAAACATGGTTTCTTAAAAATGAGGCCTACAACAGACACATGAAAAAAATGTTCCACATCACTCAGCATCAGGGAAATACAAATCAAAACCTCAATGAGATACCAGCTCACACCAGTCTGAATGGTTAAAATGAACAAGTCGGAAACAACAGATGTTAGTGAGGATGTGGAGGAAGGGTTGGTGGGAATGCAAGCTGGTGCGGGCACTCTGGAGAACAGTATGGAGATTCCCCAAAAAGTTAAAAACAGAGCCACCCTATGGGCCAGCAATTGCACTGTTAGGTATTTAGCCAAAGGACACAAACATCATGATCTGAAGGGGCATTTGCACCCCAATGTTTATAGCAACAATGTCCACAATAGCCAAACTATGGAAAGAGCCGAGATTCCATTGACAGATGAATAGATAAGGAAGAGAGAGAGATCTATCTATCAATTTAAATTAAAAAAAATTCACTATACCAAAAACTAATGATGTGCTATATATTGGCTAACTGAACACAATGAGAAATTTAAATTGAAAAAATAAAAAATAAAAACTGAGGCCTAATAATATAATAGCTCCTATATAACATGCTTTCTTTACCTATTTAGTACATATGTGTTTTATAAGATTCTCATTTTCTATTCTTTGAGTTTTCCTTATTTCTATTTGTATACTATGAAGTATACAAATTTCATAATGAAATATCTTTCCAAAAAATTATTTAGATACAATGTAGTTTACATATACTGTATTATTAGTCTCAGGGGTAGAATTTAGTAATTGGTAAGTTGCATATAACACCCAGTGTGCATTATAAGTGCCCTCCTTAATGCCCACCACCCAATTACCCCTTCCTCCATCCCACCTCTCCTCCAGCACCCCTCCATTTGTTTCCTGGAATTAAGTGTCTCTTAAGGTTGGCTCCCTATTTTCATCTTATTTTAATTTTCTTTCCTTTCCCTTATGTTCATCTGGAAGGAATTAGAGGGTATTATGCTAAGCAAAATAAGTCAGGGAAAGACAATGCCTTATGATTTCACTTGTATGTGGCATTTAATAAGAAACAAAACAGATGAAATAACATCTTGAAATTTTCAACTAATGAATCATCAAATGTTCTATCAAAAACTAATGATATACTATACCCTGGGTAATTGAATTAATTAATTAATTAAAAAAGATTTTATCCATTTATCTGACAGAGACACAGAAAGAGAGGGAACATAAGCAGGCAGAGTGTGAGAGGGAGAAGCAGTCTTCCTGCTGAGCAGGCAGCCCGATGGGGAGCTCAATGCCAGGACCTGGAACTATGACCTGAGCTGAAGGCAAATGCTTAATGAGTGAGCCACCCAGGTGCCCCAGCTAATTGAATTTAAATAAAAATTTTTTTCCACTTAAGAAGACATTGTGATTGAAAATCTTGAATATATACCAAAATAGCAAAGACTTATACAGCGAATTCCCATGTCCATCAAGCAGTTTAAACGTTATCAAAACCCATGACCAATCTAGCTTTACCAACATCCTCACCCTCTTCTTTCTCCAACCCCCTACTGGATTATTCTGAAGCAAGTCCCAGACTCTGCTCTTTCATTTGAAGTATTTCATTATGTCTTCCTAAAGACTAAGCTCTCTTTCTCTAGATGTGACCAATTCTATCTCATAATTTCTTTTTTATCATTTAAATTTTAAATTTTAATTCCAGTTTAGTTACCATACAGTATTATATTATATATTATACATATAATTGCATAATATATATTATATATATAAAATATTATATATTATACATATAATTGCATAATATATATATGTATATATATAAAATCCAGGTGTATGATATAGTGATTTAACAATTCTATACTTTACTCAGTGCTCATGGTGATAAGTGTACTCTTTTTTTAAAGGTTTTATTTATTTGACAGAGAGAGAGCACAAGCAGGGGAGCGGGAGAGGGAGAAGCAGACTCCTCACTGAACAGGGAGCCCCATGTGGGGCTAGATCCCAGAACCTTGGGATCATAACCCAAGCTGAAGGCAGTCACTTAACCAACTGAGCCACCCAGGAGCCCCAAGTGTACTCTTAAAAAATTTTTTTTTGATAAGAGTATTCTTAATCCTCATCACTTCTTTCAACCATTTCCCACCTACCCACCTACCAACCCACCCAAACCATATGTTTGTTCTCCATGGTTAAGAGTTCATTTCTTGGTTTGTCTCTCTCCTTTTTTTTTTCTTTGTTCGTTTGTTTTGTTTCTTAAATTCCACAAATCATTTTTATTATTTTATTTTTATTTTTTCAATGTTTGAGAATTCATTGTTTATGTACCACACCCAGTGCTTCATGCAATATGTGCCCTCCTTAATATGCACCACCAGGCTCACCCACCCTCCTCTCTAAAAGCCTCAGTTTGTTCCATATGAGTAAAATCATGTGGTATTTGGCATTCTCTGACTGACTTATTTCACTTAGCATTATACTCTCTTGCTCTATCCATATTGTTGCAAATGGCAAAATTTCATTCTTTTAATGGCTGAGTAATATTACATTGTGTGTGTATATCACATCTTTATCCATTCATCAATTGATGGATACTTGGGCTGTTTCTATATCTTGGCTATTGTAAATAATTTTGCTATAATCATCAGGGGGCATATACCCCTTTGAATTAGTGTTTTGTATTTTTTGGGTCTATACCCAGTAATGTGATTATCAGATTGTAGAGTAGCTCCATTTTAACTTTTGGGGGGAATCTCCATACTGTTTTCCACAGTGGCTGTAACAGTTTTCACTCCCACCAACAGTGCATCTCATAATTTCATAATATCATTGATGCCCAGCCAATATTTAGATTTATTTGCTTTTTCAATTTTTATTTATTTATTTATTTGAGGGAGGAAGAGAGAGTGAGAGAGACAGCATGAGCAGAGGGAAGGGAAGAGGGAGAGAGAATCTCAAGCAGACTCCCTGATGAGCACAGAGAAGACATGGGGCTCTTTCAAGACCCTGAGATCATAACCTGAGCCAAAATCAGTAGTCAGGCATTCAACCAACTGAGCCACCCAGGCACTTCATAACCAATTATTTTTGAAAAAAATGATTTTTTTTCCCAGTGTCAAAACTCCCAGTGGTTTTTTCCCTTTTTAAAAATTTTTAAATTTTTTATTATTATTTTTATTATGTTATGTTAGCCATCATACTGTACGTAGTTTTTGATGTAGTGTTCCAAGATTCATTGTTTACATATAAGACCCATGCAATATGTGCTCTCCTTAGTACCCATCACTGGGTTGCTCAATCCCCAAGCCCTTCCCTTCTGTAATCTCAGCTGGTTTCTGGTGTCCAGAGTCTCTCATGGTTTGTCTCTTTCCCTGATTTCTTCCCATTCAGTTTCCCCTTTCTTCCCCTGTGGCCCTCCATGCTATTCCTTATGTTCCACTTATGAATGGAACCATAAGATAATTTTCTTTCTCTGCTTGACTTATTTCACTTAACATAATCCCCTCCAGCTCCATCCATTCAGTGCAAATAGGGGGTATTCATCCTTTCTGATGGCTGAGTAATATTCCATTGTATATATGAAATACATCATCTTTATCCATTCATCTGTTGAAGGGCATCTCAGCTCCTTTCACAGTTTGGCTATTGTGGACATTGCTGCTATGAACATTGGGGTGCATGTGCCCCTTCTTTTCACTATGTCTGTATCTTTGGAGTAAATACCTAGTAGTTCAATTGCTGGGTCATAGGGTAGCTCTTTTTTTTTTTTTTAAAAGATTTTATTTATTTATTTGACAGAGTGAGATCACAAGTAGGCAGAGAGGCAGGCAGAGAGAGAGAGAGGAGGAAAGCAGGCTCCCTGCTGAGCAGAGAGCCCGATGCGGGACTCGATCCCAGGATCCTGAGATCATGACCTGAGCCGAAGGCAGCGGCTCAACCCACTGAGCCACCCAGGTGCCCCGGTAGCTCTATTTTTAACATCTTGAGGAATCTTTATACTGTTTTTCAGAGTGGCTGTACTAAGCATGCATTCTCATCAACAGTGTAAAAGGGTCCCCTTTTCTCCACATCCTTGCCCACACTTTTTTCCTGTCTTGTTGATTTTTCCCATTCTATCTGGTGTAAAGTGATATCTCAGTGTAGTTTAGATTTGTATTTCCCTGATGGCTAGTGACGTTGAATACTTTTTCATGTTTCTGTTAGCCATTTGTATGCCTTCTTTGGAGAAGCGTATGTTCATGTCTTCTGTCTATTTTTGACTGGATTATTTGTTTTTTTTTTCGATGTTGAGTTTGAGAAGTTCTTTATAGATCTTGGATACCAGCCCTTCATGCCATTTGCAAATATTTATGTCATTTTCAAATATCTTCTCCCATTCCTGGATTGCCTCTTAGTTTTGTTGACTGTTTCCTTTACTGTGCAGAAGATTTTTTGCTTGATGAAGTCCCCAAAGTTCATTTTTGCCTTTGTTTTCCTTGCCTCTGGGGATGTGTCTGCAAGAAGTTGCAGAAGAAGTTGGCTGCAGCCAAGGTCAAAGAGGTTGCTGCCGGTGTTCTTCTCTAGGATTTTAATGGATTCCTGTCCCAAATTAGGTCTTTCTTCCACCTTGAGTTCATCTTTGCATATGGTTTAAGAGAATGGTCCAGTTTCATTCTTCTGCATGTGACTGTCTAATGTTCCCGGCACCATTTATGGAAGAGACTGTCTTTTTTTCCATTGGATATTCTTTCCTGCTTTGTTGAAGATTAGTTGACTATAGAGATGAAGGTTCATTTCTGGGATCTCTATTCTGTGCCATTGGTCTATGTGTTTGTTTTTGTGCCAATACCATGCTGTCTTGTATATCAGCTTTGTAAGACAGTTTGAAGTCGGTCATCGTGATGCCACCAGCTTTGGCTTTCTTTTTCAACATTCCTCTGGGTATTCAGGGTCTTTTCTGGTTCCATACAAATTTAAGAATTATTTGTTCCTGATCTGTGAAAAATGTCAATGGTATTTTAATAGGAAATACCCTGAAAGTGTAGATTATTCTAGGTAGCACAGAACTTTTCACAATGTTTATTTTTCCAGTCCATGAGCATGGACTGTTTTTCCAACTTTTTGTGTCTTGCTCAATTTCTCTAAATATTCGGTAGTTTCTAGAATTTAGATCCTTTACCTCCTTGGTTAGATTTATTCCCAGGTATTTCATGATTTTGTGTGCTATTGTAAGTGGAATCAATTCCCTAATTCCTCTTTTGTTCATTCACTTTGTTAGTGTATATAAATGCAGTTGATTTCCGTGCAATAGGTTTGTATACTGCCACATTGCTGAATTGCTGTATTAGTTCTAGTAATTTAGGGGTGTTTTGGATTTTCCACAAAAAGTATCATGTCACCTGTGAATAGAGAGAGTTTGACTTCTTTGCCAATTTGAGTGCCTTTTATTTCTTTTTATTATCTGATTGCTGAGGCTAAGACTTCTAGTACTGTGTTGAACAAAAGTGGTGACAGTGGCCCTCCCTGTCGTATTTCTGACCTTAAGGGAAAAGGTCTCAGGTTTTTCTCCATTGAGAATGATGTGTGCAGTGGCCTTTTAATAGATGGCTTTATGATGTTGAGGTATGTTCCCTCTATCTCTGTATTTTTAAGAGGTTTCATCGGGAAAGGATATTGTATTTTGTGAAATGCGTTTTCTGCATCAGTTGAGAGGATAATATGGTTCTTGTCTCTTCTTTTGTTAATATGATCTATTCCATTGATTGATTTGTGAATGTTGAACCACCCTTGCATGCCAGGAATAAATCCCACCAGATCATGGTGAATAATCCTTTTCATGTGCTGTTGGATCCTATTGGATTGATCTTCAGTATTTTTGCATCCATGTTCATCGGGGATATTGGTCTATAATTCTCTTTTTTGATGGGGTCTTTGTCTGGTTTTGGGATCAGGGTAATACAGGCCTCATAGAGCAAGTTTGGAAGTCTTCTTCCCATTTCTATTTTTTTGGAACAGCCTCACTAGAATAGGTATGATTTCTTCTTTAAATGTTTGGTAGAATTCCCCTGGGAATCCATTTGGCTCTGGACTCTCACTTTTTGGAAGGTTTTTGATTACTATTTCAATTTCCTTGCTGATTATTGCTCTGTTTAGATTGTCTATGTCTTCCTGTTTCACTCTGGGTAGTTTATAAGTTTCCAGGAATGCATCCATTCCTTCCAGATTGCCTAGTTTGTTGGCATAAAACTGCTGATAGTAAGTCTAATAATTCTATTTCCTTGGTATTGGTCATTATTTCTCACCTTTCATTCATGATTTTATTAATTTGGGTCCTTTCTCTTTTCTTTAGATTAAGTCTGGCCTGACATTTATAAATTTTCTTAATTCTTTCATTGAATCAGCTTCTAGTTTCATTGATCTGTTCTGCTCTTCTAGTTTCTATTTCTCTGATTTCTGCTCTATATTATTTCTCTTCTCCTGCTTGGCTTAGGCTTTATTTACTGTTCCTTTACCATATCCTTTCTGTGTGACTAACCAGAATTTAAATAAAAACTTAAAAAAAATAAAATTTTAATTCTTTTTTAAAAAAAGATTTTATTTATTTACATGAGCAAGAGAGAGAAAGCACGAGCAGGGGGAGGGGCAGAGAGAGAAGCAGGCTTCCCACTGAGCAGGGAGCCTGACACAGGGCTCGATCCCAGGACCCCTGGATCATGACCTGAACCAAAGACAGACACTTAACCAACTGAGCCACCTAGGTGCCTCTAAAGTTCTAATTCTTGACTTGATCTTTATAACCACATATCTTGTGACTTCCCAGCATCCTCCATGCCTCCCATTTCCTCAACATGCTCTGTTGTGCTGTGCTGCCAAGTCTTTGGAATGTGGGGGCCTATTTAAGTATACCCCCTACTTAGAATTTGTCTGCTAGTCTTGTTTATCCTTCAAGATCAATTCAAGGCATGTCTTCTCTGGGGAGCTTTTTCTCAGATGATTATTTCTTCTCCTTTTTTGGTGCATGGCATTATAATTGTGGCTTTATTAATCATGAGATTTTTTAGTTCAAAGACTATTTTCTAGCCCCCTTGAAGTACTAGTGCCTGCAATGTGATGAAATAATGTTTCTTTATTCTAGACTACAGTTAGAAAAGGAGGCATGATGGGTGAATAATTTTGTACCTTATGTCCTGCCAGCTTGGAAGACAGTATGAGCTCTTTGCTGTGATTGCCCACATGGGGGCAGCTGACTTTGGTCATTACTGTGCCTATATCCAGAATTCTGTGGATGGAAAATGGTTCTGCTTCAACGATTCCAATGTTTCTTGGGTGAGAACATTGTCCAAAATTTCCTCTTGTCCTGGATTAGCCACCTGTAATAAATTTTGACCGAACTAGATGGGTCCTCAAGGTCAACACACACTGTGGACTAGTTCTCTCTTTGTGTAGGGCCTTTAAAAAGTCTTTTTCTTTATAAAAAGCTTTTTAAAGTTCAAGTACAGTTGCACAATGTTACCTTTTCCAGATGTACAAGATGGTGATTCAACAAGTTCATACATTATGCTGTGCTTACTGCAAGTGTAGCTACCATCTGTCACTGTACAATGCTATCACAGTATCACTGACAATATTTCTTATGCTGTACCTTTTTCTTTTTAAGAAAAGAGAGAGAGATAAGAAGAGAGAGAGAGCAAGTGGGTGGGGCAGAGGGAGAGAATCCCAAGCAGGCTCTGCACAGAGCGCTTATGTGGGGCTTGACCTCATGACCCTGAGAATATGACATGAGCTGAAATCAAGAGTCAAATGCTAAACTGACTGAGAAACACAGGTGCCCTATACTGTGCCTTTTATTCCTGTGACTTACTCATTCCATAACTGGAAGCCTGTATCTTCCGCTCCCCTTTACCTCTCTTCCCCATCCCTGCCTCTCCCTTGGCAACCATCGGTTTGTTCTATTTATAGGTCTGTTTCTGCTTAAAATCCTTTTCTGCATGAAGTACCCATTCGGTATATAGCCTTCTGAGAGTTAACTTAGCTCAGTGTCTAGGTTTTTGGTGTCTTCATGCTTTGTGGGAGACTTAAGAAAAGTAAGAAGAGTTAGATATATGTAAGTTAGAACCAAGCACAATCAAGTTTAAATAGAGGGAACAGGGTACTAAAAGTGCCTTCGTAAACATGGCGTCCTATCACTGAATGATCCAGGCCTTGAGAGGTACCTAAGGGTGGGTTTGTCTGGATGAGTGAGGAGGGATACAATGTAGCACCCCTTACTCTCTGGGTGCTTAACATATGCTAGCTGGATGATTCACTTCATCTCTTTATGTACTTCCAGGTATCCTGGGAAGACATCCAGTGTACTTATGGAAATCATAACTACCGCTGGTAAGAGAAGTGTTTGAGTGATGGAAACCAAATGAGTTTATGCAGGGTTCTTTTACTGTATGAAACCTATGGATTTAGCTTCCACTTGTATTTGGATAACTCCCCAGTGACTCTTTAGCCTCATCTCTCATTACATCTCACCGTACCATGCATTTTTCACAATTTAGATGCCAATAATACTAAAGTATAACTAGCTTGCCAGCATCATATCCTCCAATGGCTTGCACTTGCAGTTCCTGGTCTGTTTTTCCCTCTCCTAATTTATTATTGGGGCAAACACCCACTTATCCTTTAATATCTCTGCTCATGGCTTTTCTTACACTGTAAAGCATTCACTGATTGATGCTGGATTTGTAGGGTTTTCTCATATGCTTGTCCTGCAGTTTTAGTATATGTCCTTTATAACAAGGACCACCCTGTTTATAACTGTTTGTATGTATAACTTTATTTTATATTAGACCATGAAATATTTGGGATTAAGGATCTTTCTTCTCTTTTTCTTTGGCCAATATAGTGGCTTGCATTTAGTAAATAGCTATAAATGTATTTTTGAAAACCCAATGACTACAGAGGGGCAGCTAGAGAAAAAAAGCTGGATTAAGTTTTTTTTTTTTTAAGATTCTTAAAATTTATTTGAGAGAGAGAGCACAAGCATGGAGAGTAGTTGGCAGAGGGAGAAACAGACTCTCCACTGAACAGGAAGCCCGATGCAGGGCTTGATCCCAGGACACTGGGATCATGACCTGAGCTGAAGGCAGACACTTAACTGACTGAGCCATCCAGGTGCCACAGGATGAAGATTTTATTATTTTTCATCTTTTTAAAAATTATGTTCAGTTAGCCACTACATAGTACTTCATTAGTTTTTGATGTAGTGTTCAGTGATTCACTAGTTGCATATAACACCCATTGCTCATCACAACATGTGCCCTCCTTAATATCCACCATCCAGCTGCCCCATACCTTACCCCTCTTCCCTCTGAAACCCTCAGATTGTTTCCCAGAGTCCAGAGTCTCTAATGATTTTCTCTCTCTCTGATCTCTCCCCCTTCAGTTTTCCTTCCCTTTCCCTATGGTTCTCAGTGCTATTCCATATGTTCCACATCTGACTGAAACCATATATTTATATATTTATATTTTATAATATATAATTTATATATATTCATATACAATATAATATATTTTATATTTTATGTTATTTATATATTATATAATTGACTTTCTTTGCTTGACTTATTTCACTTAGCATAATCCCCTCCAGTTGCATCCATGTCAATACAAAAGGTGTGTATTTATCCTTTTTGATGGCTGAATAATATTCCATAGTATATATGAACCACATCTTCTTTTTATTTATTTATTTGTCTTTAATTTCAGTGTTCCAGAATTCATTGTTTATGCACCACACCAAGTGCTCCATGCAGTATGTGCCCTCCATAATACCCACCACCAGGCTCTCCCAACCTTCTTCTCCTCTCCCCTCCAAAACCCTTTATTTCTCAGAGTCCACAGTATCTCATGGTTCATCTCCCTCTCCCATTTCTCCCAATTCACTTTTCCTTTCCTTCTCCTAATGTCCTCCATGTTATTCTCTATGATCTACAGGTAAGTGAAACCATATGATAATTGACTCTCTCTGCTTGACTTATCTCACTTAGCATAATCTCTTCTAGTCCCATCTATGTTAATACAAAAGTTGGGTATTCATCCTTTCTGATGGAGGCATAATACTCCATAGTATATATGGACCATATCTTCTTTATCCACTCATCTGTTGAAGGGCATCTTGATTTTTTCCACAGTTTGGTGACTGACCTTGCTGCTGTGATCACTGGGGTACAGATGGCCCTTCTTTTCATTACATCTGTATCTTTGTGGTAAATACCCAGTAGCGTAATTGCAGGATCATATGGTAGCTCTATATTTAATTTCTTAAGGAATCTCCACACTGTTTTCCAAAGTGGTTGCACCAACTTGCATTCCAACCAACAGTGTAAGAGATGAACCACATCTTCTTTATCCACTCAACTGTTGAAGGGCATCACAGTTCCTTCCGCATACTGTGGACATTGCTGCTATGAACACTGGGGTGCAGATGCTCCTTCTTTTCACGGTGTCTGTATCTTTGGGGTAAATACCTAGTAGTTTAATTGCTTGGTCGGAGGGTAGCTCTATTTTTAACATCTTGAAGAGCCTCCATACTGTTTTCCAGAGTTACTGTACTAGCTTGCATTCCCACCAACAGTGTAAGAGAGTTCCCCTTTCTCCACATCCTTGCCAACATTTGTTGTTTCCTGCCTTGTTGATTTTTGCCATTCTAACTGGTGTAAGATGGTTATCTCAGTGTGGTTTTGATTTGAATTTCCCTGATGGCTAGTGATGTTGAATGTTTTTCGTGTGTCTGTTAGCCATTTGTATGTCTTCTTTGGAGAAACATCTGTTCATATATTCTGTCTAGTTTTTGACTGGATTATTTGGTTTTTGGGTGTTAAGTTTGAGAAGTTCTTTATAGATCTTGAATACTAGCCCTTTATCTGTAATGTCATTTGAAAACATCGTCTCCCATTCTTTGGGTTGCGTCTTTGTTTTGTTGACTGTTTCCTTTGCTGTGCAGAAGCTTTTTATCCTGAAGAAGTCCCAAAAGTTCATTTTTGCCTTTGTTTTCTTTGCCTCTGGGGATGTGCCTGCAAGAAGTTACTGCAGCCGAGGTCAAAGATGTTGAGTCTGTGTTCTCTTCTAGGATTTTGGTGGATTCCTGTCTCATGTTAGATCTTCCACACATATTGAGTTTATCTTTGCATATGATGTAAGAGAATGGTCCAGTTTCATTCTTCTGCATGTTACTGTCCAGTGTTCCTGGCACCATTTATGGAAGAGACTTTTTTTCCCCCATTGGGTATTTGTTCCTGCTTTGTCAAAAATTTGTTGACCACAGACATAAGGGTCCTTTTCTAGGTTCTCTATTGTGTTCCATTGGTCTATGTGTCTGTTTTTGTGCCAATAAAATATTGTCTTGATGATTACAGCTTTGTAAGATAGCTTGAAATCAAGCCTGTGATGCCACCAGCTTTGGTTTTCTTTTTCAACGTTCCTCTGGCTATTCAGGGTCTTTTCTGGTTCCATACCCATTTTAGGATTATTTGTTTTCACTCTGTGAGAAATGCTGGTGGCATTTTGATAGGATTTGCACTGAATGGATGGATTTCTCTGGGTAGCATATACATTTTAACAGTATTTGTTTTTCCAGTCTGTGAGCACAGAACATTTTTCCATGTCTTTGTTTCTTCCTTAATTTCATTCATAAGTGTTCTATAGTTTTCGTAGTACAAATCTTTTACCTCTTTGGTTAGGTTTTTCCTAGGTATCTTATCTGGATTTGGTGCAATTGGAAATGGGATAGATTCCTTGGTTTCCTTTTCTGCTGCCTCATTACTACTGTACAAAATTGCAGTCAACTTTTGTGCATTTTTTTTTTTTTTTTAAATTCTGCTACTTTGCTGAATTCCCATATCAGTTCTAGCAGTTTTTTGGTGGAATCTTTAGGGCTTTTCACATACAGTATTCTGCCATCTGTGAAGAGTGAAAGTTTGACTTCTTTAGTGTTTTGGATGCCTTTTATTTGTTTTTTTGTTGTCTGATAGCTGATGCTAGAACTTTGAGTATTATGTTGAAAAACAGTGGTGATAGTGGACATCTCTGTCATATTCCTGACCACGGGGGAAAAGCTCTTAGTTTTTTCCCCTTTGAGGATGATGGTCAATGTGGGCTCTTTACAGATGGCTTTTATTTTTTTTATATATATAATTTAAAATTTTTTTTAAGAAACATATAATATATTATTAGCCCCAGAGGTATAGGTCTGTGAATTGCCATACAGATGGCTTTTATGATATTGAGGTCTGTTCTCTCTATCCCTACACTGTGAAGTTTTAATTTTAATACAGAAATGATACTGTATTTTGTCAGATGCGTTTTCTGCATCAATTGAGAGATTTATATAATTCTTTTCCTTTCTTTTATTAATGTGGTGTATCAACTGACTGATTTGCAGATATTGAACCACCCTTGCAGCCCAGGAATAAATCCCACTTGGTCCTGGTGAATAATCCTTTGAACGTACTGTTGGATCCTATTGGCTAGTATCTTGGTGAGAATTTTTGCATCCATGTTCATCAGGGATATTGGTCTGTAATTCTCCTTTTTGATGGGGTCTTTGGTTTGGGGATCAAGGTAATGCTGGCCTCTTATAGTGAGTTTGGAAGTTTTCTTACATTTCCATTTTTTGAAACAGAAGAATAATGATTTCTTCTTTAAGTGTTTGGTAGAATTCACCTGGGAAGCCATCCAGCCCCAGACTCTTGTTATTTGGGAAGTTTTTTCATTATTGCATTAGTTTCCTTGCTCGTTATGGGTCCGATCTTGTTTTTTTTATTTCTTCCTGTTTCAGTTTTGTTAATTTATATGTTTCTAGGAATGCATCCTTTTCTTCCAGATTGCCTAATTTGTTGGCATATCATTGCTCTGTATTCTCAAAATTGTATTTATTTTGTGTTGGTTGTGATCTCTTTCATTCATGATTTTATTAATTTGGGGCCTCTCTCATTTTCTCTCTCTCTCTCCCTCTCTCTTTTGATAAGTCTGGCTATGGGTTTGTCAATCTTATTAATCCTTTTAAAGAACCAGTTCCTGATTTCACTTATCTGTTTTACTGTTTTGTTTTTTTAAAATTTCTGTATCTTTTTTTTTTTTTTTTGGCAGTAACACACAACAAGATTTATTGGGTGTGGCTCAAACAGGATTGCTTGTGAGGAGAAGACCCTCACAGCATGAGACCATCCAGAGGCTTACAGCTTGGGAACTACTCTCAGAAGGGGAGGGGACAAGGGAACTCAAGGGGGGGGGCAAGAACATTGGAAAGGGGGCTTGCATGTCTGGGTTGTATCATTGATTTCTGCTCTCATCTTTATTACTTCTCTTCTCCAGCTGGTTTTAGACTTAGTTTTGCAGTTCTTTCTCTAGCTTCTTTAGGTGTACATTTAGCATATATATGTGAGACTTTTCTTGTTTCTTGAGAAAGGTCTGTATTGCTATGTACTTTTCTCTAGGACTGTCTTTGGTACATCCCAAAGATTTGAGCAGTTGTATTTTCATTTTCATTTGTTTCCATGAATTTTTAAAAATTCTTCTTTAATTTTCTGATTGACCCATTAATAATCTTTAGTAGGATACTCTTTAACCTCCATGTACTGTGTGCCTTCCAAATTTTCTGGAGTTCAAGTTTTAAAGCACTGTGGTCTGAAAATATGAAGGGAATAATCCAAGTCTTTTGTACTGGTTGAAACCTGATTTGTGAACCAATATGTGATCTCTTCTGGAGAATGTTCCAGAATGTGTATTCTGTTGCTTGAGGATGGAATGCTCTCTATATATCAGTGACATCCAAATGGTCCAGTGTGTCATTCAAATCCCTTTTTTTTCTGGTTGATCTTTTGCTTAGATGATATGCCCATTATTGTGAGTGGGGTGTTAAAGTCCCATATTATTATTATTATTATTTTTCTTTAATTTTGTTATTAATTGGCTGCTCCAAGCTGGGGGCATAAATATTTACAGTTGCTAGATCTTCTTGTTAGATATACCCTTTGATTATGATATAGTGTCCTTCTTCATCACTTATTATGTCTTTGGTCTAAAATCTAGTTTGATACGAGGATGACTACTCCAGCTTTTTTGGATTTCCATTAGCATGATGAATGGCTCTCCACTTCCTCACTTATTTAAATTTTTTTTTTTTTAATTTTTTATTTTTTATAAACATATATTTTTATCCCCAGTGGTACAGGTCTGTGAATCACCAGGTTTACACACTTCACAGCACTCACCAAATCACATACCCTCCCCAATGTCCATAATCCCACCCCCTTCTCCCAAACCCCCTCCCCCCGGCAACCCTCAAATTTTTTATAATTTATTTAATTTTTCAGTGTTCCGAAATTTATTGTTTAATGTACTACACCCAGTGCTCCATGTAGTATGTCCCCTCCTTAATACCTACCACCAGGCTCATCCATCCCCCTACCCCATCCCCTCTAAAACCCTCAGTTTGTTTCTCAGAGTCCACAGTCTCTCCTGGTTCATCTCCCCCTCCAGTTTCCCCCAATTCCCTTTTCCCTTCCTTCTCCTAATGTCCCCCCTGTTATTTCTTATGTTCCACAAGTAAGTGAAACCATATAATTGACTTTCTCTGATTGACTTATTTCACTCAACATAATCTCCTCCAGTCCCATCCATGTTGATACAAAAGTTGGGTATTCATCCATTTTGATGGAGGCATAATATTCCATTGTATTTATGTACCACATCTTCTTTATCCATTTGTCCATTGAAGGGTATCTTGGCTCTTTCTATAGTTTGGCAATTGTGGCCATTGCTGCTATGAACATTGGGGTACAGATGGCCCTTCTTTTCACTACATCTGTATCTTTGTGGTAAATACCCAGTAGTGCAATTGCTGGGTCATAGGGCAGATGTATTTTTAATTTTTTGAGGAATCTCCACACTGTTTTCCAAAGTGGCTGCACCAATTTGCATCCCCACCAACAGTGGAAGAAGGTTCCCCTTTCTTTACATCCTCTCCAACATTTGTTGTTTCCTGTCTTGTTAATTTTGGCCATTCTAACTGGTGTAAGGTGGTATCTCAGTGTGGTTTTTATTTGAATTTCCCTGATGGTACTTAAAAAAAAAAGATTTTTATTCATTTATTTGACAGAGAGAGAGAGAGAGAACAAGAACACAAACTGGGGGAGTGGGAGAGGGAGAAGCAGGCTTCCTGCTGAGCCGGGAGCCTGATGTAGGGCTCGATCCCAGGACGCTGGGATCATGACCTGATCCGAAGGCAGATGCTTAATGACTGAGCCACCCCGGTGGCCCTCCACTTTTTCACTTTCAATTTGGAGGTGTTTTGGGGTCTAAACTTTGTCTTTAATAGACAGCATTTTGATGGGTCTTGTGTTTTTTTTCTTTCTGATTCCCCATGTCTTTTGATTGGAGCATTTATTTAGTCCATTTACATTGGGAATAATTATTGAAAGATATGAAGTTAGTGCCATTGTATTACCTATAAAGTTGCTGTTTCTCTAGATTATCTTTCCTTTCTGGTGTATGTTACTTTTGGGCTCTCTCTTTGCTTAAATTATCCCCTTTAATGTTTCTTGCAGGGCTGGTTTAGTGATTCTTTTGGTTTTTGTTTGTCCTGGCTCTTTTTTTTTTTTTTTTTTTTTTTTGTCCAGACTCTTTATCACTTCTTCCACTCTGAATGACTTGCTGGATAAAGTATTCTTGGCTGCATATTTTTCCCCTTTAGCATGTTGAATGTATCATTCCAGTCCTTTCTGGCCTGCCGGATCTATGGATAGGTCTGCTGCCAGCCTTATGTTTTTACCCTTGTAGATTAAGCATCTGTTGTCTTAAGCTGCATTCAGGGTTTTCTGTTTGTCTCTGAAAATTGCAAGCTTCATTATTATATATTAAGATGTTGACTTATTTTTGTTGATTTTTGAGAGGAATTCTCTGTGTCTCCTGGACTTGAATGCCTGTTTCCTTTCAAGTTAGGGAAGTTCTCCTCTATATTTTGCTCAAGTAAACCTTCTTCCTCCTTTCTGTCTCTTTTTCCTCTGGGACCCCAATTATTGTAGTATTGTTTTTCTCTGTGGTGTCACTTATCTCTTGAATTCTTCCCTGTGATCCAATAGTTGTTTATCTCTCTTTTTTTCAGCTTTTTTGTTCTCCATAATTTTGTCTTTATCACTGACTCTCTCTTCTGCCTCATTTATCCTAGCAGTTAGAGCCTCCATTTTGCATTGCATCTCAGTAGTACCTTTTTTTATTTCGATCTGATTAGATTTTAATTCTTCTGTTTCTCCAGAAAGAGATTTTCTGATATCTTCTTTGCTTTTTTCAAGACCCATAGTATCTTTATTACCATTCTAGTTCTGTTTTATTATCAGATTCTGATTCTGACATCTTACTTATATCCACATTGATTAAATCCCTGGCAGTAAGTACTGTCTATTGTTCTCTTTTTTGGTTGAGTTCTTCTGCATTGTCATATGTCCACAGAATAGATGAAAGAGACCAGAAAAGGTAAAAATAGCAACAGTGACTCTAGGAAGATATACACTAAACAAATTGGAAGAAATTAGAAACCAGAAAAGAGAAAAGAAAAAGGAAACATTTTTTTCATGTGTTTGTTAGCCATGTGTGTATCTTCTTTGGAGAAGTGTCTGTTCATGTCTGCTGCCCATTTTCTGATGTAATTGTCTGTTTTTTGAGTGTTGAGTTTGAGGAGTTCTTTATAGATTTTCCCAGCACCATTTATTGAAGAGACTTTCTTTTTTCCACCGGTTTTTTTGTTTTTTGCTTTGTTGAAGATTATTTGACTATAGAGTTGTGGGTCTATATCTGGGCTCTCTTAAGGAGGGCACCTATTGCCCTGAGTGTGGTGCATAAATAATGAATCTTGGAACACTGAAAAAATAAAATTAAAAAAATAAAAATAATAAAAGAAACAATAAAATTAAACAGAAGGTGAACAGAACAGAATAATAAACTAGATCCTGGGTATATTTTGGTCTGTTTGTCAGAAGAAACTAGGTCCCAAAATTGTAAAGAAAGAAAAAAATATATATATACACAAATAAAAATGAATATAATGAAAGCAGTCAAAAATGATAAATATATATGATATAACTGTAAAAATATCAATTAAAAAAGACCTAGAAAAAGAGTTAATAAAATAAGAAATTAGGTAAAAAGGAAAAAATTTAAAACTGAAAAACTAAAGAATCATGAGAAAAACCCAAGAATTCTAAATACTGTTTTTCCTAGCACTGACTTGATTCAACAACCAGAAACTTTTCTGATGCTTGTCCTATCATGAATTAGTAATGTGTCAATTAACTATGAATGTTTCATTTCTGTTATGCTGTTGCATTTTTTTCTTCTAGGAGAGAAACTGCTTATCTTCTGGTTTACATGAAGACTGAGTCCTAATGGATGTACCCTAAAACTTCAGAGACTGACAGAATTTCATTTTCCTCTCTATCCCTGGATCTGTTGACTCTTCCATGAAATTTTGCAGTGAGAAGAAGCCTCATCTTCAAATTGTGTAAATTGTTTATAATAAGGGGTAATTTAACAGTAACTTTGCAGGGGTCTTGATCAGTCAGAATAGATGCTTCCACCTCTAGACCTTTGGCCATATGGCTGGGGAAGAGAGTGGTCCTTGCTGTGGAAGATATTAATTTTTTAGTTAGGGTAGTGTGGGAGCCCAGATGCTCCTACGGGAGGAGAAACCAGGCCTACAATGGCAGTGGGAGGCATTCAGCGGGTAAGGGGCAATGTTAGGGAGGTATTTCAGTATTTTACAGCTACTGTGACAGTACTGGTATGTACTGGTAGAATATGATTTTTGTTTATAATTTGAAACTATTTTAGGGGCGCCTGGGTGGCTCAGTGGGTTAAAGCCTCTGTCTTCAGCTCAGGTCATGATCCCAGGGCTCTCTGCTCAGCAGGGAGCCTGCTTCCTCCTCTCTCTCTGCCTGCCTCTCTGCCTACTTGTGATCTCTGTCTGTCAAATAAATAAATAAAATCTTAAAAAAAAACAATCTACCTTTAAAGCTATTTTAGAACACATATCAATTCTATAAAAGTCAAATGTTTTGTCACTGCTATTCATTTATGTGACAAATACATACTGATCACCTACTCTCCTTAAAATAGCGTGCTAGGCACCATAGTGAATAAAGTTCTTTTTCTCAAAAGGAGTTTGCAGTTTAATTCCGGGGCGGGGGGTGATTAATATACATTAAATACAAAGGGTTTGTGCTTCAGGAGTTGAAGGACAGTGAAATACTTCTATTGTGGGGCCACGGGAGAAGCCATGAAGCTGGAAAGGGGGTTAGGATGGAGGATAGTTCATGTATATGGGTAAGCATACACAATGACATGGCTGAAAAAGGCAAGGCTCAAGGTTCAAAGATTATCCACAAACCTGGCTTCCCTCTACCAAGGAAGCATTGGAGACTGATAAGCCTAGGTGGTAGGTGATGCTCAGAACATAGTAGGGCTTGAACTGCTAAGAAGTTTGGATTCAATTTAATAGGTAATGAAACATTGAAGGGTTTTAGAAAGGAAAGGAATATTTAGTGGTAAAATATTTTTTGGTAAAATGAATCTGCTAGAGACTGGCAACAGGAATTAGAGACAGAGATGGTAGTGTAAATGCTAAAGTCTCTAGAGCCATTTTGGGGGAGAAATGGATGTGGACAATGAGACAAAAAGGGTCCATGGGGACTCCAGTACCACCCTGGAAGGTGAGGAGGGTAGATGTTACTATCCCCATTTTACAAAAGAAACAGTTGAGACATTCATATGTTTAATGACGTACTCAAGATTTCATATTTGATAAATGGCAGAGTCAAAAATTCCAATATAAAATGTGGGTTATTTATTTTTATTAGCAAAATAATTAGCCATGCAATAACAAATTCTCACTGTAAAATATTCAAGCAATATAGAAATATATAGAATCTCTTCTGTAGAGCTAACCATTATTAAACAGGTATAAATTAGCTTCCTAGCACTGCCACAGCAAATTATCACAAAATGGGTGGCTTAAGACAACAAATTTTTCTCTCTCATGGTTCAAGGAGACCGGAAGTTCAAAGTAAGGTATTGGCAAGGTTGATTCCTTCTGGAGTCTCGGAGGGAGAATCTGCTCCAGGCTTCTTTCCTAGTTTCTGGTGGTTACCAGCAGTCCTTGTTCATTGACCTGTAGCTAATGTCAACTCTCTGTCTTCATCTTCACATGATCTTCTTCCCTGTATGTCTTCATATGACATTTGTATAAGTATAGCAGTCATTGGATTTATGTCCCACCCTAATCCACTGTGACCCCATTTTTACTTGGTTAATTATATCTGTGAAGACTCTATTTCCAAATAAGTTTACATTCTAGGGTTCTAGAAAGACATGAATTTTTGTGTGACACTATTCAGTGCAATGCAAGGTGTGTATGTCACTAGGCTGTTTTCTATGCATTTGCATACATATATCACATACATAACTTTTACATAATAAGTTATTCACTTAATGACCTATAAAATCTTCTTGGAAAAGTTGCATTTAATTCCATAGATAGGTATACTATATTTTTTAGATTCTCATATTGGTGAATGTTAAGGGCATTTCAATTTCTTCAGTATTTAAGAAATGCAGAATGAATGACCTCCTTTAAACATCTTTTTGTACATGTATAAATATTTCTGCAGGTACTGAGAAATAAAATTAGGTCAAGGCATGGGTTTCTAAAATAGTACTAGATACTGATAAATTGACTCCAATTAACACCAATAACTTATGTTACGCTGCTGCCTTTTTTTTTTTTTTTTTAAAGTAGGCTCCGTGCCCAGCAATGGAGCCCACCATGGAGCTTGAACTTGTGACTCTGAGATCCAGACCTGAGCGGAGATTGAGTCAGACGCTTAACAGACTGAGCCACCTAGGTGCCTCTAGGCTTCTTTTCCCCCCAAGTTTTTTCTTTTTAATTTTTTATTTATTTAAAAAATTTCTTTTCAGTGTACCAGAATTCATTGTTTATGTACCACACCTACTGTACCATGCAATAAGTGCCCTCCATATTACCCACCACCACGCTTACCCAACCTCCCACCCCCCACCCCTCCAAAATCCTCAGATTGTTTTTCAGAGTCCATAGTCTCTCATGGTTCATCTCCCCCTCCAATTTCCCCCAACTCCCTTCTCCTCTCCATCTCCCTATGACCTCCATATTATTCCCTATTCTCCACAAATAAATGAAACCATATGATAATTGACTCTCTCGTTGACTTATTTCACTCAGCATAATCTCTTCCAGTCCCGTCCATGTTGATACAAAAGTTGGGTATTCATCCTTTCTGATGGAGGCATAATACTCCATTGTATAAATGCACCACATCTTTATCCATTCGTTTGTTGAAGGGCATCTTGGTTCTTGCCACAGTTAGGCGACTGTGGCCATTGCTGCTATGAACATTGGGGGTACAGATGGCCTTTCTTTTCACTACATCTGTATCTTTGTGGTAAATACCCAGTAGTGCAATTGCAGGGTCATAGGGAAGCTCTATTTTTGATTTCTTAAGGAATCTCCACACTGTTTTCCAAAGTGGCTGTACCAACTTTTATTCTCACCAACAGTGTCTTTGTCTACATCCTCTCCCAACACACATTGTTTACTATCTTGTTAATTTTGGCCTAACTGGTGGTATCTCAATGTGGTTTTGATTTGAATCTCCCGATGGCTAGTGATGATGAACATTTTTTCATGTGTCTGTTAGCCATCTATATATCTTCTTTGGAAAAATGTCTATTATGTCTTCCACCCATTTTCAAACTGGATTGTTTTTTGGGTGTTGAGTTTTACAACTTCTTTACAACTACCCCTGCAAATGACATATTTGACAAAGGGTTAGTAACACCAGATTTCAAGTTTTATCTTTTGTCATTCTGAAGAATCTGGATTAAATTTGATCTTTATAGATTAAGACAATTAAACTTCTCTCCATGTTTATTGACCATTTATCTTTCTTCTGTGAATTTCTTGTGATGTCCTTTGTCCTTGTTGTGTTTTCCTTTTTATATAAAGATTGTTTGCTTTAATTTATTATTTTTTAACTGATAAGCATTTTATTTTCATTTTATGGTGTGTGAGTGTGTAGAATGCAGCTTTTTAAAAATTATGTTCAATTAGTCAACATATAGTACATTAGTTTTTGATATAGTGTTCAACTTTTCAAATTTTAGAGAGAGGAAAGTGAGAATGGCAGGGGTGAGGGGTAGAGGAAGAGCAAGAGAGACAGTTCTCAAGCAGACTCCCTGCTGAATGTAGAGTCCAGTGTGAGGTTCAATCCCAGGTCCCTGAGATTATGCCCTAAGCTGAAATCAAGTCAGTTGCTTAATCAACTGAGCTACCCAGGCTCCCCAAGAGTTTGCTATTTTTATTTTAACTTTTTTCTTCCTAGATTTATTGAAATTCAATTTAGTTAACATATAGTATAGTATTAGTTTCAGGAATAGAATTTAGTGACTCTTCACTTATAAATAAAACACCCAGTGCTCATCAAAACAAGTGCCCTCCCATCACCCATTTACACCATCTTCCCACCCACCTCCCCTGCAGCAACCCTGTCTATTCTCTATAGTTAAGAGTTTCTTATGGTTTGCCTCCCTCTCTGTTTTTATCTTATTTTTTCCTTCCCTTCCCCTATGTTCATCTGTTTTGTTTCTAAATTCCACATATGAGTGAAATTGAATGATATTTGTCTTTCTCTTACTTCGCTTAGCATAATACCTTCTAGTTCCATCCATGTCATTGCAAATAGCAAGATTTCATTCTTTTTGGTGGCTGAGTAATATTCAGTTGTATATCTACACCACATCTTCTTTATCCATTCATCTGTTGTTGGGCATCTGGGCTCTTTCCAAATTTTGGCTATTGTGGACATTGCTGCTATAAACATTGAGGTGCATGTGCCCTCTTCGATTCACTATGTTTATATCTTTTGGATAGATATCTTGTAGTACAATTGCTGTGTCATAGGATAGTTCTACTTTTAAGTTTTTGAGGAATGTCTATACTGTTTTCTGGAGTGGCTGTACAAGTTTCCATTCCTACCAACGCTGTAAGAGGGTTCCCATTTCTCTGCCCTCACCAACATCTGCTGCTTCCTAAGTTGTTAATTTTAGCCATTCTGATAGATGAGAGAAGAAATCCCATTGTGGTTTTAAAAATTATTTTATTTTAAAAATTCTTTTAAATTTAATTTGTCAACATATACTCTATTATTAGTTACCAGTGTAAAATTTAGTGATTCATTATTTGCATATAACACCAGTGCTCATTACATTACATTACATCAAGTGTCCTACTTAATGCCCATCACCCAACTACCTCTTTCCTCCACCCACCTACCCTCCAGCAATCCTAGTTTGTTTCTTAGAGTTCAGTGTCTCTTATGGTATTCCTCCATCTGTATTTTCATCTTATTTTGTTTTTCCTTCCTTTTCCTATGTTTATCTATTTGTTTCTTAAATTCCACATATGAGTCTCTTGTAAGCAGCATTTCAATGGGTCTTGTTTTGTTTTTATCCATTCTGATACCCTGTATCTTTCAATTGAGCATTTAGTCCATTTAGATTCAGAGTAATTCTTGAATGATATGAAGTTAGTGTCATTTTATTGCCTGTAAAGTCTCTGTTCCTGTAGCTTCTCTCTGTTCTTTTTTACTTATGGGCTCTCTCTTGGTTCAAGGGATCCCCTTAAATATTTCTTGCAGGGCTGGTTTAGTGTTCACAAATTCCCTTTGTTTTTGTTTGTCCTGGAGACTATCTCTCCTTATTTTCTGAATGACAGCCTTGCTGAAAAAAGTATTCATGGCTACATATATTTCACCTTTAGCATGTTGAATATATCATGCCAGTCCTTTCTGGCCTTCCAGGTCTCTGTGGGCAGGTTTGCTGCCAGGCTTATGTTTCTACCCTTGTAGGTTAAGGACCTGTGTTCCTGAGCCCCTCTCAGGATTTTCTGTTTGTCTCTGATATTTGAAGATTCACTATTATAAGTTGAGGTGTTTACTGATTTTTATTGATTTTGAAGGGGGTTCTCTTGCTTCCTGGACTTGAATGCCTGCTTCCTTTCCAGATTAGGGATGTTCTCAGCTATATTTTGTTCAAATAGGGGCGCCTGGATGGCTCAGTTGATTAGGCGACTGCCTTTGGCTCCGGTCATGATCCTGGAGTCCTGGGATAGAGTCCCGTATCAGGATCCCTGCTCAGCAGAGAGTCTGCTTCTCCAACTGACTTCTCTCATCTCATGTTCTCTCAAATAAATAAATAAATAAAAGTCTTTATAATTTGTCCTGGGATAGATCCCATATCAGGCTCCCTGCTCAGCAGGGAGTCTGCTTCTCCAACTGACCTCTCTCCTCTCATGTTCTCTCAAATAAATAAATAAATAAATAAATAAATAAATAAAAATCTTTATAATTTGTTCAAATAAACCGTCTGCTCCCCATCTTCTGGGACCCCTATTATTTGAATATTATTTTGCTTTATGGAATCACTGAATTCTCAGAGTTTCCCTTCCTGATCCAGTAGCTGGATTTTTAAAAAAAATTTCCCATCATTTTCTGTATCAATTACTCTCTTCTGCCTTGTTTATCGACACTTTTAGAGCCTCCATTTGGGACTGCATCTCAGTAATAGCCTTTTAAATTTTGGCCTGCTTAGATTTTAGTTCTTTTATCTCTATATGAAGGATCCTCTAGTGTCTTCTATGCTTTTTTTCAAGTTCAGCTAGTATCTTTATAATCGTTAAATTCTAGTTCAGATATCTTAGTTATATCCATGTTGATTAAATCACTGTCAGTAAGTACTAGCTCCTATTCTTTCTTTTGTTGTGAATTTCTCTGTTTCATCATTCTGTCCGGGAAAGAATAGAAGAAAGAGAAGAAGAGAACAAAGAGAATAATAATGGCAAAAACAGAAAAAGAAAACAAACCAGAAGAAAACAAAAACAAAAGAAAATTTTAAAAATCAAAGAAGAAACAAAACAAAACAAAAAAACTAGATCCTGGGTTTATTTTGGTCTGCTTGTTAAAGGAAACTAAATCCAAAAATAGGAAAGAAAGAAATACATATACAAAAATAAAATACAATGAAAGGAAACTAAAAATTAAAAAAATATGTATATATAAAAATAAAAGCTAAGGAATAAAAAAGAAAATTCCTGAAAAAAAAAAAAACAAAACTGAAAGACTAAATAAGATGCAGAAAAATGAAACTGGACCACTTTCTTACACCATACACACATATAAAAAAAACTCAAAATGGGGGACAATTTAACATGGCAGAGTATTAGGGGGACCCTGAACTTGCCACATTCTTTGAATACAACTCGATCAACATTCAACTATTTTGAACAACTAGGAAGAGGATGAGAGGAGTAAGGAATCAATTTGCACAGTTTGAGCCAAAGAATTTGGTAGAGGAGAGTTTCAGAGCCCTGGATTAGGGGATTAGGAAGCTATGTGGCCAGCTCGCAAAGCAAAGTCAGGAAGAGGGATAAAGTTGGAAAGAACTCAGCAGGTTGCAGTGAGGAGATCCCCTGGGTCCCTCAGGGTGAGATTACTCCCCTTCCTGGAGGGTATTTTGAAGAGTGTATTTAGCCTCTCTAAAGACAAAAGGTCAGTTGGGGAGTCATTGAGTGGAACCCAGCCACAGTGTCAGAGAGGTGGGCAGAGGGCAAAAAAACCCTCAACTTTTTGCTCTCTGCTATAATAGGCTTAAACCTCTGTATTTGTGCCAAGCTGCCACTTTTCTGGGGCTGAACTGAGCAGAGTGTATAGACGGGAGGAGATTGCAGATAATGTGGCTGCTGTTTTTTCCTGTGAGCCACAGTAGGCTTAAACCTCTGTATGTGCATTGAGCAGCTGCATTTCTGGGGCTTAAATGAGCAGAGTGTAGATACTGGAACATATTGCAGATAAGCTGGAAACCTCTTTTTGTTTGTCTTATATTGTCTGCCACAATATAACCAAGCCTCTGCAAAAGTTTTTCTGGGACAAAAGGGAGTAGGAGACTGAGTTTATTTCAGATGACTGATAACCTGGCTCCATTTCACAGTGTTACAATAAACTCTAGCTTCTGTGTACACACTGTGCAATGGGGCACAGTGGGCATGGGGCAGTGGTGAGCATACCTAAAGGCTCCCTAAACCTCTCTGCCAGGAGACAGGAGTGAGCACCGACCTCACCAGGCCCTTTAAAACTTGGGAGTTTTGGGGCACCTGGGTGGCTCAGTTGGTTAAGCAACTGCCTTCGGCTCAGGTCATGATCCTGGAGTCCCAGGATCAAGTCCCACATCAGGCCCTCTGCTCATCAGGGAGCCAGCTTCTTCCTCTGCCCCTCGCCCCTTTCATGCTCTCTCTCTCTCTCAAATAAATAAAATATTTAAACAAACAAACAAACAGACAAAAACCAAACTTGGGAGTTTTGAATCCCAATCACAGTCAGAGATAAAATACAGGAAATCTATGGCTCTGGGAGTGGTGACAACCCAGACACAGAGGGGTTAGAGTAGGGAATTGATGTGAGCCTGGGTCTCAGGAGACTGTTTGTTTTTCTAAGAGGGCCTTCTGAGCAGCAGCTGCCAGAATTTCTGCTCCTCAGGAACAAGAGGGCAAGATGATGCCATATTCCACCTCCTCTACCTTCCCATCCTCCTCCCACACACCAGCACAGTCTGACTCCAGAGAAAAGCACTGTGCCTCCAGTGGAGGCTAGAGTCCCCTACACTAAACCCCACCCCCCAATCTAGCAGGAGCATCTTTACAAGGAAAAGCCAACTGTGAAATAGCCCAGCAGGGCGCTCCCTCAGAATAGCATACAGGCCCCCACATCTACCAAGTCTACTGATTAAAGAAAGATTTAAAATATCAGCGTTGGGCTTAACGTCACAAATCAAAGCACACCTACTTAAGGCCCAAACATTCCCCATACAAGCAATGAGGAAATGTGTAGATTAAGGACAAGTGGGAAAGAGCAGCTGAAACACCATAGCAGAGTGTATACAACATGCACCAGCATTATGTTGTGAAATTGTTGTTGTTGTTGTTATTGCTGTTATCCCTTTTTGCTTTTTTCTTTCTCTCTTTTCTGGACACAATGGCTAGAAGGAGAAATTCACAACAGAAGAAATAACTGGAGGTAGTACTCTCTGCCAAGGATATAATTAATATGGATATAAGTAAGATGTTAGAAGTAGAATTCAAAACAATTATAAAGATACTGGTTGCACTTGAAAAAAAAAACATAGAAGACTCTAGAGAATCCCTTACTGTAGAAATAAAAGAACTAAAATTTAATCAGGCTGAAATTAAAATCCCATTACTTAGATGTAGTAAATTGGAGGCCCTATCTGCTAAGACAAAGGAGTCAGTGATACAGAAAGCAAAATGATGGAAAATAAGGAAGTTGAGAAAAAGAAAAACAACTACTGGATCATGAGGAGACACTTCAATAAATCACTAATACCATGAAGTGCAATAATATTAGAATAATAGGGATCACAGAAGATCAGGAAAGGGGGGGTGTAGAAAGTTTATTTGAACAAATTATAGCTGAGAACTTCCCTAATTTCGGAAAAGAAATAGGAGTTCAAGATGCACAGTGAACCCCTCTCAAAATCAATAAAAATAAATCAGCATCCCAACATATTAGTGAAGCTTGCAACTTTCAGAGAAAAACAGAAAATCCCGAGAGCAGTTCAGAACAACAGGTCTTTAACCTATAAGGGTAGAAACATAGGTTGTGGGGGGAGGCAAGATGGTGGCAGAGTAGAGGACCTCCTTTTATCTGGTCCCTCGAACTTAGCTGGGTATCTATCAAACCTTTCTGAACATGGATGAATTCAGCCTTGATGTAGGAAAATATATCTGGAACTCTGAAAGCAGAAAAATGAGGGCTTTTTGTAAGATAGGAGGTGCAGAATCATGAATCTCTGGGGAAATGTCAAAGGATAAACAGAGAGGGGATGGAGCCACAATTAGCTGGCTTTGGAAAGTCATAGAACACTGAACTGCAAAACTGAACCATTAGAAATCTGTTCCAGTGAGAGACATCTCTTTCTTTTTTCCTTTTTTTTTTTTAAAGATTTTATTTATTTATCAGAGAGAGAGGGGGAGAGAGCAAGCACAGGCAGACAGAATGGCAGGCAGAGGCAGAGGGAGAAGCAGGCTCCCTGCCGAGCAAGGAGCCTGATGTGGGACTCGATCCCAGAATGCTGGGATCATGACCTGAGCCGAAGGCAGCTGCTTAACCAACTGAGCCACCCAGGCGTCCCGAGACATCTCTTTCTGAAAGGGGCACAGACAATGAAAAGGGCAGAATTCTAGGTGGGTCATTATGGACTCAGGATCCCAAGTAACACAGAAAGAATAGGGATGTCTAATCCTATAGAAAGCCTAAGCAGTGGAGCAGGGAAACTTGTTAAAGTCAGCGAGCCCAGAAAGGACTCTCAGCTTTGGTTGTCATAAACCACCAGCTAGGCTGGTAGGGAGACAGTACTTTGCTTGAGAACACTGAAGAGGACTAGAATGTTTGGGCCACTTGACATCCCTTGCGAGAGATGAAACAGCAGTGCACACAACTGTGCAACAGCTCTTGGGGTGGCAGTGACCCCAGAAAAGATGGTGGGATGGCACTCAGTTTGACCAGGGAACAACAAAGTAGGATGCATGCGCAAGTCCACAGTTGCTCATAGTCATAAAGACACAAAGGGAAGTGTCGCTCATAAGCTATGGAGACTCCTCTCCGGAGAATTGCCATGTGGGTGAACTGTGGGAATTGCGGGTTTAGTGCACTCAAAAGTGGAGACGGTTTGACCTGGAGGGTTTACTGAAGAAGAGGGATGGTGATCTTGTGGTTCTGGGTCAGAAATCCTGGCATGGCCATTTTTGCCCTGACCCTCTGAAGACATGTGGAGAGCCACCAAGGCACAAAGGCCATATACAAGCTCACCTTGAGCCCATCTCCATGACAAAGGGTGGTGCAACTTTGGCAGACAAAGAAACCTGAGAAGCAGAACAGCAGGCCCAACAAGACAAGACTGAAAGAACAGGTGAATGACAAGCATATAGATCTCACAGGAATCTAAAACTCCAGGACTCTTAAAATTCTATTGGGCTCCAGGTGTTTCCTCATGACTCATTTTCCTTCAGTGGAAAATTTTACATTTCCTTTTTCTCTCTTAACCTTTCTCTTCTTGCAACGAGATTCTTATTTGACAAATTCATGTTTTTAAGTCACTTTTTAACCTTTCTTTACATCTACATTTTATAGATTTACGTCTCACCATCCTTTTTTCCCCACTGCATTCAATTTTATTATATATAAAAATTTATTTTTATTTTTATTTATTTATTATTTGTTTAAAAGATTTTATTTATTTATTTGGCACACAGAGAGAGAGAGAGAGTACAAGCAGGGGGAGCAGCAGAGGCAGAGGGAGAAGCAGACACCCTGCTGAGCAGGGAGCCATCCCAGGACTCTGAGATCATGACCCGAGACAAAGGCAACTACTTAACTGACTGAGCCACCCAGGTGCCCTTTATATTTAATATATATATGTGTGTGTGTGTGTGTGTGTGTGTGTATGTATGTATATATATATATATATATATATATATATATATATATAAAATTATATATAATAATTTTAAAGTATATATATTTATATTTATTTATTTTATAATGTCTTCTAAAACCCATACCTAAATTCAATCAGGTACAAGTAGATCACCCTGCTTTGTCCACCTTGTAAGATTTTAATCTCTTTCCCCCCACCAATCTTTTTTACTGTTTTGTTCCATATTGGCTTTGCTTGCTTTTCAGTGATGGCTTCCAACAACTTCAGATGTTTTCCAGGATGCATTTTGCTTGAGTCATGCTTAATAATTTGGACTCTGCCAATTTGCTCACCCATAATTCCTTGGACAGAATAACTAGGAGGAGGAAGTTACAACAAAGAAAGGAACCAGGGGCAATGTTATCTGCCACAGAGCTAATAATATGGATATAAGCAAGATGTCAGGGATAGAATTCAGGATAGCAATTAAAAGTTAATAGCAAGGCTTGAAAAAAGCTACATGACAATACAGAATCTCTAAGGGTGGAAATGATATCTAATTGGGCCAAACTTTAAAATGCTATGTATGAAATGCAGTCTAAATTAGATACTCTAACAGCAAGGATCAGTGAAGCAGAAGAGAGAATAAGTGACCTAGAGGATGGTCTGATGGAAAGGAAGGAAGCTGAGGAAAAGAGAGAAAGACAACTAATAGCCCATGAAGAAAGGTTTTGAGTATTTAATGATAACATTGAAAAGAACCAATGTCAGGATCATGAGGATCCAAGAGGTGGTGGAAAGAAAAAGAGGGTTAGAAAGTATATTAGAGCAAATCATGGCTGAGAACTTCCCTAATCTGGGGTAGGAAACAAATATTCATGTTCAAGAAGCAGAGAAGACCCCTTACCCAAATCAATAAAAATAGATCAACACCCTCGACATATAATAATGAAGCTTGCAAATCTTACAGCCAAGAAATTATCTTGAGAGAAGCTGGGGAGAGGAGGTTCCCTATGTATCAAGTGAGGAACATCAGAATAATATCAGACCTGGGGCGCCTGCGTGGCTCAGTGGGTTAAGCCGCTGCCTTCGGCTCGGGTCGTGATCTCAGGGTCCTGGGATCGAGTCCCGCATCGGGTTCTCTGCTCAGCGGGGAGCCTGCTTCCCTCTCTCTCTCTGTCTGCCTTTCTGTCTACTTGTGATTTCTCTCTGTCAAATAAATAAATAAAATCTTAAAAAAAAAAAAAAAGAATAATATCAGACCTATCTACAGAAACCCAGCAGCCCAGAAAGGGCTGGAGAAATATATTCAGGGTACTAAATGAGAAGAACATGCAGCCAAGAATACGCTATCCAGCAAGGTTGTCATTCAGAATGAAGGAGAGATAAAGAGCTTCCAGGACAGACAAAAACTGAAAGAGTATGTGACCACCAGGCCAACCCTGCCATAAATATTAAGGGGGATACAGTAAGTGAAGAGAGATCCCAAGAGTAACATACACCAAAAAAGAAACAGAGACATATACAGAAACAGGGACTTTACAGGCAATACAATGGCACTAAATTTATATTGTTACTCCAAATGTAAAGGGGCTAAATGTTTCAATCAAAAGACCCAGAGTATCAGATTGGATAAAAAGCAAGAGCCATCCATATGAAGTCTATAAGAGACTCATTTTGAATAAATTGCTGCTATCCTTCTCTTTGACTTTGTATCCATCTGTTCCTACTTTGTTGAGGGCTTTTATCAGAAAAGGATGCTGTATTTGCCAAATTCTTTTTCTGCATCTGTTGATGAGATCATATGGTACTTTTCCTTTCTTTTATTAATATTGTATATCACATTGATTTGAGAATATTAAACCACCTCTGCATCCCAGGAATAAATCCCACTTGATCATGGTGAATAATTCTTCCAATGTACTGCTGACTGACTTACTATTATTTTATTGAGAATTTTTGCACCCATGTTCATCAGGGATATTGGCCTAGTAATTCTGCTTTTTAATGGGGTCTTTGGTTTGGGAATCAAGGTAATGCTGGCTTCATAGAATGGCTTTCGGAAGGTTTTCTTCCATTTCCATTGTTTAGAGCAGTTTGAAATGCTTAAGTCTTTAAATGTCTGGTAGAATTTTGCTGGATTGCCATCTTTTCCAGGACTTTTGTTTGTTGGGAGATTTTTGATTACTGATTCAATTTGTTTGCTTAGGGGTCTGTTCTATTTCATCGTGTTTCCGTTTTGGTAGATTGTAAGTTTCTAGGAATTTGCCCATTTCTTCCAGATTGCCCAGCTGGTCAGCACATAATGTTTCATAGTATTCTCCTATGATTGTTTGAATTTCGCTGGTGTTGGTTGTGATTCCTCCTGTATACATTCATGACTTCATCTCTGAGTCATCTCTCTTTTCTTTTTGGTGTTTCTGGCTAGGGATTTTCCCACTTTTATTAATTCTTTTGAAGAATCTGCTCTTAGCTTTGTGAATCCATTCTTTGTGTGTATTTTGTTTTTACTTCTGTATGATTGACCTCTGCTCTCATCTTTATTATTTCTTTTCTCCTGCTGGACTTAGGCTTTATTTGCTGTTCTTTTTCCAGATCCTTCAGGTGTAGCACTAAGTTATGTATTTGAGACTTTTCTTGCTTCTTGCTGTAGGCCTGTACTGCAATATACTTCCTTCTTAAGCCTTCTTTCCCTCCATACCAAAGGTTTTGGGGTGTCATGATTTCATTTTCATTTTCTTCCATGTATTTTTTAAAAAATTTCTTTAATCTCCTGGCTAACCCATTCATTCTCTGGTAAGGAGTCCTTTGACTTTCATGAATTTATGGCCTTTCCAAATGTTTTCTTGTGGCTGACTTCCCATTTCATAGTGCTGCGGCCTAAAACTATATGCATGGCATGATCTCCAACTTTTTGTACTTGAGGGCTGATTTGTGACCCAGTATGTGAACTATTTTGGGGAATGTTCCATGTGCACTTGAGAAGAACGTCCATTCTGTGGCTTTAGGATGAAATGTTCTGAAAAAGATCTATTAAGACCTTCTGGTCCAGTATGGCATTCAAAACCATGGGTGTGTTTTGTTTGTTTGTTTTCTTCTTAATTTTCTGTTCAGATGATCCATCCACTGTGATAAGGGGTTTGTTAAAGTCCCCCATTATTGTATTATCATCAGTGAGTTTCTTCATGCTTGTTATTAATTAATTTACATATCTTTGGGTGCTCCCAAGTTGGGGGCATGAATACCTACAGTTCTTTTTTTTTTTTTTTTGTCTTTTATGTCATGTTAGTCACCATACAGTATTTCCGTAGGTTTTGATGTAGTGTTCCATGATTCATTGTTTGTGTATACCACCCAGTGCTCCATGCAATATGTGCCCTCCTTAATACTAACCAATGGGCTAACCCATCGCCCTGCCTTCCCTTCTAAAACTCTCAGTTTGTTTTCCAGAGTCCATAGTGTCTCATGGTTCATCTCCACCTCTGATTTTCCCTTAAACCCTTCATTTTTCCCTTTTTTCTTCTAATGTCCTCCATCCTATTTCTTCATATGTGAAACCATATGATAATTGTCTTTCCCAGTTTGACTTGTTTCACTTAGTATCATCCCTCACCCCGTTCCATCCATGTCGATGCAAATGGTCAGTACTCATCTTTTCTGATGGCTGAGCACTGTTCCATTGCATATACAGACCACATCTTCTTTATCCATTCATCTGTTGAAAGCTACCTTGGCTCCTTCCACAGTTTGACTATTGTGCACATTGCTGCTATGAAACATTGGTTGCATGCAGCTCTTCCTTTCATGACATCCATATCTTTGGGGTAAATACCCAGTAGAGCAATTGCTGGGTCACAGGGTAGCTCTGTTTTTAACTTTTTCAATGTGGTTTTGATTTGGACTTCCCTGGTGGCTAGTGGTGTTGAACACTTTTTCATGTGTCTGTTAGACATTTGTATGTTCTCTTTGGAGAAGTGTCTGTTTAGTTCTTCTGCCCATGTTTTGACTTGATTATCTTGGTTTTATGGGGTGTTAAGTTTGAGAAGTTCTTTATAAATCTTGGATATCAGCCCTTCGTCTGTTGTGTCATTTGCAAATATCTTCTCCCATTCCCTGGATTGCCTCTTTGTTTGGTTGACTGTTTCCTTTGCTGTGCAGAAGCTTTTTATGTCAATGAAGTCTGAAAGTTCAGTATCAATTTTGTTTCCCTTGCCTTTGGAGACATGTCTTGAGAGAAGTCACTATGGCCAATGTCGAAGAGGTTACCACTACCCAAGTTGTCCTCTTGGATTTTGATGGGTTCCTGTCTCACACTGAGGTCTTTCATCCATTTAGAGTTTATCTTTGTGTATGGTGTAAGAGAATGGTTGGTTTTCATTCTGTATATTGCTGTCCAACTTTCCCAGCACCATTTATTGAAGAGACTGTCTTTATTCACTGGATATTTTTTCCCCTGTTTTGTCAAAGATTAATTTAGCATAGAGTTGAAAGTCCATATCTGGGCTCTCTATTCTGTTCCATTGTTCTATGTGTCTGTTTTTGCGCCAGTACCATGCTGTCTTGGTGATCACAGCTTTGTAAAAGAAATTGAAATCAGGCAATGTGATACGTCCAGGTTTGTTTTCCTTTTTCAACATTTCCTTGATGATTCAGGGTCTTTTCTGGTTCCAGACAAATTTTTGGATGGTTTGTTCGAGCACTTTGAAAAATGCGGTTGAAAAATTTTTATCAGGATGGTGTTGAAAGTATATATCGCTCCAGGTGGCATAGGCATTTTATCAATATTTTTTCTTCTGATCCATGAGTATGGAATGTTTTTCTGTTGTTTTGTGTTTTCCTCAGTTTCTTTCATAAGTGTTCTGTGGTTCTATTTTCATAAGTATAGATCCTTTACCTCTGCGATTAGGTTTATTCCAAAGTATCTTATAGTTTTTGGTGCTGTTGTAAATGGAATGGGTTCTCTAATTTCTCTTTCTACAGTTTTATTGCCATTGTATAAGAAAGCAACTGATTCCTGTTCATTGGTTTACAATTCTTAAATCTTCTCAATGGACAGACCCCTTAATCATGATATAATGCCCTTCTTCACCTCTGGCTACAATTCTTGTTTTAAAATCTAGTTTGTCTGATATAAGTACGGCTACCTTGATTTCTTTTGAAGTCCATTAGCATGATGGATGGTTCTCCATCCTCGCACTTTCCTTCTGCATGTGTCTATAGGGTTAAAATGAGTCTCTTGTAGGCAGCAGATAGATGGATCTCTTCTATTTAATTCATTCTATTACATTATGTATTTTGGCTACTGTATGATCTCACTGATATGTAGAATGTAAGAAAGAAAACAGAAAAATATATGGGGAAGGCAAAAAGAATAAAAGAATTTGAGACACAAGACATGAGATTCTTAGTGATACAGAACAAACTGAGGATTGGTTGAGGAACATGGGTGGGGGGTAGGATGGATTGCTGATGGGTATTAAGGAGGGTTCTTGTTATCATGAGCATTGGACATTTTATGGAAGTGATGAATCAATGAATTCTACTCCAGAAACCAATAATACACTCTATAATAACTACTGAAAATAAAAAAAAAGGGGGGGGGATCATTGATACGTGTGTACTTCTGGCCATTTTTGGTTTACTTGCTTTACAGTGTTTTTTTTTTTAAAGATTTTATTTATTTATTTGACAGACAGAGATCACAATTAGGCAGAGAGGCAGGCAGAGAGAGAGAGAGAGAGAGAGAGAGAGAGGAGGAAGCAGGCTCCCTGCTAAGCAGAGAACCCAATGCGGGCCTCAATCCCAGGACCCTGGGATCATGACCTGAGCTGAAGGCAGAGGCTTTAACCCACTGAGCCACCCAGGCACCCCTTTACAGTGTTTTTTAATAGTTCTCTGTTTCTTCTTTGCTCTATTCCTTTTTGATTTGATGGCTTTGTTTGGTGATATTCCTGGATTCCTTTCTCTTTATTTTTTGCACATATATTGCAGGTTTTTATTGGTAGTTATCATTAAAGCGATGCATATAGCCAGCTGTATTAATCTGATGGTAACTTAGGTTTGAACCCATTCTAAAAACATTCTAAAACGTTTATGCCCCTACAGACATTTTATATATATGTCATACTTTACCTCTATTTATTTTGTGAATCCCTTGACTAATTTTTATAGATATCATCGATGTTACTGCTTTTGTGCTTTAATGTCCCTAGTGGTTTTGTGATTAACCTGCTACTTATTATTATGTTTGTATGAATCTGGACTTTTTTTTTAACTGTCTTCATTTTATTTCTCTTGATTATCACCTTTCTTTCCACTCAAAGATTTCTCTTTTATGTATCTTGGAGTCTGGTTTAGTGGTAATTGACTGCTTTAACTTTTTGTTTGTCTGGGAAACTCTTTTCTCTCCTATTCTGAACGACAGCCTTGCGGCTTAGCATATTCATTGTTGTAAGTCTGTTTTTAAAAAACTATTCATTTATTTATTTAAGAGAAAGAGAGAGCACATGAGGAGGAAAAGGGAGAGGGAGAGGGAGAGAAACAGGTTCCCTGTGATGCCATAACACCCATGAACTTAGCCTGAGATATAAGATTATACATGTCTGGATCTCTACAGGGGCAGAAGATCATTGGTCAGGAGGTACAAAAGATGGAGTTGGGATTACAGGGACAGATATCAGAGTATAAACAAAGAGGGAGGGAGCCACTAGAAGCTAGCCACTGGAAAGTAAAACCCCAGCTCCAAAGCGCCCTGTGTTTAGGGACCAGCCATAGCTTGGAGATCCATAGCTGTGAGACTGGAAGGGACTGTTATCAGAACAAAAGGGCTTTAGGGACAATTGCCAGGACCAGGCAGCTACAGGGGCACACCTGAGCCCACGGTCGCAGGACCAGCCACTGCCACTGTCTGCCTGCATCTGAGAGGACCTGGCACGGACTTGAATGAGCAGTCCCTGGGGCTGGCAGCCTCTGCCACTGCCACTGCCACCACCACCTCCCCCGCTACCATGGCTTAGAGGACTTGGCTTGGAAGGAAGCCCACAGTCGCAGGAATGGCAGCTGGCAGGGCTGGGCTCGCCTGGATCAATATTGCTCGAGGTTTTGGTGTCAAGGTGATAGAGAGACAAGCAGGGGCCTCAAGTTGAGCAGTGGGAGGATCGTTGGGGATGCACACCACCTGTGGGAGATGGCGGTATTCAATGGTGATTGCAGAGGAAGAGTTTGTGTGTTCTGGAAGATTCAGAGAGGAACAGACTGTAAATTGTCTCAAAGGCAGAGATCGAGTTGCAGACAATTTACTTTGTTCTGACCCTCCAAAAAGGCACAAAAAGCTGCCAGAGAACAAAAGCCTCCAGGGAACAAAAACCCCAGAAATTGGTTTCTGTGGAGACCAGCCCCTTGATAGGGGGCAGACTAACTGCACCCAAGCAGGATTGAGTGAAAAACAATGCAGCAGGCCCCTCCCCCAGAAGAAAAGCTGAAGGAACAAGAGGACAATAACCACAGGGTTTTCAAAAGCCTGTAAATCCCCAACACTAGGGGAAAACAGTATATTAAGCCCCTGGTATTGCCTCACAACCTGTATATTTCTTAGATACAACTTCTTTCGCTCTCTCTCTCTTTTTAATGATTTCTCCTGATTTTTGTTTTTATTTGTATTTATCATTTCAACTAGCTGTTGAACACAACATATTCCGTAGTAACTTTTTAACGTGAATTTTTCATACATACTCTTTTTAAAAAAGATTTTATTTATTTATTTGACAGAGAGAGAGATCACAAGTAGGCAGAGAGGCAGGCAGAGACAGAGAGAGGGATGGGGGAGCAGGCTCCCTGCTGAGTAGAGAGACCAATGTGGGGCATGATCCCAGGAGCCCAAGACCGTGATCTGAGCTGAAGGTAGAGTCTTAACCCACTGAACCACCCAGGCGCTCCCATGCATACACTTTGTTGTGTGTGTGCGTGTGTATATATATATATACATATATATATATATATATAGACAGAGAGAGGCTTCAGTGTAGTCCTTTTTTCCCCTATTCAATAATACTTTTGTATATATACCAGTTTTAATTTCCTTGTATCTCTGGAAAGTAGAGTTCTCTAATAATGATAAAAAATACAACCAGGAGGAACTGAAATACCCTTCTTCATCCATATCAAGGGATTATAACCACCTTCCCATCACACCCCCTCTTTTTATTTTGGGTCCCTTTTGTTTTTCTTTGTCAGTCATTTTGTTTGTTTGATTTTGTTTTTGTACTTTATAAATCTTATTCTTGGGGCTAATTTTGCTGGTGTCTTAATTTTATTTATTTATTTATTTATTTATTTATTTTTGGTAGTGATTTCTGATTGCTCTGACCCTTCTCAGGGTTCACCTTCCCTTTATAGTGGTGGGTACTTTTGACTCTTCATCCCCTCAACCATGACTCAACAGAATGACTATGAGGAGGAACTCCCAACCACTAAAAGACCCAGAGACCATGGCCTCTCCCACAGATCTAGTGGGTATAGATATAAGCAAGATGTCAGAAATAGACTTCAGGGTAACAGTTATGAAGGCAATAGTCCAGCTGGAGAAAACTATTAATGGCAACATAGATTCATTATGCACAGAAGTGAGAGCAGATCTGGCAGAACTCAAAAATGCTATCAGTGAGATACAATCTAATCTAAGTACTCTAACAGAGTAAGTGAGGCAGAAGAAAGAATTAGTCATCTTGAGAAAAACTGATAGAAAAGAAGGAATGGGAGGAGGTCTGGAAGAAACAGCTTGAAATCCATGAAAATGCAATTGGAAAAATAAATGACACCATGATAGTTTGTAAAGTCAGAATTATTGGGATCCCTGAAGGGGTGGGGAGAGAGAGACGACTAAAGATATATTCGGCCAAATCATAGCCAAGAATTTCCCTAATCTGGGAATGAAACAAGCAATCATGTCATAGAGCCAGAGACCACACCATCCCCCAGGTCAATGAAAGCAGACAAATGCCCAGGGATTTAATGCAAATCTTAAAACCAAGGAAACCACGCTAAGGGCTGTTAGGCGGAAGAGATTCCTTATGTACAGAGGGAAGAACATCAGAATAATATCTGACCTGTCCACAGAAACCTGGCAAGCCAGAAAGGGCTGGCAAGACATAGTCAGGGCCCTAAATGAGAAAGCTATGCAGAGACTGCAGGAATATGTAACCACTCAGCCAGCCTGCAAGAAATTTTAAGTGGAGGTTCTATAAAAAGAGAAAGCCCCCGAGAGTGATAAATACCAGATATGCAGAGGCAATCTATAGAAACAAGGACTTGACTGGCATCACGATGACAATAAAAACCTATCTTTCAATAATGACTCTCAGTGTGAACGACCTAAATGCTCCCATAAAATGTCACAGGGTTGCAGATGTGATAAAAAGGCAAGACCCATCCATATGCTGTCTACAAGAGACTCATTTTGAGCCTAAAGATATATCCAGACTGAAAGGGAAGGGATGGAGAACCATCTTGCATCCACTGGACCTCAAGAGAAAGCTGGGGTAGTGATTCTCATATCAGACAAATGAGATTTTAAGCTAATGACTGCAGTCAGAGATACAGAAGGACAGTACATCATTTTTTAAAGGGTCTATCCAATGAGATCTAACAACTAATAAATATTTATGCCCCCAACATGGGAGGAGCCAACTACATAAACCAACTGTTAATCAAATTAAAGAGACATATTGATAAGAATACATCAATAGTAGGGGATATTAATATGCCACTCTCAGCAGTAGACAGATCATCTAAGCAGAAATCAACAAAGAAACCAGAGCTTTGAATGACACCCTTGACCAGATGGACCTCATAGATAGATACAGAACACTCCACCCTAAAACAAAAGCATAGTCATTATTCTCCAGCATTCAGGAATTTCTCCAGAATAGACTGTATACTAGGTCACAAATCATGTCTCAACCGGTACCAAAAGATTGAGATTATTCCCTGCATATTCTCAGACCACAATGCTTTGAAACTGGAACTCAATCACAAGAAGAAGTTTGGAAGAAATTCAAACACTTGGAAGCTAAGGACCATTCTGCTCAAGAATGTTTGCATCCACCAGGAAATCAAAGAAGAACTTAAACAATTCATGGAAACCAATGAGAATGAAGACACATCTGTCCAAAACCTATGGCAAAGGCGGTCTGAAGGGGTCAATATACAGCCATTCAAACCTTAGTCAAAAAAAAAAAAAAAAAAAAAAGAAAGAAAGAAAGAAAGAAAAACCTTGAATACAGAAACCCTCTTTACACCTTAAAGAACTGGAGAATGAACAACAGATTAAGCCTATGCCATGCACAGGAAGGGAAATAATTAAGATTAGAGCAGAGATCAATGAGTTAGAAACCAGATACAATAAAACACCTCAAAGAAAGTAGAAGTCAGTTCTTTGAAGAATTAATAAGATCAATAAAACCACTGGCCAGACTAATCCAAAAGAAGAGAGAAAAGACCCAGATGAAGAAAATTAGGAATGAAAGGCTAGAGGTCATGACTAATACCCTGGAAAGAGAAACAACATCAGAAATTACTATCAACAGCTATATGCCAGTAAGTTAGGCAACCTAGAAGAAATGAATGCTTTCCTGGAAATCTATAAACTTCTAGGGCTGAAACAGGAAGAAATGGGCCACCTAAATTGACAAATAACTAGTAAAGAGATTGAAGCAGTGATCCAAGTATCTCCAAAAAGGAAGAGTCCAGGGGCTTACGGATTCTCTGGGGTGTTCTACCAATCATTGAAAGAAGAAATGCTACCTATTCTTCTGAAGTTGTTTCAGAAAGTAGAAACAGAAGGAAATCTTCCAGACTCTTTCTATGAAGCCAGCATCACCTTGATGCCCAAACCAGGCAAAGATGCCATCAATGGGGAGCCTTTCAGACCAATATCCCACAGTGAATATGGATGCCAAGATTCTCAACAAGATTCTAGCTAATAGGATTCAAGAGTACATTAAGAAGATTATCCACCATGACCAGGTGGTATTTATCCCTGGGATGCAAGGGTGGTTTAACATTCGCAAATCAATCAAGGTGATAGAATAAATCAGTAAGAGAAGACACAAGAACCACATGGGCCTCTCAATTGATGCAGAAAAGGCATTTGACAAAACACAGCATCCTTTCCTTTTTAAAAATCCTCAGAGTATAGGGACAAAGGAAACATTCCTCAACTTTGTAAAATCCATCTATGAAAAACCCACAGCGAATATCATTTTTGAAGGAGAAGAGCCAGGAGCCTTCCCATTGAGATCAGGAACACAAAAAGGATGTCCACTCTCACCACTATTGTTCAACATAGTACTAGATGTCCTAGAAACAGTAATCAGACAACAGAAAGAAATAAAATGTGTTCAGATTGGCGGAGAAGTCAAACTCTCTCTCTTCCCAGATGACATGATATTCTATGTGGAAAACCCAAAAGACTCCACTGTCATATTACTAGAATTCATACAGCAATTCAGTAATGTGGCAGGATACAAAATCAATGCACAGAAATCATCTGCTTTTTATACACTAACAATGAAACCACAGAAAGGGAAATTAGAAAATACATTCCATTTACAATAGCACCAAAAACCATGAGATACCTTGGAATAAACCTAACCAAAGAGGTAAAGAAAGTGAAGAAGACCCAAAAAGATGGAAAAGCATTCCATGCTCATAGATTGGAAGAATAAATATCATTAAAAACCTCTATGCTGCCCAGAGCAATCTACACTTTCAAAACCACTCCAATCAAAATACCAATGGCATTTTTCAAAGTGCTGAAACAAACCATCCTAAAATTTGTCTGGAAACAGAAGAGTCCCCAAATCGCCAAGGAAATGTTGAAAGATGAAAACAAACCTGGGGGCATCACCTTGCCTGATTTCAAGCTGTATTACAAGGCTATGATCACCAAGACAACATGGTACTGGCAGAAAAGCAGACACAGAGTACAATGGAACAGAATAGAGAGCCCAGATATACACCCTCAACTTCATGGTAAACTAAGCTTTGACAAAAGAGAGGAAAGAATATCCAGTGGATAAAAGACAGTCTCTTCAATAAATGGTGCTGGGAAAATCGAACACCTATTTATAGAGGAATGAAAATCAAGCATTCTCTTATAGCGTACACAAAGATAGACTGTAAATGGATGGAAGGCCTCAATGTGAGAGAGGAATCCATTAAAATCCTAGAGGAGAGCGTAGGCAGTAACCTCCTCGACATCAGCCACACCAACTTCTTTCAATACACGTCTCCAAAGGCAAGGAAGACAAACGTGATAATGAATTTTTGAGACTTCCTCAAGATAAAAACTTCTGCACAGCAAAGGAAACAGTCAAGAAAACAAAGAGGTAACCCATGGAGTGGGAGAAGATATTCGCAAATGACACCACAGACCGAGGGCTGATATCCAAGAAAGAACTTCTCAAACTCAACACCCAAAAAAACCCAGATTTTCAAGGCAAAAATGGGCAGAAGACATGAACAGATGCTTGTCCAATGAAGACAAACAAATGGCTAACAGACACATGAAAAAGTGTTCATCATCATTAGTCATCAGGGAAATCTGAATCAAAATGACATTGAGATACCACCTTAAACCAGTTAGAATTTTTTAATAAAAAATTGCAAAGATTAACAAGTGAGGACACTACAAATGTTGGGGAGGATGTGGAAAAAGGGGAATCCTCTTACACTATTGGTGGGAATGCAAGTTGGTGCAGGCACCTTGGAAAACGGTGTGGAAATACCTCAAAAAATTAAAAATAGAGCTACCCGTATGACCCAGCAACTGCAATACTGGATATTTACCCCCAAAGATATAGATGAAGTGAAAAGGAGAGCCATATGTACCCCAGTGTTTATAGCAGCAATGTCTACAATAGCCAATCTTTGGAAAGAGCCAAAATGCCCTTCAATAGATGAATGGATAAAGCAGATGTACTCAGTGGAATTTTACTCAGCCATCGGAAAGAATGAATTCCCACCTTTTTGCATCAATATGGATGGGACTGGAGGAGGTTATGGTGAGTGAAATATGCCATGTAGTGAAAGGCAATTATCATATGCTTTCACTTATTTTAGGAACATAAGGAATAGCATGGAGATCAGTAGGAGAAGGAAGGGAATAATGAAAGGGGAGAATTCAGAGTGGGAGATGAATCATGAGAGACTATAGACTCCAGGAATCAAGCTGAGGGTTTTAGGGCATAGGGGGTGTGGGGGAATTAATGAACCCTGTGATGGGTATTAAGGAGGGCCTGTATTGCATAGAGCACTGTGTGTGATACACAAACAATGAATCATGGAACATTACACCAAAAACTAATGATGTACTATATGGTGACTAACATGACATAATAAGAAAAAATAACCTATTCTTGTGTTTTAATCTTTTCTTCTGTCTGCTGCCCAGTTAGGTTACTTTCCATTATTCTGTCTTCCAGTTCACTGATTTTTCTTCTTTCTCTAGTCTATTTTTTTTAGGTTTTATTTATTTATTTATTTTAGGGAGAGAGAGCACAAGTTGGGGGAAGGGGCAGAGCGAGAGGGAGAAGTAAGCTCCCCACTGAGCAGGGAGCCCCCGCATGGGACTTGATACCAGGAGCCTAGGATCATGACTGAGCTGAAGGCAGATACTCAGCAAACTGAGCCACCCATGTAATCCTCTAGCTTATTATTTATTCCCTCCAGTGCATTTTGAATTTTAGTAATTGAGTTCTTTTCTCTGACTGGCTCTTTTTATATTTTCTCTTTGTTTAAAGTTTCCCTGAGATCCTCCACTCTGTTCTCAAGTTCAATCAATATCTTTACGACCGTGTCTTTAAACTCTTTCTCAGGCATATTGCTTATCTCCATTTGAATTTAGCTCTTTTGGTGTGATTTTGTCCTTTTATTTATTTTATTTTATTTTTTTTTTTTAAATTTTTTATTTTTTATAAACATATATTTTTATCCCCAGGGGTACAGGTCTGTGAATCACCAGGTTTACACACTTCACAGCACTCACCAAAGCACATACCCTCTCCAATGACCATAATCCCACCCCCTTCTCCCAAACCCCCTCCCCCCGGCAACCCTCAGTTTGTTTTGTGAGATTAAGAGTCACTTATGGTTTGTCTCCCTCCCAATCCCATCTTGTTTCATTTATTCTTCTTCTACCCACTTAAGCCTCCATGTTGCATCACCACTTCCTCATATCAGGGAGATCATATGATAGTTGTCTTTCTCTGCTTGACTTATTTCGCTAAGCATGATACGCTCTAGTTCCATCCATGTTGTTGCAAATGGCAAGATTTCATTTCTTTTGATGGCTGCATAGTATTCCATTGTGTATATATACCACATCTTCTTGATCCATTCATCTGTTGATGGACATCTAGGTTCTTTCCATAGTTTGGCTATTGTGGACATTGCTGCTATAAACATTCGGGTGCATGTGCCCCTTTGGATCACTACATTTGTATCTTTAGGGTAAATACCCAATAGTGCAATTGCTGGGTCATAGGGCAGTTCTATTTTCAACATTTTGAGGAACCTCCATGCTGTTTTCCAGAGTGGCTGCACCAGCTTGCATTCCCACCAACAGTGTAGGAGGGTTCCCCTTTCTCCGCATCCTCGCCAGCATCTGTCATTTCCTGACTTGTTGATTTTAGCCATTCTGACTGGTGTGAGGTGATATCTCATTGTGGTTTTGATTTGTATTTCCCTGATGCCGAGTGATATGGAGCACTTTTTCATGTGTCTGTTGGCCATCTGGATGTCTTCTTTGCAGAAATGTCTGTTCATGTCCTCTGCCCATTTCTTGATTGGATTATTTGTTCTTTGGGTGTTGAGTTTGCTAAGTTCTTTATAGATTCTGGACACTAGTCCTTTATCTGATATGTCGTTTGCAAATATCTTCTCCCATTCTGTCAGTTGTCTTTTGATTTTGTTAACTGTTTCCTTTGCTGTGCAAAAGCTTTTGATCTTGATGAAATCCCAATAGTTCATTTTTGCCCTTGCCTCCCTTGCCTTTGGCGTTGTTCCTAGGAAGATGTTGCTGTGGCTGAGGTCGAAGAGGTTGCTGCCTGTGTTCTCCTCAAGGATTTTGATGGATTCCTTTCGCACATTGAGGTCCTTCATCCATTTTGAGTCTATTTTCGTGTGTGGTGTAAGGAAATGGTCCAATTTCATTTTTCTGCATGTGGCTGTCCAATTTTCCCAGCACCATTTATTGAAGAGGCTGTCTTTTTTCCATTGGACATTCTTTCCTGCTTTGTCGAAGATGAGTTGACCATAGAGTTGAGGGTCTATTTCTGGGCTCTCTATTCTGTTCCATTGATCTATGTGTCTGTTTTTGTGCCAGTACCATGCTGTCTTGATGATGACAGCTTTGTAATAGAGCTTGAAGTCTGGAATTGTGATGTCACCAACGTTGGCTTTCTTTTTCAATATCCCTTTGGCTATTCGAGGTCTTTTCTGGTTCCATATAAATTTTAGCATTATTTGTTCCATTTCTTTGAAAAAGATGGATGGTACTTTGATAGGAATTGCATTAAATGTGTAGATTGCTTTAGGTAGCATAGACATTTTCACAATATTTATTCTTCCAATCCAGGAGCATGGAACATTTTTCCATTTCTTTGTGTCTTCCTCCATTTCTTTCATGAGTACTTTATAGTTTTCTGAGTATAGATTCTGTGTCTCTTTGGTTAGGTTTATTCCTAGGTATCTTATGGTTTTGGATGCAATTGTAAATGGGATTGACTCCTTAATATCTCTTTCTTCTGTCTTGCTGTTGGTGTAGAGAAATGCAACTGATTTCTGTGCATTGATTTTATATCCTGACACTTTACTGAATTCCTGTATAAGTTCTAGCAGTTTTGGAGTGCAGTCTTTTGGGTTTTCCACATATAGTATCATATCATCTGCGAAGAGTGATAATTTGACTTCTTCTTTGCCGATTTGGATGCCTTTAATTTCCTTTTGTTGTCTGATTGCTGAGGCTAGGACCTCTAGTACGATGTTGAATAGCAGTGGTGATAATGGACATCCCTGCCGTGTTCCTGACCTTAGCGGAAAAGCTTTCAGTTTTTCTCCATTGAGAATGATATTTGCGGTGGGTTTTTCATAGATGGCTTTGATGATATTGAGGTATGTGCCCTCTATCCCTACACTTTGAAGAGTTTTGATCAGGAAGGGATGTTGTACTTTGTCAAATGCTTTTTCAGCATCTATTGAGAGTATCATATGGTTCTTGTTCTTACTTTTATTGATGTGTTGTATCACATTGACTGATTTGCGGATGTTGAACCAACCTTGCAGCCCTGGAATAAATCCCACTTGGTCGTGGTGAATAATCTTTTTAATGTACTGTTGAATCCTATTGGCTAGTATTTTGTTGAGTATTTTCGCATCTGTGTTCATCAAGGATATCGGTCTATAGCTCTCTTTTTTGGTGGGATCCTTGTCTGGTTTTGGGATCAAGGTGATGCTGGCCTCATAAAATGAGTTTGGAAGTTTTCCTTCCATTTCTATTTTTTGGAACAGTTTCAGGAGAATAGGAATTAGTTCTTCTTTAAATGTTTGGTAGAATTCCCCCGGGAAGCCGTCTGGCCCTGGGCTTTTGTTTGTTTGGAGATTTTTAATGACTGTTTCAATCTCCTTACTGGTTATGGGTCTGTTCAGGCTTTCTATTTCTTCCTGGTTCAGTTGTGGTAGTTTATATGTTTCTAGGAATGCATCCATTTCTTCCAGATTGTCAAATTTATTGCCGTAGAGTTGCTCATAGTATGTTCTTATAATAGTTTGTATTTCTTTGGTGTTAGTTGTGATCTCTCCTCTTTCATTCATGATTTTATTTATTTGGGTCCTTTCTCTTTTCTTTTTGATAAGTCGGGCCAGGGGTTTATCAATTTTATTAATTCTTTCAAAGAACCAGCTCCTAGTTTCGTTGATTTGTTCTATTGTTTTTTTGGTTTCTATTTCATTGATTTCTGCTCTGATCTTTATGATTTCTCTTCTCCTGCTGGGCTTAGGGTTTCTTTCTTGTTCTTTCTCCAGCTCCTTTAGGTGTAGGGTTAGGTTGTGTACCTGAGACCTTTCTTGTTTCTTGAGAAAGGCTTGTACCGCTATATATTTTCCTCTCAGGACTGCCTTTGTTGTGTCCCACAGATTTTGAACCGTTGTGTTTTCATTATCATTTGTTTCCATGATTTTTTTCAATTCTTCTTTAATTTCCCGGTTGACCCATTCATTCTTTAGAAGGATACTGTTTAGTCTCCATGTATTTGGGTTCTTTCCAAACTTCCTTTTGTGGTTGAGTTCTAGCTTTAGAGCATTGTGGTCTGAAAATATGCAGGGAATGATCCCAATCTTTTGATACCGGTTGAGTCCTGATTTAGGACCGAGGATGTGATCTATTCTGGAGAATGTTCCATGTGCACTAGAGAAGAATGTGTATTCTGTTGCTTTGGGATGAAATATTCTGAATATATCTGTGATGTCCATCTGGTCCAGTGTGTCATTTAAGGCCTTTATATCCTTGCTGATCTTTTGCTTGGATGACCTGTCCATTTCAGTGAGGGGAGTGTTAAAGTCCCCTACTATCATTGTATTATTGTTGATGTGTTTCTTTGATTTTGTTATTAATTGGTTTATATAGTTGGCTGCTCCCACATTGGGGGCATAGATATTTAAAATTGTTAAATCTTCTTGTTGGACAGACCCTTTGAGTATGATATAGTGTCCTTCCTCATCTCTTATTATAGTCTTTGGCTTAAAATCTAATTGATCTGATATAAGGATTGCCACTCCTGCTTTCTTCTGATGTCCATTAGCATGGTAAATTCTTTTCCACCCCCTCACTTTAAATCTGGAGGTGTCTTCGGGCTTAAAATGTGTTTCTTGGAGGCAACATATAGATGGGTTTTGTTTTTTTATCCATTCTGATACCCTGTGTCTTTTGACAGGGGCATTTAGCCCATTCACATTCAGGGTAACTATTGAGAGATATGAATTTAGTGCCATTGTATTGCCTGTAAGGTGACTGTTACTGTATATGGTCTCTGTTCCTTTCTGATCTACCACTTGTAGGCTCTCTCTTTGCTTAGAGGACCCCTTTCAAGATTTCCTGTAGAGCTGGTTTGGTATTTGCAAATTCTTTCAGTTGTTGTTTGTCCTGGAAGCTTTTAATCTCTCCTTCTATTTTCAATGATAGCCTAGCTGGATATAGTATTCTTGGCTGCATGTTTTTCTCGTTTAGTGCTCTGAAAATATCATGCCAGCTCTTTCTGGCCTGTCAGGTCTCTGTGGATAAGTCAGCTGCCAATCTAATATTTTTACCATTGTATGTTACAGACTTCTTTTCCCGGGCTGCTTTCAGGATTTTCTCTTTGTCATTGAGACTTGTAAATTTTACTATTAGGTGACGGGGTGTGGGCCTATTCTTATTGATTTTGAGGGGCATTCTCTGAACCTCCTGAATTTTGATGCTCGTTCCCTTTGCCATATTGGGGGAATTCTCCCCAATAATTCTCTCCAGTATACCTTCTGCTCCCCTCTCACTTTCTTCTTCTTCTGGAATCCCAATTATTCTAATGTTGTTTCGTCTTATGGTGTCACTTATCTCTCGAATTCTCCCCTCGTGGTCCAGTAGCTGTTTGTCCCTCTTTTGATCAGCTTCTTTATTCTCTGTCATTTGGTCTTCTATATCACTAATTCTTTCTTCTGCCTCATTTATCCTAGCAGTGAGAGCCTCCATTTTTGATTGCACCTCATTAATAGCTTTTTTGATTTCAACTTGGTTAGATTTTAGTTCTTTTATTTCTCCAGAAAGGGCTTTTATATCTCTCGAGAGGGTTTCTCTAATATCTTCCATGCCTTTTTCGAGCCCGGCTAGAACCTTGAGAATTGTCATTCTGAACTCTAGATCTGACATATTACCGATGTCTGTATTGATTAGGTCCCTAGCCTTCGGTACTGCCTCTTGTTCTTTTTTTTGTGTTGAATTTTTACGTCTTGTCATTTTGTCCAGATAAGAGTAAATGAAGGGGCAAGTAAAATACTAAAAGGGTGGCAACAACCCCAGGAAAATATGCTTTAACCAAATTAGAAGAGATCCAAAATCGTGAGTGGGGAGAAAGGGGATAAAAAGAGGTTCAAAAAGGAAGAGAGAAAAAAGAAAGAAAAGAAAAGAAAAGAATTTTAAAAAAAGAAAACACCTAAGAAAAATGTAAAAAAAAAAATATATATATATATATATATTAGATAAACTAGTAAAAAATCG